>NC_056735.1:813719220-813746310 GCF_019279795.1 Protopterus annectens | reverse complement strand
TCAATGGTATACCAGCTCCTGTGGTAATATCAGGATAGCATGTATAGTATTGTGGATGACTATGCCATAGATGGTGTACTGCTATATAGCATGTGTTGGACAACAGGTATCTGTCTGTATGATACCCTTGTGTAGGATATGTGTCCCATCCGGGGAATGCAGTGTAGGCCAATGCATGCATTTCCAGATGTGGATGGACATATCCCTAATATGTTTGCATGTCATGCTGGAGGGACAGTTTCATAACCCAGAGGCTCCCTTCACTCTGGAATAAAATCCCAGTCCAGGTTAGGCAGAGTCCCTCACTGACTCTCTTCAAGAGGAATCTTGATGAGTGAATGGGAGATCGTAGGTTTACCCCGGGTATCACTTCTGTGTCACTGTTAGACAGAGGCACAGTATACTAACCTCGAAAAAGGGCATAGCAAAATAAATTTAAAATGGGTGGCGAAAGCCAAATACATTCTGGCAAGGCTTATAAATGCCCTAGGGCAGATAGCCTAGTATGAACCTATGAACCTATGTACCAAAGAGGGCTTTATGTAACACAGGTGTGGTTCCAGGAACGTGTGGTGGTCAATATCACTGGTTACTGTTATAGTATAGCACTGGAAGGATCCAACTGTTACTGAGTCCCTACAACTGTGAGTCATTTGTCAGGACATCATCTAATGATTGGTTATAGTCATGCTGTTGAGGTGGTGTATACTGCCAGACTGCAGATCATTGACAGATATCAACGGTATTACCCACAGCATAGCGCCAACCCATGTCATACACACATGTGTACCCATGTTAGTACATATCTGTAGTAGAATGCATACTGGCCATTGAAAGATACCATGAGATGTTAACAATGTGTAGAACAGGGTATGTCGCACATCCCACTTGTCCACTATGCACGTACATGCAGACAGTGCGCACACACCATGTTCACAGATGTACACCTGTTAATTTGTAATGCACACATCACACACGTACTGTCCACTCACTAACACATGCTGGCAACACTGTACACTTCAGCCAAGTGGCACATGGGTGGACAATACATACTCAGACCTAACACTGGTGTAAACAATGCTACAATGACTATCAGAGCTGTAATGCATAATGCCTGCTCAGATATACCTACAAGGATATCAGTACACCTTCCTGTTGGCAACTTGCTACTATTGCTACACTGCTATAATGTCACCCTGTGCATTAGCACCATGTTAGCCTATTCCTGCATCAATGTGACAGATGACAGTAGGTGGCACAGGTGTCATCATATGCACAGGGTGTGTTATAGGTTTGCCAGAGCCCGACATTGACCATCCAATTGGCATGTGTGTGTGTGTGTGTGTGTGTGTGTGTGTGTGTGTGTGTGTGTGTGTGTGTGTGTGTGTGTGTGTGTGTCAGGGACAACAGTACTGCACGGGCCAATATTGATGTAATGTGTGTGCGTATGTGTGAGCCCTAGTTGTATGGTAAATGTGTGTGTGTCTGCATGCACACAACTCCACCACGTGACTGCCATATACAGGCGGTTGTGGGACAGCCACAGACTGTACCTGCTAGGCCATACAGATCACTGTCTCTGGCCATGGACACCATACCTGTGCCTAGCAGGGGTGCTATGGGCAGTATCGGGTACCAACCCTGAGTGGGTGCTATCATCAGAGGCAGAGGTATGATGACTGGACCCATGTCCCTGCTGGGACGTGGTCTAGTAGGATGTTCAATGGACAGGCCAGCCCCAGCATTGCTGGGGCTGGTACTGCCACTACGGGAGCGGCTGTGATCCGTGGTCCGTCCCCGACGACTGCCAGCTGATGCTGTTGCTGGCATGCATCCGTGTCGGCTTCTCATCCTTCCCACACCATCCTGGCTCATGGCTAACACATTGTGGAGGACATCTAATGTCTCCCTCCAATGGCTATCAATGACCTCGGTGTAATTCCAGATGGCACTGGCAAGATCATGGATGCTGTCATTAGTAGCAGTGTAATGGGCCCTCTGCACCCTTAGTCCCTGTCGGGTGTACCATTCCATATGTGCCTGTGCCTGCATTACAGCCTGGAACATACTGGAGGTTGTAATACCTCCGGGGGCACGTCTGCCAGGGGCAATACGACCAGTGATGCTCCCCCGAGAACCCCTGGACATCCGCCTATGTGGTACTGTTCCGATAATCCGGCTATAGCTGCTGTGAAGGGATGCACGTGCCATAGGTACCACACTCTCCTGGTCAATGTCAACTGTATGCTGTCCCTCAGCTATGGCCATTGGTGACGAGAGATGTATTGGCAGTATGAGTGTGCGCATAGATGGGGTTGACCACTGTGTACTGTCGATTAGTGGACGAATGACAGACCCTGTCAGACCTTCCTGTGCCACAATACATGTCTAATCATCTCCACTATTAGTGGTGGTGACATCAGGTTCCCTGCTGCATTCAACCACGCCTAACTCAGCACCTGTGGAAGGAAGACAGGAAACACACTTTACAATCTATACATGATGTTAGCACACATGCACACATGCACACATGCACACATGAACACATGAACACATGCACACATGCACACATGAACATATGCACACATGCACACATGCACACATGAACACATGAACACATGAACACATGCACAGATGCACACATGAACACATGAACACATGCACACATGAACACATGCACACATGAACACATGCACACATGCACAAAAACACACTGCTCACCACAGCACATACACACACACACGCCAGCAATCCAACACATACACAATAGTGGGTGATGGTGGGTGACAGTATCACAAGGCAAACAGTCACCACACATGTGTCAGCAGGCAGACCATATGTTGCTTAACACCATGCAGTGCAAGTGTAGACAGCCCTATCTAATGACATTATACATGGCTTTGATGCATGTGTGCAGTTGTTCAGTGATTGGCTACACCCTGGAACACAATGTGTACATGAACACAACATTGCTGTGCAAGTATTATCTGCTCTGCAATGTCATGTGCACCATCACTCAATGGTATACCTACCATGGCTGCATGTGTTATCTGTGTGACACATAGATTGCCATGGCTGATGTTAGTGTATGTGTCCATATCACATAATAGTGGGCACAGGTGTAGCAAATGCATGCAATGTACAGACATGGGATGAGTGGTGCATGTAGATGTGAAGGAATCACAACGCACAACATGGACATTGCACAGTGGTTATGGTGCATGTGGGACATATTGCAGATATGTTGTTGCCAGCCATGACATGGCATGATACACAACTGCAACATTAAACACCACACATACCCAATGTGTGTCATGTGGCCTATACACCCAATAGCATTCCAGGACATATATGTGACTCTTTGTACAGATGGCAACTGTTGTGCAAAATGTGTATACTAGCATATGTAAGCACACACACAACATGCTATGCATGGTGTGTATAGGTGCATATGTTTGCACACACAGAACAATGAGGTGCACAGCAAAGACTGCTATGTGTAGTACTGTGGTCACTGTAACTGGATGGGGTGTAGTACCATGTGCCATCATCATCATCATGCATCTTGTGGTCACTCACAGCTACTACTGTGTAACAGACCACTGCCTAGCATGCTGTACCTGAACTGCAGTGCCGTGGATACGTTCACTGTTACACAGCCACTTTTTACATGGGTGTATGAGGTGACCAGTAGGGAGCATTGCCTAACATGACTGTGTTATGTGTTGAAGAGTGTTGCACAGCCCCATGATAGGCCTCTACCCCTGAGGTACATCATGTGTGTGTGGATAACATGTGGGATAACATGCGGGTGTGTGGTTATGCCATATGTAGCATGATAGGTTCATAGGTTCATAGGTTAGTACTAGGCTATCAGCCCTAGGTCCTATACAAGCCTAGCCATAACAATTCCCTGGCTATTTCTTCCCACATTATTTACTTTCCTGGACCCCTGTCTTTGTGTACTGCATGTGATAAATGTCTTATGTTGTGTACAGGTGTTGCAACTATGCCTATCCAATGTGCAGTACAGGATTGCCACAACTGTGTGTCATGCTCTGTGTATTGCATGTCATTGAGGCTGCTACTGACATTACTGAGCTGTGCAATGTCTCACAGCAAACATGCATGGCATGCATTATGCATATGTGGGTTACGTGTACATGGCCTACACCTCACCTATGACATGCATATTTCATTATCAACTTTGCAGGTATAACACACTCACCAGCATGGATCGGCTGCCTTGCCATCACACCAGAGGGACCTACGAGAATATGAGAGGGTTCATAAGTGGTCACAACTGTGGCATTGCTACAGTGGGTATGCTAAACCGCAGTACAACAACAGTCAACAGTCACAGGTGTTGGGATATTATTCAAACTATCTGTATTGCACAACACTAGGCAGCAGAACTGCTAAACACACAGTACACATCTGACGTACACAAAATCTAACAATACAGTAAACTGTAGTCTACAGATAGGGCATGTTACCTGCTTGCTCCAGGTGAATGTGCTGGGTGGCTATGGCCTCCATTACAACACATGTCAGAGGTTGCTGTAGCTGTTGTCCAGGAGCCACCAAACTTAGGAGCAGCTCCTCTGCTCTGGTGAGGGGGGGGGATGAATGGCCAACCCACCACCTGTGACAAGCTGCTGTCTTTGGATATCAGAAGCACACCGCCGGACTTGTCTAATTAAATCACTGCAGTGATGGTGTACCTGCTCATATGTCCGGTTATGCATGCCTATGTCATTTACCTAACTAACAAGTTCCTGCCACAGTGCAGTCTGCTCCTGCTGGTGCTGGCTGCTTCTGGAGAAGAGCATTGTGTACTGCTGCAAAAGGCTGTTGAGTATCACCTCTTCCTCATCTGCTGTGTACGCCGGGTTGCGTTGGTGGGCCATCTGGCTGAAAAAGATATGAACAATATGTGTGAGAGTGTCCTGTGGCACACTTTACACCTTTACCCACAATTATCACTTTACTGACATATATACCATCCTATTGTCTGTCAGAGGTTACACACGTTCAATAACACTTATTGGTTCTCAGGCCACAACTAACTAACACTGCCTGGCAGACGCTATATATCACACCACTATACAACAGTACCCGACACACTGTTTGTGACATATTGCACAACCTCAAGACAGGGGTGTATATCACACCAATGCACGAACAGAGATGTCAACCATTGCAATGGATGTAAAGTACAGGTACAGTAGTACCAATTAACCACCCTAGTCATTGATGCCATAGCCCTGCCTAACAGATGTATCCAGTTGTTACTATAGGTGGCATACTGCTGTAACAGACTATATATTTTTCTGGATACACACGTTAACCCTGTAACACACATATGATTGCAGCCATTGTACAGGCATAATCACACACACATCAGGCAAACATACAATGCACCACTGTATGCCAACATAGATGAGCATTACCTGTGTACCATATGGTGCTGTGTGCAACTACTTACACACCCTTATGCCTGCAGTCTGTCCTCTGTGCAGACTACAGGAAACACACATGACAGTGTTTCCAAGCAATGTGAATGCACACCATACTGTGCTGTTTAGCCCTACAGCTTCAGGTAGTAGTACAGTTCATATTGGTGATGGATTCACAAGCAGTACCACTCACTAAGCATACATGTATTGCTTTAGCCTACAATGAGATACCACATTCGTCAATGGAGAACTACGTCACATCATATGCCGTACTAATATGTCTGCCTAACAGTACATTACAATTCAGTTGCTGTCCTCACAGCTAGGATAGGCACTACCACGTCAAATACAGCATCACACTAAGCTATCACACATTTACAGACCTTGCACACATTCAGCGTTATACTTATTCAGCCTCACATAGCAGCTATTGCATTAAGTGCATGTGTGAGTGCATAGTGTCATAGGTAGGTAATATACTATTGGCCCTAGGGCCTACGGCAGCCTAGCCATATGCTACCTTGGCCTTTGACACACATGCACTTTGATTTCACTTTCCCCTGCCAACCTGAACCACAGAGGTGTTTCCTGCAGTATCAACACTTGTCTACAGTCCATGCCTTGTTTACCATACACCTGTTGCGGTACATATGACCCCGTGTCTCTCTATATGTTTATTAACAATCTCCCACACAATCATCAGGGGTATTTATAACAACTGCTAAGGAGGAGCCTTGTTTGCTATTGCTATGTGGTCTATTCCAGTGTATGGCATATCTCTGAGATGGGAACCTATCCGTCCAGCATGTGCTGTTTAGTGAGCTGACAAGGTTTAAGGCCCTAGAGTGTGTATCCCCAAGGGATTGTGATATGTTGCCATGGTGGTTGTCACCCAGCTATGGGTGTGACATACCTCTGTATGTCCGGCAGAGGTCACCTCTGTGTGGCCAGTATGCAATACAGTGTAGTTGTGATTTTGTGAGTCAATCTGCATAGGGCATCTGTTTATGGACAGTATTACCCTTTGGGAGGTCTGTCTTTGGCCTGTTCACCTGGTGTAATTGTCATGTGAAGTACATACCACACAGGGCATTATGATGGGTAGAGGGGAACTCTACCCTATACTTCCATAGATGACACACCTGTTGTCATGACACATACCACACAGACAGATTACAAGTGCAGTGTGGCACTGTCTTCATCAAAGTGGAGGCTACTGTCCACCTGTGTCCCATGTTCCCTTATCACACCTTCACTGTTAGGTAGATCTCTGCCTATGTCGTAGTTAATGGGTACACTGTTTTGGGAAGGTGGAATGGCACTGCAGTATCAACACTTGTCTACAGTCCATGCCTTGTTCACCACACACCTGTTGCGGTACATATGACCCCATGTCTCTCTGTCTCTCTCTCTCTCACTCTATATGTATATATATATATATATATATATATATATATATATATATATATATATATATATATATATATATTTTATATGTATGCATATCTATACACATACATGTACACATCCATTGCTGTACACATGGATGTACATATAGGCACATGTACAGTCCACCTTTCATGGTGGGGATATCACTTATGCGACAGTTGTGGGATGTAGAGGTATGTGATTACATTGCACAGTGTTGTGCAGAATGCATGTGGGTGTCCTCAGCCCTTGTAGCATTAGCAGGCCTCACTGTCTGTAGCACATCAGATCTGACACATCTGTCCCACAGCATTTAACCACCACATGACATATATCAACACTACCATACCTGGCCTTAGGCATAGGCCTACTGGGCGGCCACCTAGGGTGCCGCTGTAGCAGGGGTGCTTTTCTACTATTTATGTGGACACAAGGATGGGGGCACCAGGAAGTGTGCTAGGGGGCACCGTGGGGCCCTTTTGCCTAGGACACCAGTTGACCTAAAGCCACTCCTGCGCACTGCATGCTGTCTTCTAGGCCACACACTATGACCTACATGGATATATGCACATATCAACCTTCACTGACAGATAGCTGTCTACCCTTCACTAACAGTTGCCGTATGTCCCTTGCCCTATGCACATGTGCAGATACAGATAGATACATACTGCTGCCACACACAGATGATTTGCAGTGTGTAGAGTACTCTTCGGGAACATCTACAACATGCCAACACAGACATGTGAGTTACATACCTTACCTTTGTATTTCCCTGCTCCACGTGTTATGGTTTTGTAGTTTTTTTTTTTTTTTATTGGTGGTTTGTTTTGAGTTTTTGCCCTCTATTTAACCTTCAGTCTCTGTTTCTCACTCTGTTCTGTCTCTGTCTCAGTCTGTGTCCTTGTCTCTCTCTCTCTCACTCTCTATCTCACAGCACCTGCAATGATATAATTGCACACATGGACTGCAAGTACAGACTGCTTTTCTAGGTATCTGCACTTGTGCATGTGACAGCATCTGCACCAATTGCTGCCCACCATTCAGTAATTGCATGCAGCCTGCTGTTTGGTGATTGCATTACTCACAGTGATTGCAGCCCACTGCTATAAAATGCTAGGTTAGGTAGGTGTAGCCCTTTCAGATTTCAAAGGTGGAGCCCATTTGTGTTTGCTCTGGACACCATTGTGTCAGTCTAAAGGTTGGTATATGTCTCTTATCTGATACTAGGGTTGTAGCCAGTTATATGCATGTTGTACTCATACCTGCATGTTGCTGCTTCCAGTACACACATCTCAGTGTAGACATGTACTCACCACTCCAAATGCTAACACAAGATACATGGGAGTATGTTCTTTTTACTCACTTACACAATTAACTGCCATACAAATGTGGTTATTGCACTGTATTCCTGTGGCCAGTATTTATCCTGGTCTGATACTGTGTGATGTTTGTAAGGTGATACTGTAACATTATTCCCTGCTAGGATGGCTGGTTCTCCTTTCACAGTCATGTCATGCAATTCCACAACCACTGCTGGTAAAGACCCACAGAAAAGGGTTTGTGTTATACCATTCCTAATTTCCATTTACATTTCCTCATTGTAATGCATGATATATTTATTTCAGAACCAGGTTATTTGCATATCTGCTGTGGCTTAGTGGTAATTCATGCAGTCTATTGTGTCAACGGTCTGAGTTTGAGACTGGCAGAGGTTTTTTATTTTCCTGCTCAGCAGAACAACGGCCCTGCCATAGACTGACTAAGGCACTTTTAAGCAGTTGTAAGCAGGTTTGTGCAGGTTTGCATGACGCTTAGTGATGCTTAGCTAAGCGCACACATGCGCACACTCGCGTAACCCCGCTTACTACTGCTTAAAAGTGCTTACTCCCGCTAACCCCTGCGCTAATTTCTTTAAAAGAAAAGAAAATGGGGAGATAGGAAAGTGGTGAAAAAGGGGGCACAGAGAGGGAAAGACAGTAGGAAAACAAGCTCGGGATGTGCAGGATGGGTGTAGGGAAGGTCCATAGCTGCCCATTTCTTTACAAGCAACAGCTGTGCATATGTTGAAAATTTTGAGTGAAATTTGAAACATTCCACCCCTGAGAGAGGGGTGAGGACAACATAGTTTGTTGCACTGCCAATTAGAATTATCAGTGTACATGTCCAATGGACATGTGTGTGAAATGGGAAGCTATGTATGGGGCGTAATTTTTTTTTGGGTACAGATTGCCCTTTTTTTTTTTTTCAGGGGAGAGTGGAAAGTGAGGTGGAGGAAGCAGGTATATTTGGGTAGGTAGGTTGGGTAGGTAAACAGACAAGACAAACAAGATGCATACAGGGGCAGAGTATGACACATGGGGTGGGTGAACACAATTGATGGGGACGGATGTTTGGAAATCGCAAGCCCATGAGCCCACAGATGGTAAAAGTTGGGCAGTCAACACTGGACCTTCACAGACCTGAGGGTCGCTATGCTGGGGGCTGCGTAGGAGGGGCAGGCTCACCCATGAGTCACGCCACTCTCGCCACGAGCTGGCATAGGGGATCAGCGACTAAACGCTGGATCTCCCTTACGCACCACAACCCGGACCCTTCAGAAGGTGACAGGAGGCCCTTCTCCATCCACGCTTGCAGGGGTTGGTGAGCCCCATCCCCTGCAGTGCTTCCACCTGAAGATGGCACAGGACCTATGGAGGAGGGTGGCCCGGGCTGGGCACCAGACCTGCTGGTGCCAGGTGCAACTGACAGCTGAGGTGGGACAGGTGGGTTCACTGGGACCGGCCTTCCCATACGTTCTGTGATTAGGTGTGTTTAATTTCAACATAGACAACAGCATTCCAAGTTAGTTGTAACAGCATGCAGTAATATTCCCATTAACCCAACACACCAGGGTTACAACAGTTGAACAGCAAGCATAACACATGCATGTATTGAATGACACTGGACATTCCAACAGCATGGATGGATGATTGGTGTCAACAGGCCACCAAGATTGTGGTGTTTTAACAGGGGACAAGCATCAAAGTAAGTGCAGATTTTATATAACAATAGGACATATGTCTCAACAAATGTTATGAGATTAAGCATACCCACTGAGGTGTGGAATTGCATTGTTTATGCACATGGAGTAGGGTGTAAAAAGAAACCTCCATTAACATCTTATTAGTACTTTAACTGTACACTACATTCCTATTGACTGCAGGTGTATATCCCCTACATGTATTCTTAAACTAGGCAACATGGATTTGATTGCGTTATGGGTTTTGCTACTTCATGATATACCTGGCCTATATCTGACATGGTAACTGTCCAGAATGCAGATGTTACTGCTACATATTTGTATTAAATCGACTTGTTTATGTATCTGCGCATCTGGATGTGTTCACATGGCTTTTTCACTTGTTTTCTGAACAACCCTACTTTTCAGGTAACACACTAACATTTGTGGGGAACACCTTGACAGGCTACTCATGTGTCAGATTTACCTAGGCATGTCAGCCATTTCACAACTGTTTAGTACTGTTGCATACCTCACAGCTACTGGCACTTCCTTCATCCACTTTATATGGGACTGCACTACTGGGGGTTGTCAGCACTTACTACAACAGAGTAACATTTCTTCACTGCAAGGGTACAACACCATTTCTGAGTAACTGGCACATACACACTGCAAGTATTATACCTTTCTTATTTACATTAAAACTCTTTTCTACAGGCTCTCTCTTGTATTTGACATTACACTGCATACAGTAGACCTATTGAGGACATGTTATACCTTTATTGATAGGTTACAAGACTGTTTTACAGGCTCACTCACTTTTTATCTATGACAGTGCATGCAGAGATAGTATTCCAGACATGTTTTTGCTTTATTCATGGGTTACTACACTCTATTCCTGGCTATCTGGCTTATGATATGTAACAGTACATGCAGATGATGTATTCAGGGAATTAATGTTTTATACTTCACAGCTACTGCCACTTCCTTCATCCACTTCCTATGGGACTGCACAACTATGGGTTGAAAGCACCTAATACAGCAGTACTATTTGTTATTGCAAGGGTACAACAACATTTCAAAGTAAGTGACACAGACACACTCCAAGTTTTATACCTTTATTGATTACATTGAACACTCTTTTCTACAGGCTCTCTCCTTTACTTGTTATTACAGTGCATACGGAAGACATATTCAGGACATATTATACCTTTCTTGATAGGTTACAACACTCTTTTTCAGGCCTTCTCACTTATATGTTATGACAATACATGCAGGGATAGTATTCCAGAATTATTTTAACTTGATTGGTGGGTTAGTACACTCTATTTCTGGCTCACTGACGTTTGTTATGTGACAGTACATGCAGTGGATTTAATCAGGACATTTTATTGCTGTATTATTGGGCTTAAACACTTTATTCATGCTCGCTCACATATATCATGTAACAATACATGCAGAATATTTACTAACCTGCCTGGTGGCACAGCCTTAGCAGCCTATCTGCATAGACTTGCTGATTTATAGCATGAGCACCTGCAGTTGTGGAGTAAATAAAGGGATATTGAGACATACCTAGCCATTATTTAGACTATATTAGCTTATCTTACATACTGTATTCCATGGCTACCTCCTTAGTAGTGGGGCATCCCGCATTTGACGGGCCTCCTGGATCCACTTGTTCAGAAGGTCCTGCTTCCGCCTCTTCAGTTCTGCATGGTGGTGACAGACCTGCTCACCAGTCCGAGGGACGCCTGTGGCACTGGTGAGTTCATGAGCCAACCGGTTCCATGCCTCCACCTTATACTCCGTTCCTTGGAACTGGCCCTGCAGGAGTCGAGTCTCATGCCGATGGACTAGGAGCCAAACCATATATCTTGACTCCTTGATGCCCCAGTGTTGCGCTCAAAAGCATGTACCCTCTCCAGCACCAGACATTCTAACTGCAGATGGGAGCTACAATCAGTTATGGTGAGTATTCCCGCCTATGCGGCTAAAATATGCCACATTTCCCGCACTTTTCTGTGATTGGACATTTTTGAATATTCTTGGCTAACTGCAGACCTGCTTAGTAATGGTTAATCAAACATTTATTACTATATATATATGTTAACAGTGGATGTTTATCCTAAGCTGTCATGGCTTAGTGGTTCAGTACTTTGATTATGGTGCACAGTGTCCTGGGTTCAAACCTTATCATTGCATTTTATTTTACTACTGTCCAGACAAGTTAGGGGGTGTGGCTGTGTTTAAGCAACTTTGCTCTACGTTGCTCCACGTTGCCCAACAGTGCACTGGTAGGCACGGCGCGCATCTCTGCGCAAACAGATTGCACTGGGTAAAGCGCTATTTAGCTTTGGGCAACTATTTTGCGCTGGGTAAAGCACGATTTAGCTATGGGCATCTACATTGTGCTGGGTAAAACGCGATTTAGCTAGGGGCAACTATATTGGGCTGGGTGAAGCACTGCTTAACTGCACGCAATTTTATATTGGGATCCTTTAAAATATTTATTTTATTCACTGATACATTGGCCATTTCACTGCCTTTTAGTTATGTTTAAACATATATGTTGGGTATTATTCCATATACTGATTTAAAAAATAAATATGAAAGGGAGTGGTGCGACTCGAACCATGAATGCCTCTTCTTTGTGCGAATGCTCTACCATTACGCTATTGCTATTTGGTGTGATTTGCATAAACATTCTTTCTTATGCTCTTCCATGCCAGAATTGCTAACTGTAGCTAAGCAATAGGCACACCTGCACACACACGCGCAAATACGGGCAGCTATTTTGGGAATTTAAAAAAAATTTTATGGTTATGCGTCTTAGATGTGTGACGGGGGTTTACAATATCAGACAGTGAGGTGTTGGGTGCAGGGTCATTTGAGCGGACTCGCTCTTGTTTATTTCCTTTTATTTTAAACACTTGCAGGGGCGTGGACATTTAGACTGCTCGGCAGTCGGACACACCCCCTGCTTTCTTACACAGTCCGTGTAGGACTTACGGTTGGGTCAGCATGCCCTCATGCATATTCATGGCACGCTGATGTCATACCGCTCAATTGCAGCCTCCGAGTAAGACTTATTAAGTCTTACACAGAGGATTCTTGAATCCGGGGGAATGTCTTATAAAGAAAAATAAAAAAATGCTGCCACGTCAAGTGTACGTAGATTAAAATAAAGACATCTGATGTACTTAAACGAAACACCGGCTATCAAAATTCTTTTCTGGTTTGATAAAGGGTTTAATCCTAAACTATCAAACCCAATTACATTTGTTAGGCAAGTTGACATCCATCAAATTAAAGTATTTGACAGACTTAAGATTTTCAGTTTAGTAAAGAGACATTGATAGGTAACATGCTTAATAAAAAGAAATGTAAATTTCAAACAGTCCAGCCCTCCACAAATGAGAATTTCATCATTGAGAAAAAATAATGTATGAACTTGTAGAACAGTGATTGCTTGTAACTTGACATCTACTCTAGTTTAAGGAAGCATGTGAGGGAGGGTGGTGTTAAGCAAGTTCAGGTATGTACAAGTCATGAATGAGCATGCAGGTGGATTCATGCTGGCTGTACAGTAAACCACTGATAAACTTGCAATCTCTGTCTACACTGGACATTCTACACTGTGTCAAAAGTGGGATCGCAACTAAATATCTTCCGAGTGTAACAGTTGACTTAAGTGCAAAAGGTAAATAATATACTTTGACAGCATGGCAGATGGATTTTGCAGACCCGCACTGCTAGTGTTTGATGGCAATGTCACAGAGAATTGGTGTGTGTTTGCCCAAGGGTATGATATTTTCATAGTGGCTGCACAATCAGATAAAGACACATGCACACAAAGAGTTATACTTCTCAATTTGGCAGGCTCAGAGCCTATTGAGTGAGAACATTATTTTGTGTAAGCACCTGCTGTTTATGTAGGAGAGGGAGAAAACTGGTGTGTCATTGCTCAGGCTAAAACTTGCACAAATTTGGAGTGTTTAAATTTCAAGAACTGTGTAACCCCCAAATTAATATAATGATGGAGAGTCATAAATTCAATACGAGAAATCAAAAATATGGTGAACTATATAAGCATGTGTTGCTAACGATATCAAGACATGTAGTTTTGGGTATCTACAAGATGATTTAATAAAAGACGTCATCTTATGTGGCATTAATAATGACATAGTAAGAAAAATTCTACTATGTGTTAGTGAATTAACATTGAGCAAAGCTATTGAAATTTGTCAGATACACGATCTCACAGAAAAACATACTAGCATGCTTGTAATATCTACTGCTGTGAATGTCAACACTGTGCAACAAAAAACTAAGAATACAGCCCATAAGTGTAACTCAAAGAGATGTGCCATACCATCTGCCATTGTTAATTGTTGCAATTGTGGAGGCGATCACAGACCTAAATGTGAAAAGTTTTTAGCCTATGGTTAACAATGTCACAAATGCAAAAAGTGGAATCATTTCATAAAGTTCTGCAAACTGGCAGGGACTCATCATAAAATGTATCCAATGAAGATATTGGATCAGACTGAGAATGTAGCAAACCCTGACAGCAGTGATGACATTTTTTATGTTGGTGGTATTTCTCTGATTGGCAAGATAGTTGACACAGTGGACTCTCACTTATCAGCAAAGAGTGAAATATTTTGTTCCGTATAAATTAATGGGAAGCTAGTAGAGCTTAAAGTAAAAAACTGACTCCAAATGTAACATTATATCAGCAAAAGCTTATGCAAAAGTAAAAGCTGGAGAGAACAGAGACTCAATGAGGAGCACACAACTATTGCTTATGGTGGCGAAGAAATACAAACGGCTGGAGCTGTATTCCTTCCTTGCCATTCTGCAGGTAAATATTATGATTTACAATTCTATGCAGTTCAAAGAGATGTACAGTTATTACTAAGCCTAGAAGACAGCCTAAGATTAGGTTTGATTTTGCTCAATAAAGAAGTGCATTGTTTGAATATAAATGAAAATGACAGTTTTTCACAACATATCTTTGGAAAATATACTGACATCTTCAGAGATGAACTCGGTAAGCTTCCAGTTACATAGTCTATGAAGTTGAACCATGAAATAAACCCAGTCATCAGACCTGCACACAAAATCCCAGTAGGAATGCAAAGTAAAGTAAAAACAGAATTAGACAGAATGGTGACTTTGTGTGTTCTTCCTCATGTGGCAGAGCCAACTGAATTGGTATCATCCATGGTGGCAGTCCACAAGAAAAGCTCAGATGACATTTGGATATGCATTGATCATAGAGACTTAAATAAAGCCCTTAAACATGTTCATCATCCAATGCACGCAGTAGAGGAGGTAGCAGCACTAATGCCAAATGCGACTCTTTTCTCAAGTTTTAAATGCCAAGAACTCCTGTTGGCAAACCTCGCTGGATCACAAATCTTCTTTATTAACAACATGCAGAACACCATTTGGTAGATACAGGTTTGTAAGAATGCCATTTAGCATCAGTTCCACCGGTGAAGTATCCCAGCATGCCATGGAACAGATATTTGCTGGATATCCTTGTGTCATTATTGTGGAAGAAATTATCATTGTAGCCAATGGTGAAAACGAACATGACAGAAATCTCAGGAACGTTCAAAACCATGCATGTGTAGTCAGTCTCAAGCTAAGTCATTTAAAATGTAAATTCAAACTTAAAGAAGTCAACTATAATGGTCACATATTCACAAGTTCAGGGCTACAGCCAGATCCTTCAGAGATAACAGCAATCAATGAAATGCCAGTCCGAGGGAACGTTACATCTTTACAGCATTTTCTGGGTATGATTATTTGGGAAAATCCATTCCCAAACATCAGTGAACTTTCTGTACCACTGCATGAGCTGACATGTAAAGATATAAAATGGTCATGGTTTAACCAGCACCAAGAGGCATTTGATACTTTAAAAACGAGAATTGCCAGTCTAGCCCTAGAGAGATACTATGATGTCCATAAGCCTGTGACATTCTCCTGTGATGCCTCTCAATATGGACTTGCTGCAGCATGTCTTCAGGAGGGCATTCCTGACTCAAACAGACATGCACTATGCCCAAAAAGAAAAGGAACTTCTTGCTATTGTGTTTGCATGTTTCAAATTCAATATATATGGAAGGCCAATCCAAATTGAAATAGATCACCAACCATTAGTAATAATTTTGAACAAGCCAATACACACAGCCCCAACCCAATTGCAACGCATGATGTTAAAGCTACAAAAGTACAGTTTTATTATTGTCCACACTAAAAGGAAACACGTGTCTTGCTGATGCCTTGCCACATGCCCCAGAAAGATGACAGAACAACATGAAAGTGAGACAGCTATTTTGAAGTCATTCCATCAACATGGCTTGATGAGTTAAGAAATTACACTGCTAAAGACCTAGTTCTTCAAAAACTGAGTAATATCATCAACCAAGGCTAGCCAACCCATCAAACAAGTTTGGCACTTGAAATTCAGCAGTATATCCCATTCAGGGAGGAGCTCATTGTGGAAGGTGGTATAATTATGAAAGGCACAAAAGTAGTATTTCCCAAATAATTGCAAAAGGACTATATACAAATTCTGTATAGAGGCCACCCAGGTACTGAATCAACTAAAAGTAGGGCAAAAGGCATTGTGTTCTGGCCCTCAGTGTCCAAAGATATTGAAAATGAAATTTTTCACGTTCGGTTTGCAACCGTAACAAACTGTGTCAACAAAAGGAACATCTTCATCTATACCCAATCTTTGATTTACCATGGTCAACAGTAGCAGTAGACATTTTTGAATGGAAGGGTCAGCATTACCTGGTCCAAACTGATTCCTACTCCTGGAGGCTTGAAGTCAACTTACTCCATGATTTGACATCTAGACAGTATATTACAAAAATAAAGAGGCACTTATCAATCCATGGAAGCCCACATAAAGTAATCTCAGATAACGGTGCACAATTCACTAGTCAATGGCTTAAAGACTTTGCTGCATCTTGGGACTTTATTCACGTAACCAGCAGTCCTGAATACCCACAAGCTAATGGTCTGGCTGAGTGTGGACTCCACAATGCAAAGCATTTAATGGAAAAGTCTAAAAGAGATGGAAATGATGTATTCCTCAATTTACTAAACCTTTGAAACATTCCTTTTGACAGCTAAAAATTCAAAACCAGCTTGAGTCCATGCAGCTAAAGCGAAACTAGAAAGACGCAAAAGGCTCACGTAGTACCTCGGATGATTTCAGGTGAAGTGAAAAGGTGCCTCCCTTAGCTTGTTTGATGGTATCACACTACAATAACTGTTTTAGCTATGGTAGCACAACACCCTTCAAGCTGATGTATTCTGGTTTAAACACAGATAGTCCAATCACAAACTGTAATGCAGATCTGTGATGAAATAATAAACAAGAAACTGCAAGTTTGATAAATAAAAAAATTGCATTCTGTACTAGCTAAGGTAGCTAAGGGAGGTACCATTCTTCTTGACCAAACACTTTGTTCACCAGCTCAAATAGTGATGTCATGACAAACACGAATGACTCTTCCAATCAGCAAACAGCTGTTAGTGCCTACCTCAAAGAGTAATAAAGTAGTCAAAGCTCAAGTATTGAAAAAAGCATTACTCTCAGAAGTTATTTTATGACAAAACCAGTATGTCTCATGGTTGCAAGGTGAAGTTACTCAAATGCGGACTTCAAAAGGTCATGTTCATGGAGGTATCGTGAATGACATTTGTGCTGAACCAAGGTCCTATATAATGCAATCCGAATGAGTAGACTACAGGAGAAATTGCACATTTTGCCTGTCCCCGTAGCAAAAACCACAACAGACTGATTGTACTGGTGATTCCAATTCACTGAGTGAATTGCCAACCAATCAGCTTCAAGAAGATGGGCCACCTAATACAAATGGTTCTGAAATACAAAGTAAAGCTTCAGTACTGAATAAACCTCTAAAGACAGTTGCTGTTTTTAATTAAAATTAAAATCTGTATATGATGCAAGCAGGAAGATTCTCCATACACAATACTAAATATATACAGTGAATTCAACTTGAAATTGGACAGACCATGTTGAATTGTTAATATGATATTTAATTCTGTAATGTGTTTATACTAAATATTAAAGTAAATGTATTCATGTATTTGAAATTAAGAGCAATGTTAAAGAGGGAGGATGTAGAACAATGATTGTTTCTACCTTGGCAGCTAGTACAGTTGAAGGAAGTACATGGGAGAGGGTGGTGTTAAGCAAATTCAGTTATGTACAAGTCATGAATGTGCATGCAGGTGGATTCATGTTAGCTGTACAATAAACCTCTGATAACTTGCGCTCTTTGTCTCCACTTGTCATTCTATAAAACTCACAGCTTGTGTCATACAAATTCCAATCAATTTTTGTATTATGAAAAGTGAACAAAGCTGTAGAAAACAAAAGTTCCAAAGAATCAAGCAAGGTCATAAGCAAACCAGTTTCTGTGGAACACCATTATTGTTTTAGATAAAAATGGGTAACAACAATCCTTAAGCAGAATTGTATAATCCTCACATGGCTCAAATAAGTGAATCACACTTACTGATTTGGTTTCTTTATTCAGCATAGAAAACTGGGGGAATTTAATAAATCATACACAGACTTTTTTTCCATGTAGGCATTGTGGCACACTGCTTACACAAAAGTAAGCAGGTTTGCAATCCAGTAAGCAGAGTTGAGAGGCGGGCATGAGCACTAACATGGAAGTATCCATGGCATGCAAATCACCTCATAAGCAGGTGAACTGTGTGCAAATGAGGGAGGTAGAGTGATCCAGCATGCAGATAGGCAGTCCTGCAGACCCTCTGTTGGTGTCCATAGTTTATACAGAAAAATTCCATGTACAGGATGTTAAACAGACAACAAGGGCTGTAAAAGTGCAGTTAGAAGGACAGAAATAGCATAGCAGACACAGATCTATACAAAACTATCCAAAAAAAAATTAAAGTGTGTAAAAACTAATTTATAAATATGTGACAGTAATGCATGATAGGACCCCATGTGAAGTATCTACAATGGTGGACTGGAGCTGTTGTGAAGAAGGCAGGGCCTGGAACCATGTAGTATTCAGGGTGTGTGCATGGATCCCTATGCAAATAAGGTGGTGTTACTGAATATCACAAATGGGTATCCGTGTCCCCAGATCCCATCCGTGTAGGCACAGAACCATGTTGATGTCCACAGAAAGGTAGCTGACAAAGGGGGGGGGGTGTCTGCAGACTTGTAATCTCATTGGATCTCAGCAGTGCCTGTTTGCATGGCACAGCACTCTGCTGAGCAGAGGGGTGTGTACACCGACTGATAAGTTTTGTTTAGCTTCGAGGTGCATGTTTCTGTGTGTTTGTTCAGAGTGCCGCAGTGCAGAGCATGACCTTCTATTGGGGTGTGTCTAGTGACTAATGAACATTGTTTATCTTTGTGGAGTGGGTTTGTGCAGGGTGCCACAGTGCTGAGCGAAGAAGATTGTAAAAAAAAAATTGACTGAGAAAGACAATGATATATTAATTACTGATGACCCCTGTTTCACTTAAACTAGGGCCATTAAAACCCCTTAATGATGTACTTGGCAGGTGGAATGCATCATAGGTAGTGAATCACACAGGCTGCACCCACAGCAGTGCACTATAAAGGTTGCATACACCCTACAATCTGATTTCAACCCCATACGCTGCACCAGTGAAGTACAGACTTGGGATTTTTAACTGAAGGAAAGTTAGGGGCTGCTGCAGGTCTCCAACATCTTTACATGCTAGATGCTGATGTCAGTACTGCTGCTGCTGCTGACAATAGACCTAGACTGAGAAGGAGATGAGTGTTCAGGCCCAGGGTAACCTTCCAGAAGCTACATGAGGTGGAGATTATAGAGTGTTACAGGGTGGACAGGGACATACTACAAGAATGCACTGAGGTCTACTGCCCTCAATTCAAACCCAGGGCCAGCAGAGGGAACCCATCCCAGTGGAAACAAAGGTATATGTAGCTCCTATGATACTAGCTACAGGTACATTCCAAAGACCAACTGTGGACATGATTGGGGTCTCACAGGCATCAGCATCCTGGGCACACCACCAGTTCCTGGATGTCATGCTACCATATGCCAGTGAGCACATTTATTTTCCCCACACTCCTGCGGAGAGGTCCAGCAGTATGCAACACTTCTACCATGTTGCACACTACCCTGAGGTACTAGGTGCCATAGATTGCACCCATGTACACATCAAGGCACCACTCGGTGAGGAGGGAAGAATCTACATCAACCACAAGGGGCATCACTCCATCAACTGCCAGGTCATGTGCAATGCCTAGAGCATTATCATAAAAGTGTGTGTTGGCATCCCTGGCAGTTATCATGACACCCATATCTGGCATGCATCACAGCTGTACCAGATGTTTTCTAGGGGGGACATTACACACAGCCATTTACTGGAGGGATGCTGGCTATGCACTGAAACTATGGATGATGACCCCCATCTGAAATGCACACACCCACCCACGGAAGAATGCCGTAATGAGGTACATGCACAAACTAGGAACATCATAGAGCATGGTTTGGTCTGCTGAAGTCACTGTTCTGGTGCCTTGATATATCTGGTGGACCTTTGCAGTACTCTCCAGCCACATGTGCACAGATGTTCACAGTATGTGCCATGCTGCACAGTTTGGTCCTACGAAAACAGCTGCAGTAGGATCAGCAAAGGGAAGGGATATGCAACTCCTCACTAAGGCCTAGGTCCCCAAATCCACACCCACCAGAGGACTTGGAGGAGGCACCCCTGACTATGTCTCTGTAGGCAGATGTAGGCATACCCAGTCTGCCCTGGCCTTGGCCAAGAGACAACACATAGCACATGGAACGAAAACCTAGGACCCTGGGGACTGACATCTTACTCCAACTCGCATACATAGTGAAAATGATACCAGGCAGCCATACAACCTGTACCTAACCATGTACTGGCTTTCTACTGCGTGCATCAGAGTCAGCCCCGAACTACAGGTCCATCAGCTGATGCATTCACAAGGTAAGTCAGTCACCATTACACCACTTGTAAGGGGTACTATAATATGGTAGCATATGTATGGACCTGCAGCATGTATGCAAGGGAATATAATGGTGTACTGAGCTACTTGCAGATATCTAACAGCCACTTGGGACAAAGGTACTCTGTCCAACAGTATGTGCACCATAATATTTACTAGGCCACATGGTTGTAAAATCCACTACAATATTCAAGCAAGATGGCAAACAGTGGGTTACAAGACAGTTACACAACTGTCTATGCCAGCAGACCATGGGATAGTTGTCTCCCTCCCCCAACACATCAGTGTTCCCATACAATTGCTGTAACAGTAAGTCTGCAGTGATATATCAGCAGACCAGACAATTCCAGGGTTGTGACATAGACCCTGGCCACACGTTTCATTTTTCACATAATGCAGGGGTGACAATGTATGTCTGTATGTTGTTGATATTGTGAGGAATGAAACCTCTCTGTCTGGAGGCTAGTGTGGCTCACTGGTCTAGGGACATTAGCATGGGCGATGGTGTTGTTGACTTGAATCTAGCAGCATCTGCATCTTTTGCATATGAGGTACTCATATGATGATATTCCCATCATCACTTAAATGTGTCAGTAGTTACAACAATTCAGTGACTGCAGTTTACAATAGTTTACCGGAAAACCACAAATGTATGAGGAACAGACCAGACATATGGGGCGACATGCTGGACATTCTGCAAAATCATGTACAGTGAGAAGTATGCAGACTGTCACCCTCTGTGTGGTGTTATATCATGTACCCCAATCAGATATTAAGTACAGCAAACAGCCAGGGAATGCCTTGGGACAATTTCAGGGAAGTGCTGTACTATAGAAACAGGTGCATCAGCCAATGTCTGCAGCACACAAAATTCAGGATTGGAGTACAGGTAGCTCTGGCCTGGAGTAATCTTGTATGTACTGAGAGTCACATTAAGCATGCTCCTACACTTAGCTATCTTGAGCCCAAGGCTGATGACTCTTCCTCACAAAGACCTGCTATGTGGAAATATGTCTGCACATACAGACAGCTATGTAGACATATCTGTCTGTCCCTATTTCCCTCACGCATGATTAGTGTATCTATCAGTATGTGGCACATATACATATCATACCAATATAATATAATATGTACACATACACACACACACACACACACACACACACACACACACATGGCAACATTTAAGGAGATCCTTGTTATACACACTTATATATATATATATATATATATATATATATATATATTTGTGTGTGTGTGTGTGTCAGTGTGTGTGTGTGTATGTGTGTGTGTGTTTGTGTGTGTGTGTGTGTGTGTGTGTGTGTGTGTGTGTGTGTGTGTGTGTGTGTGTGTGTGTATACAAATGTTCCCACATACTCTTGGAATGCTGGGGTTATCTGCACTTACACATACTACAGTTGTCCAGTGGAAACAGACCAAGGCCACAACAGTACATAATCCACTCTCCCATAGACCCCTGTGACTGTGGAATATCATCCTGTATACAGACACAAGTATGCAGGTGGTGTAATGTACAAAGGTTGCAATGCACGCCTTGGATAAGCCATATTGTCCTTGGCCATATGTCCACCTATCAAATTGCAACAAGGCACATATGGCTATACTGGTAACTGTACACACAAAGCAGGGATAGTAACAGGTATCTCACTCCTAGGACACTAGATACACTAACAGTACTAAGCAATATCTCTCTGCAGGCCACACATGCCAACACAAGACCACTTTGTATACTCCACAAGCACAGTGCCTGCATCCGCATGTCCAGCAGACATAATCTGTGGAACTTGCGATAAGCACTGCAAGCTATAGTGTGTAATGCTAGATAGGTAGGGGCTCTAATCCCACATCGCCCAACTCTGTGTGTGTAAATATATCCCCTTGCAGCACTATGGACATGCACATATGGCCTATCTCTGTGCAATGGTTATGCATCGTATGGCCCTGTGACTAGCTGCTGGCTTCTAAATTGACTTCCTCTACAAGGCCTGCTGATGTCATCCACCTTAAGAGCACTGGCTGACAGCCTGACATCAGTTAAACTCCATGGCGCATGTGATAAATACTGTGAGCAGTAGTGTGTAATACTAGAGAGGTAGAGATTCTAATCTGACAGCAGCATGTGTGTGATTGTGTAAATGTATGCCCTTGCAGAAGTGCAGACATGGTCGTCCAGGCTATCCCTATGCAATGGTTAGGCATTTTATGGCCCTGTAACAAGCTGCTGGCCCTAAACTGCTCCCTCTACAAATTCATAACTGAAGTCCACCACCTGTCTGACCCAGACACAAGATATTTGTAGATGTGTCAACTCCATCACCATACCTTGTTGATTTGTAGTTTCAGAATATCCAGATGACACATATCAAGGGTAGTAGACCTTATCACGAAGTATGAATGCATGAGTATGCTGACTGCGCCATTGTCCCTGATAGACTGTTCTGCACATATGCATCTAGGAAGCCATGCATGTATACTGCCATACCTTGCTGATGTCATATATCTGCTGTGTTGCCATGCATTTCTGTGCCATTGTATTCATGCCATGTGTCCATGGTTTATCTCCTCAGATCCCTGCAACAGAAACATACACAGGTCCATGACACACCTGTCATTCTGTAACATTCTTGCCAGTGCAACATCATCCAAAATAAGATACACAAAGTTTGATGCGTAGTCATGACACATGCCAGCATATAGTACCTGTTATGGGCCACAACAAGTTTCATGGCCAAACAATACTGCACAACACAAGTACAAGTCAAGTAATATAGTCACCCGGTATATCAGGCACATAGTTGCATTTCCCTGCATCACTGGGATGGATGACAGGGATGTGGCACGGGTATCATCATTTGCACAGGGTATGGTGTGGGGGATGCTGGAGACCTTTGCTCTGCCAAACAGTTGACAGCATGTGTGTGAGTAAGGAAGGGATGCAGGTTAGATGGGCTATGGAGAGGTGCCATGTGAGTGTGTGCATGCACACAAGCCCAGTGCTAGCGCTGCATGTGTATATGTTCGACAGCTGTGAACCATACATGGTAGAGTAGAGAGTTCACTGTCTCTGGCCATGAACATGAGAATTGCTCTGCTAGGAGTAGCAATGGCTCCGCTATGCCCAAGTTCAGATGTGGTGCTAATACCTGACTGTGACTGCTGTCTGCTGCCGCTGTATCCTTCATGGGATGGCCCAGAACCACGTGCCCATGACTTGCCACATTGTGGTATGGATGGCACACTTCCCTCCGTAGCAATGGAGGTACTGCCACTACAGGATTGTGACTGTGCACAGCCACATGGACTCTCAGCAGATGGTGTTGCAGAAATAGATCCATGTGTCAGATGCCCAACTCCTACCAGATGTTCTAGCCGAGGCAATGTGCAGTCCATGATAAATACTGTCTCAGCCCACAGTCTGTCTACTGCATCAGTGAACTGATCCAGGGTGTCCCCAGTGCAGTGGAGGCAGTCATGGATGTTAGACTGTGCTATATCCATAACACTAATCATCCATTTGGTGTTGCATTCAGAATGTGGCTGTGCCTCTTTGACAACCTGAAAAATGCTCCGAGTGACCCATGATGTGACATCTGCAACAGGTGGAGGATGGACAGCAGTCCTCCTATAAGCACTCCTGTCAATCCACATGTGTTGGACCTTGCCAGTTCTCTGGCTATGACCAGTGTCTACACTCACTGATGCCATAGTTGTCACACTGTCCTGTTCAATGTCACCACCCTCTGACTGTCCAATATCTGTGGCATCTGGGGACTGGGTATGTGTGGGCATATGTAGTGTGTGCAATGACAATGGGGCAGAAGAGGGATGCCAACCTCTGGGGACAGATTCAGCCTCCAGAAACCCCACCTGTACCTCGCTATGGACACCATCATCATCAGAGTCTGAAGAGACGCTGACATCAGGTTGTGAGGGGGAACACTCCAAGCCCCCATGTTCACTTGTGAGAAGCAGGACAAATGCAGTAGATTACTACCTGCAGTATTATGTATGGTAAGCCACACAGACTCATACAGATGAGGGTCTACAACTGCATTACCAGTCCCACATCTTCTAAACCCAGCTCCCATGCACAACAGACAACCTCACAACAATATACACAGACAAGTAAAGCCTTTTATAACATGCACTTAAGCTACATACAGCTAAAGTTGCAGGTACAATACACCTATAAGATATGCAATATGGCACTATATTTGATAGAACTACACATAAAACCCAATACACCTATCTTGATAATGATATGCCAGTACTAGTGTCACTACCTCAGGTATGTACTGTCTCCCTTTTATGTTTGAACAGGCATCTTGAAGTAATTGCTTCTTGTAAACCAGGCTGCATAGTCACTCCTAACTACAAGTCCAAATGTGTTAATGTTCATTCAAATACACACCTTTGATCACCCAGTCTATGAACTATAGTTTACTGTTCCAGATCAACTCTGGCTAAACACATCATTTATACATAGGGCAATATTGCAGCCCTTATCTTTCATAGGGTATACAGTATATGATCCATAAGACAACAGCATCACACTTAACAAGTACAGGACAATGGACTTGGGCCACACCTGACGGACCTATGACAAAGTAAGGAAGTGGTATTTTCAGCACCACCAAATATTGCAGCACTACAATGTAACATGTGCATATATCCACATGTACAGTAGCTACCATGATAATAGCTATATTGCTGATATTCTGATTATGTGTGCACAACTGAATGTAAACCCCAAACCCAACCCTAATGCAGATAGTCCTGACACTCATGTACTGGTATGTACAGCCTGTCACAATGACTCATACAGTATTACACTGGTGAACACATTTAAGGTTACCTGCATCCTCCTCTGCTGTGGACACTGTAGCACCCACCTCCATGATGAATGTTGTGATGGATGCCTGGGAGTTGTCAGGTGGTCCTAAGATTGCCAGGACTTCCTCTGTGGCCAGGAGGGGTTGTTCCATAGCAGGCCCTTCAACAGTGGCAGCACAATCCCTGGAAACAGCAGCTGCCCTTTGTCATGTAGCATTCACCATGTCTGTAGCCCGGTGTCAGACCCGCTCATAGGTCCTGTCCTGTTGGCCAATCTGAATGACATCTCACACAAGGTCTGCCCACAATGCTGCCCACTGTTCTCGATTATGCCTCCCCCTGGACAACAAGATCTGATTGTGCTTTCTCTGTATATCCAGTATTATGTCATTCTCTGTATGTGAGAAGGGGGTATGTCTTCTGCGGTACATGGTTCCTGAAAGACAACAAAAGGGAAACACATTACAGGACCAGATACATGGACATCCACTATGTACAGATCCAGGATGTCCATAATGGCCTTCACTATCCACTGATCCCTCACACATCATACCCACAGTCTGGCAATAAACTACATGTGTGGATACCACTAAGATAGAAGCAATACTGGGGTATATCCCTTTTGTGTGATTACAGATTCTACTGCATGTTCCTACACCCAGCACTGCAGTCTACTGTGGTATGTCCCCTATGGGCAAACTCTCACTAATATATCATACAGCCACTATATACGGACAGTCCAGCAACACCGGTGAGCCACAATGACAGTAAACAATGCAAACCTGCTGTAGTATATGTTCCCTGTAGGCATCATACCTCTCAACTATACAGATGTTTGCAGAATGTCAACATGCTTGCCTCATAGTTTTGGTCATTTTCACACAAACTTGTGGATTTCTGACAAATGGTTGGCCAATCATTGATGGCTGATGTCAGAAAATAAAGACAGACATCTGAGTTTCACATGTCATACCCTTCAGAACACAGTCATGCTACTGTAATACCTGTCATACTATTAACATTCTTAGTTTCTATCAACAATATTTAATAAGTTTCCCTAATATTGCGACTTTGTCTCCCATTAATTATGGCTCTTTCCAGATTTCTTGTTGTAAAAGGTTAACAGGTATGTTAAGCATAGCTGTCAACCATACAGGGACAAATGTCAACAGAATCAGGGACTTAGCCAGAGTATATCAGGGGCTCTATTAAAATGTTAGAACTATTTATGTGAGACATTGACAGTATGAGAGGAAATAAATTACTGTATATTGTTTGAC
>NC_056735.1:813636277-813718720 GCF_019279795.1 Protopterus annectens | reverse complement strand
TTTTGTAAAAAGGGGTTTTTCCTTTTTCTCTTTTTTTGGTAAAAAAAATTTTTTTTTAAAAGGAGTGAAAGAAGGCTTAGACAAAGAATATACGAGCATTTATATGATGTTAGGGTGAAAAATGAAAAAAATGCACTTAGTAAGCATTCAGTACAATGTGAGACCCCAGGATATCAGTTTTTTATTCTAGAGGTTGTTCCCACTAATCCTAGGGGTGGTATGTGGGAAGCACTTATTGAATATAAAGAATTGTACTGGCAATTGCTTTTGGATGCAAATCGAAACTTTGGACTTAATGACATGGTATCCATAGCTCCAGTATTAAAGCTGAGAGCAGCAAAGTTATAATTTTAACATTTTTAAAGCAATTCAGTTCCTATATATTCATTTGTATTTTAATTCTTTGATATATGTTTATAGTATTCAGATGTAGTTTCAATTTTAGCCACTAGATGGAGTTTTGTTTCTTGTTACAAAGTAGCTTTCAGCTTCTATAAGATTCATTACAATGTTTTTAAAAAGTTTTAAATATTTATTGAATATAATTAAAGTATTTTGTGGAGTTAGGTTGAATTTTAAATAATTGTTTGAAATTCTACAATATATATGTTTTACTTCATTGTTCATTTTATGCTCTTTTATACTCAAATTGACTAATTACCTTTCAAGAAACAGTGTGTTACATGATTGGTCTATTGGGCTATGACACATTTCAAATGTTGTATTTAAGCATTTGTTTCACAATATGGAGAGTTTTACTGATGAAGTTGGTGACGAAAACGTTCCTGTGTAAACGTTATTGGATTATCAGCATCTGTTTGGAGTGTTGGCTTGTTACATTTTATCTTGGAGCTTTGGAATTAAAGCCTTTAAATCTTCCAGGACCTGGATTTATTTGTGCTTGGTTCAGTGGTGCTTTTTTCTTTTACAAAACCCACACTGCATTGACCACCTGTGGCACACACACACACACACACACACACACACACACACACACACACACACACACACACACACACACACACACACACACACAGCATTTGCGGGACTCAAACTCCTACTTAACTATGCTATGATACTAGAGAGATATGCTTTAACACGGCATGCTATATGCATTACTGGGTGGTTTTTGTTCTCCTTAAATAATTGTAGGATGCTGACATCATCAGACTTTCCGAAGAGGTATGCACCTCTTTTAAAATGTGTTTTCATAGTCTCCAAAAAGGCTACTCCTCTCAAAGGAAATCACACACATACACACCCCCCACACACAAACACTTGGCGTTTGCAGGACTCAAACCCCTACCTGACTATGTTATGACAGTAGTGAGATACGCAGTAACACGACACGCTATTTGCTTTACTAGGAGCATTCATTTCCAAAGCTCTATTTGTAGGATGCTGACATCATCACACTTGGCAAAGAGGTACTCATCACTCCTAATGTGTTTCCACAGTCTCCAAAAATGCCACTCCTGTCAAAGCCAATCTCACACACACTCATAAACACATACACACACTCAGCAATTGCAGGATTTAAGCACCTACCTAATTATGTTATGATACTAGTGAGATATGCATTAACGTGATGCGCTATATGCTTTACTGTGTGGTTGTTATTCACATGCTATATTTGTAGGTTGCTGACATCATCAGACTGGACATGGTAATGTGGGTGCACTTAGTGTTATGCAATCCCAGGAATGAACCTTATGGGTCAGCAGGTGGGAACATCTTGAACAGGAATACACAATTCATACCTGGTGTGATCTATCTGTGGACAAAATACCATTCCTTCATATGACAATACATATTCATGCACGGATTGTAGGTTTTGTGGACACCACATGTGTCTGTGATGTTGGTAAAGGTCTATTCAAAGTCTATGTGGGACCTGTGTTGCTCCTGTCAGTGATGTATGTCCTGGGTGGCTGCCTTGCAAGATATCTAGCAGGTTTGGGGAACATGATGTGCTCATTAACATACCACAGACGTTTGGGTTGTGTGTTGTTCAGTTTACAATATCTCTGTTCCTGTCTGCAATCATGATGGACTCCATGGACTAGCATTTCGGACTTCGTAGGCTTATAAGAATATAGTTCCCATGGTGTGTTGTGCACCAACACGTGGGGTGTGCCACATGTTGCTGTAACACATTCAATGGTGTAAGATCCTGTAGAGAGTGTGAGGCTCAACAAACTGTTCAGGTGCAGTGTCTGTTTGTCCTGTCGTTCACTTATGACACATATGGGGAAACAATGTTATCCACATGATGGGATTCATTTGGCATTGGGAGGACCAGTTTACACATTCTACATGTGATATCTCCTGGTATGATGTTAGGGCCTTTTGTCACTGGGAAATGGGTATGTATGTATGGGCCTGTCTGACAGGATGTTGACATTGTCAGTCAGGTACAGTTGACCCTGACTCAGGACATATATGACTGTACATTGATATTTCTGACATAGCTGAAGGAGGTGTAATGTTTCTGTCTGTACTCCTTTGCAGATTATCTTTCCACAGCAACAACAAACCTGAACACTAAAACCCTGTTATACTGTTTTACACACTTGACACACTACTGATCCTTTGTGATCAGTCAACAGTGTATGTCATCATCATATCCTGGCATGTCCAAAGGTTGGTTTTGTGTGTACTCTCCAGTCCAGCTGGTGCATATTGGAATTCTGATGCATTGTTACAACTGCCTTATGTACACAGGTAACACTGTCCTCCTACCAACAAACTCAGATATCTGTGAGAGGTGCAACTGTATAGACAGACAGGAGGCTGAGCTCTCCCAAGCCATGACTGGCACAGTCTATCGGGTGGTGAAGGTAACCACACACACCACAAATACAGTCGCACATGCACCTATGACAACAGCAAACCATATACATTGACACACAATGACATACTTGGAGCATCTAAATATACTCTGCCTAAGCAGCTGAAACATCCAAAGCAGACACACAAACAACTGCTAACACACAACCATACACACATATCACATAGTTCACAAAGTCATTGTGCCACACAGTCACTGCCCTTAGGCCTACACAACACACCTCATACACTTGTATTAAGTGACTGTAATTGTCCGTCACACTGACATCCCACTCACCAGGCTGAACAAGGTGAAGGTCACTTTGTGCTTTGTGTCAGGTGCCAGGATATGCCACATGACACATGCACTGTTGTCAGTCCACTGCAAGTACATATATGGCACCAGCATTGACCATTCTGGTGTGTAAACCCTCAGACGTTCCTCCCTGGACTACATGACAAGAGACATAGAGGAGCTCTCTGATCATGTAGCCCAGGACAGTATGACCCTGACCTTGTGTAGTATCTTACCCTCACCAAGGACTATGTCACAGTATACAGATGACATGATCACTTTTAACAGTTGCCTAACATTGTTGTCATTCACAGGGGATCCAGTGTCTGTCAGCCTGGGATTACATGCTCAACATGCCATGTACATTCGCTATGAGCGCCATGCACCTGTCACCCCTAGGCTTTCACAGACTGCCTTATGCTCTTGGCACACACATAGTGGCTGTTTGAAGTTAGGGTCAGATGACATAACCACAGCCATAGACATTACAGTGTACAGGAAACGGAGAGTGATGGTGCTCAACAACTGATGTCTAACCCTCAGAATGCATGCACTCAGGACTCACAACAGTATGGAATCTGTCGATATATGTGCAGTAGCAAACATGTAAGTTCAGGCTCACAAAAGCACAGCAGCACTAACAGGTTTTACATCATACCATGGTTTTCAGACACAAGACTCGGACCGGACTACAACAATAGAGGGGGAATCCATGTACATCATTCATACACACACCTCCAGGTTGGTAGCAGTACACAAAGCATTGGGGAATGTACATGTGCAACTGAGAGTGGGCAAAACTGCATTTTAGTTTGTAGACTGTTACAAACCACACTCCCAAACATGGGCACAACAGTCGTTATTCGTGGGAACACTGGGGAATGTGAAGGTCTCACCAAACACCATTATATTGTGTGACTTCAAATACACAAACATTGACTGGGTATACTACTCAAGCAGTGACACCCTCGCACAACAGTTGCTAAGATTGTTACACTCAAATGCTAGGGCAGACCTGGTCACCACACCCACAGGGGGTTAAACATGTGGGACCTGATCATCACCCACATGGGGACTCTATGTTCCACAACAAAGGTATACCTGTAATTGTTAAGGTTGGAACATACATTCATCTCACTAGACATACATATCCCACACACACACACATCCTATGTGATCGCAGTGACGTACTTCTCATGAGCAAATGTCACACTTGTACAAACTGAGGTGGTATCCCTCAATGACCCTGGGACAGCGTTAATTATGACTCAGACAACTTCATACTTTACAAGCACATTTTATGGACAACTACTGGAATTCATCGATCATGCTATCCCAGATAACTACAAGACTCACTCCTCCAAAGGCAGGGGGACCTGTCTACTGGACCATGGCCATTACTGAGCTATACAGGATCAGGAGGAGGCTACTACATTATAGAGCACAATCACAATCAGGAAGGCTTCTCTGATCAGTACTATGGTATAGCTACGATCACTTGTTGATTCATCTAAGGCCCACTTCTAAGAGACACTTGCAACAGACACTATGGACAATCAGAAGGCCTTATTTAGTTATGTCAGGGACGTGGGTGGGAACTCACAGATATGCTGTGAGTTACTGCATAATTACAAATGATACAGTGAACCTACAGACATTGCGAACATCCTGGACAACAGGTTCAGTGGGAATGTTTCCCCACCATCCCCCCTGCAGTGCACATGTCCATCACAACAGGGTGTAGCCTCCCTGACATCACAAATGAACATGTGTGTGCTGCCCTCTCCATAGCAGACAACACAGCATCAGTGGGACCAGATAGTGTTCCAGACTGTGGCATACACGAGATTCATGACAAACTACACACTCATATTATGTCTCTGTTCAATATCACAATTACTACAGGATGTGTACCCATGGAATGGCGTACAGCTACAGTGTACATGCTCCACAGTGCTGGTGCCACAAGGGACCCTGAACATTACCGCAATATATGCCTAACTATCCTGGTATGCTATGCTATGGAGTGTATCATCATGGAACACATACACATACACATTGCGAACCTACAGACACTGGATCCTACACAATTTGGTGTTGTTGGCATATCTTGCCTCTTGCAGATGTTTGATTTCTTTAAACAGTTAACAGGTCCATAGACATACACAGGGTTGTCCACACAGCCTACCTGGAGCTCGCACACCATTTCTACACAATACCCCACTTGGCCTTTACACATTAGATCACTGGATTCAATATCTACACATATGTCACAAGATGGATTGCTAACTAGATCATGGATAGCACTCACATGGTCAGTATTGCAGGTGCCATGTCTGACTATACAGCAGTTACACGTGGCATCCCACAGGGCTCAGTCCTGGGACCTCTCTTGTTCTGTATATATGTCTGATACATACTGGCTAACACAGGAGGAATATGGATGACCATGTTTGCAGATGACTGCAAACTGTGTGCCATAATTGACTCCACAGACGGCACAAGCATCCTCAGAAAGGGTCTCACAGAGATGGATGACTGGTGCCAGAGCCATGGCCTACAGCTACCTTACTTTAGATGCATAGTCATCACCTTTGGTAGTAACATCGTGCACACACATTACCACATAGGTGATGATACATCATGTACAGTGTGTGTGATTTGTGATTTGGGGACATGAATACCTAGTACTCTTGCCTTTGACATTCACGTTCCAATGTTGTTGGGCACACCTTCTGTTTAGGCAACCTTATCCCATACGGTTTTACATCCAGATCAGGTGGGGTCATTGTGACCCTATAGTCATCAGGCACATGCTTGGATACAATGGCCCATTTCGGATGTACCTTACCCAACACCTGCAGCAACTGGAATGTACACAGTTTACAAAAAAAAGTGGATCTAGGGACTCACACAGATGGTATGCACAGTTTGGCTATGGTCACCCCAGCTCTCCTCAGTTGCTTACTGCCTACTTAGATGCAGTCTGTGCCTTTTGTTTGATGCCATGTCCATCAAGCATTGATGGACAGGCTCCACGTGAGGATATCAAAGTCCCTTACAGCTACATGCTCCAGGGACAGGTACATGAGCAATGATGTTAATAGGACATGCTGGAGGGGCATATTACCATCACAGAGGCTCCACTCACTCGGGAATGTGATCACAGTCCCACATATGCACAGACCCATGCTGACCACCTACAGGTGACATCTTCACAGGTGGATGGGTGATCGTATGTTTAGCCCTGGAATATGTTATGGGTCCTTGCTAGACAGAGGCAGAATGAAATGAACATATATGGGATATCTTGTGTGACCTACTATTAACAGGCACAGTCTACTGATTTAGCGTGATTGCAGAATACAAACACACTGTGGCTAGGCTTCTACATACCCTAGGGCAGATAGCCTACTGTCAACCTCCGAACCTATGCTAATGTTCGGGATGCACATTATTCAGTGATGGTACTGATTGCAGGTTTTGTTTCTTCTTTGCTTTACCACTTCCTTTGAACAACCTAGGTTTCTGCATAACATATTTGATTGTGACAGGATTTCATTATATTATATTGTGTCTGTTGTCATATCACTGTGTGCACATGGTGGATTGGTGAATAGTGAGAGGTTCCTGGGTTGACTCTTGCAACTGAGGGATATGTGTGGCCCACTGCTGTACTCAAACTTGCCCTAAGTGTGTGAGCATGCCCAGTTCAGACTTTCAGTGTTTTGTTGCCCGACATTTGTCTCATAGTTTCAAGTGTGTGAGCATGCCCAGTGTGACCTTGCAGTATGCTGCTGTCTGAGGTCCACTACGTTTGTTGATGTGTGTGAACATTACCAATATTAACATTTATACTATATGTGTGTTGAATATCAGGTTCTATTATTACTGCAGGCCTCACCATTGTGTCTTAACTCAACAGGGATTATGCTATGCCTGCAAGGTTTCCATGAGATACTTAGCATTGACTTATCAACATTTTTTCATACAAACTGACCATTGACATACTGTCATGGTTTAGTGGTTCTGTACTCTGACTATAGTGCACTGTATCCTGGGTTCGAGGACTGTCACTGCTTCATACTTTCATACATGCCAGAACAGACTGCTTCAAGAAAAGTGAAGCAAATATGAACGTGTTAACCTGCGTTTGATGAACTATACCCACATTTGACCAGACTTGCACAACATTGCTCAATGTTTCCCAACATTGCTAGACAGTGCACAATATTGCTGAACATTGCCTGTAGTTGTGCCACTTAGTGTGTGCAATTTTGTTTACATATACTAAATAGTGGTGAGAGCTGTTTAGCAGTGCTATATATTGCTTAACACATAACAATCATGCCTCAGGTGGTGCTGCAGAGCTGCCTATGTCGGATGAACATTTTACACTCACTATACATGTTTGTTAACAGGTAGTGTCAAGTTAGGCATCGCTTTTACTATATGTGCAAGTCGGAGAGAGGTATAATTTTCAGGGTTCCTACTGAGCCTTTGTATATGCTATGCGTTGCCTCTTTGCCAAGACCAAAGCATATTGGGCACACCTCCTTCTGCCTACTGGGGCAGGCTCAGGTTGTTCCTCCTCCAAGTCACGCTCTGCCTGTGATGGCCTTGGCAATGGTGGGAGGCTGTTGTGCTCAGCCCTATGCTGCTCCTGCTGCAGCTGTTTTTGCAGGATCATATTGTGTAGCATAGCACATACCATGACTATTTGGGTACATGTAGTTGGTGAGTACTGCAAGGCTCCACCAGATGTGTCCAGGCACTGGAACTGTGACTTCAGCAGCCCAAACACACGCTCAATTACATTTCGTGTTTGTGCATGTGACTCGTTATGGCGTTCCTGTTTAGGTGTGTGTGCATTTCTGATGGGTGTCATCAGCCACGGCTCGAGTGCGTATCCAGCATCCCCCACTAGGTGACCATGAGGGATGTCCCCATTGGCAAATGTCTGGTACAGCTGTGTCAGATGCCAGATATGGGAGTCATGGTAGCTTCCAGGGCAGCCAGCACACACATTCATTATTATGCCCTGGGCATCAGACACAACCTGGCAGTTGATGGAGGGGTAACCCTTGCTGTTATAGTAGACCCTACCCTGCTCACCGGCTGGTGCTTTGATGCAAATGTGCATGCAGTCTATTGCACCCACTACCTCAGGGTATTCCGCTATTTGCTGGAAGAGACGCATATTGCTGGCCAATACCTCACGGGAATTGGGGAAATATAGATGATCACCGACATGTGCTGCCATGGCATTCAGGAACTGGTGCAGTACCCTAGATGCTGATGCCTGTGAAATCCCCATCATATCGCCAGTTGGTTTCTGGAAGGTACCTGTTGCTAATATTCTTAGGCCAACACATACCTTGGTTTCCACTGAGATGGGTTCCCCTCTGTTGGTTCTGTGTGTGAGGAGTGGCCTACACAGCTCAACAATTTGCTGCATGAGGTCTCTGCCCACTCTATAGTGCTCCACTATCTCCAGCTCATGTAGCCTCTGGTAGGTTACCCTAGGCTTGTACACTCTTCTCCGTCTCCTCACTGTGGGTTGCTCAGCAGCATTTGCATTGTCACCACCCTCAGCATGTTGCATATGTCGCCTTATGACAACAATGGCAGCCCCTAACATTTCTTTGTCTCAGTAAAGCTTTTTTTGTTTTCACTTCTATTAGCTTACTGCAGTGTTGCAGTGTGTCCGAGAAAAACATACTGGAATGTTTTTTGCTGAGTTTTAAGTGCTGGGCTGGGCTGGGCTAGTGTAATGCCTGTGTAATTGCCTGATTCTGATTGTTTTCACCTGCTAGCTCTGCTAGTACTCCCTGGTTATCTTCCTACTATTTGTTGTGCTTCCTTTTCCCTTTCTTTTTCCTCAGGGGGCAGAGCCGCGCAAACAAGTGCACACCAGCTCACACGCACGCACACATGCTTACATGGACTAAAACTTGCATATTCTTGTTAAAACGCGTGCACACTGGCACAAACGCGCTTACAACTGTTTACACAGCCTTACATATGCTTACTCATGCCTACACACGCGCACACATGCTTACACGCGCGCACACTGTCTTACTCGGGTTTACTGGCGCGCAGACGCGCGCATGCATGCTCAGCATGAAACTTTGGTGTTATCCACTGCATACACCTTCGATTTCTTGACTTTACCTGGCCTACCTGTTGACACACCTCTTTCACTTTTATGTAAATGTAAGCTGACACATGTCACTCTGCTCCAATGAGCTGCACTCCTTTCATACAAACCCCCCTCATGATGTCACCTATCTTCTACTCTGTTACTCCTCTTATCCTACTCCTACACTCCACTGACTGTACTCATTTGCTATGTAAAATTGCAATTCACTATCATAACTCTCATTTGCATAGGATTGCCTACTAATGCTTAGTTACATCTCTTAGACTGAGCTTCTCCCCTTAGCAACCTCTACTCGGTGGCCATGTTATCTTTAGGCTGCCATTCCCTTGCACTGTAAATTCATTTTAGCTATGAAATCCACATTTGTGGATCTTAATTATTAATTTTCTGCTTTTTAGGGCACAGCGCATTTGCGCAGCGCTGCGCTATGGTTAAACCCCGGAAATCGGGATTAAAAAAAAAAATATTTTATTTTTAATTTGCATCACTTTCCATTAACAATGGCCGTATTTTTGGCCATTGGCATGCTTCCTCTTGTGAATGCATGCTTTTTTTCCAGCTGACACGGCTCCGTTTTGCTATTTGCAGAACCGTACTCAGTTATCAACTGAGTACATTTCTGCAAATAACACTACTCCTACTCAGACAGGTTTGGGTTTCCTGGATTGCAATTTTACCTCATTTGCATGGCTTTCACCTGCAATTGAGGTAATTTGCATATCCCAGCCCTGTCCTTGTAGGACTAGTTTGGAGAACTCATTTGCATGCCCCTGCCGGCTGTTCCTGGATCGCTCGGCAGACATGTTGGCTTGCTGGAGTCTTACTCTACTCTTAGACTCTGTGTAAGCCTTCATGAATCCAGCCCATTAAGTGAAATTTAATGGAGTTCTGACTTCCCAAATAAAATTTTTTATGTGACTATCTCTCAGATTTCTCCACAGACTGTTCCTTTGGAAATTTATGAAGTAAATCCTTATTGTATGTGTGAAATAGTGATATGTATATCTATCTATCTATTTAGATATATATGCATTTATAAATATTATATGCGCATATATATATATATATATATATATATATATATATATATATATATATATGTCTATCTATATTATATATATATATATATATATATATATATATGTGTATATATATATATATAGTTCCCCTTCAACTCATCTAAAACCCATAAAATCTAAAATCAAAACATCAAGACTATAACATTTGAAACCCAAAACATCTAAAACCCATAACATTTAATTAATTAACATCTAAAATGTATAATATGTAATAGTGTATCATGAAACGTGTAAATGTTACAGTTTAATCTGTTAATCTTGTGGTATCACTATGAGATGTAGTTTTTATTTCTATAGTTATTTATATAGTGTAGGAAATTATACTATTTATATAGTGTTTATTTTGCCACTCTGTACAAGTAAGTGATATAGACATTATGTGTACATTCTTTATGGTGATTGTGATACAGTGGGGTTAGAAAATTAACTTTTTCCCACTATAATGTGATCTTGGAGTTGGTATATTTAATTTGCCCCCCCATGGGCGGTGCTTGCCCCCCTGCAGAAATGTAGTAAAAAGTGTGTTTGTTACTTTGGTGTCATTATATGTCGAGGGGATGTTATTTTCATGTGATTTGGAGTGTTCGATGTTGTGATGTACATTTTAGAACCATATATATATATATATATATATATATATATATATACAGAGAGAGAGGGAGAGAGGGGTTAATTTCACTCCTTCAAAAATTGTCAGTTCATCGACAGAGATAAGTAGTTGAAAAATTAATCAAACATATTATCAAGTGCTGGAGAAGGTGAAAGAAAGATCATGCATATGGGATAAGATAATTGTGGGTTTCAGATTTTAATGTCAAAACCTTTGTAAATATCAAATATTTCATTTGGTAGCAGTGTGTATGCATGCAAGAGTTTACCATTTAGAATTAAAATCAGACCTTGTGAAGGAGACAAATTTATTGTTGTGTCTGTATTTTGCTCTGAGTTATGTGCCTGAATCCCTTGTATACTGATAGTGTTTCATAAAGGGTTTTTAGGTTTGGGATTAGTTACAGGGTTAGTGTTAGCAAGCATTGCTAAAGATGGGAACCACTAGGTCTGAATTTAGTGTTAGGGTTTTGGATAAACAATCAAACAAGGAAAATGTTTTTATTTTTGATCTGTTTTTATTTTGATGTCTTTTTTTTCCAAGCAATTGACTTTGAAATGACAGCATCCATCACCTGTGTTCTGATGTTTGTGCTTTCCAATAAAATATGTGTGTGTGTGTGTGTGTGTGTGTGTGTGTGTGTGTGTGTGTGTGTGTGTGTGTGTGTGTGTGTGTGTGTGTGTGTGTGTCTGAATGTTCATGTGTATACATATACATTCACAATCACAAACAACAGTGAGTATGACATACCTGTCACTCACTAAAACTAATTTTCCACAATTTGCAAGCTCATTTGGTTCACCAGTGTCAAGTAATTTTCAATTTATCTATTGAGTATCAGTGAATCACTGTTTATGTCTTTGTCTGCATGTCTGTCTGTTTGCATGTCCGTTTGTTTCGTTGTTCATCTTAACAGAGCACTGATCTCACTGGGCCAATTAAATGCTCAGCCTGTGCTTTATAACCATGACTACAAGATTAAAGCAAATCATTAAAAGTAATATTTATATTATAAGGAACTTATAATGTGTAAACAGTTTAAGAAAATATTACTATAATACACTTAAATTTAGAGATGTTTGCAGTGATTAAACTACAAACATTAAAAATTCTATTAGCATATGCATTCATATTGTGGCACAGTGAAGATATGAAAGGAAGTTTAATGCAGGGTAGGAAAGGAGAGGAGAGACTGGTGAGGTGAAGGTAGATATGGAAGGTAGCAGGTAGATAGGAGAGATGAGAATTAGAATGTTTTTGCACAAGGTGTAATTGCAGTGAACTTGGAGAAAAAGTTGAAGTAATGCAGTATTTGAATCAATTTTACAGATAATTGAGGGGTTGACATAAGGGGGTTGGAAAAGCATAATGGTTTAGGTGTTTTCCTCACAGACACAAGGTACAGGGTTTGATTCTCACCTTTAAGGGAAACTGACTAGGCTAAAAATGGCCCACAGGTGCAGCTAGCTTTGCATGAACCTATGAATGTGAGTTGTAGAGTCATGAAAGATGCAATGTGACATAAGACCAGACTGTGAGCACATAGAAAGAATTAGAGGAGTTGTATGGAGTTCTCCAGATTATGGGATAGTTCTGTTGTTGAAACATTTGCAGTGTTACTGCTAAAATAGCTAGTCTTTAAATTTCTTCAAAGGCTCTGTAATGAAGGTATAACTTTTACTTCTTCAGGAATGGCGTACCAGATTTTTGTTGTGATAACTGTTAAATACCTTATGATTATATTTTGGATTTGTAAGATCATTTCTACATGGGGAGTAGATTTGTAGAGGGTTCATATATTATCTTAATGTAGTGATTTCTCAGGTAGTTTTTGTACTAAAAAGGAAAGGCCTACTTCCATAATGAGTTTGAATACAAGCATTCCTAGCAAAATGATTGTTCTTATGGCTATTTGTAGCCATCAGCTTTTTAAGAGAAGTATAAAGCTGTTACATTTTTGACAAAAGGTTATAAACCTGCATATGTTGTTATATGTTTGTTGTAGTGTATTTTTGTGTGTGTGTGTGTGTGTGTGTGTGTGTGTGTGTGTGTGTGTGTGTGTGTGTGTGTGTGTGTGTGTGTGTGGTATTGGCTATTAAATGTAGCCATATTCTGGCTGAAGAGTAAGGACTACTTTACCTATGGCTGCTCTGCTGCATGGGAAAGAAAATGGTAAATGTTTCTTGAACAGAAGAACAACCTGTTCACTTTTGTTTTTGCAATCTGTGGTGCTGGAAGTTGACTGACACATCCTATTTAGGTGGTGCTTATCTTGCCAGTTACTGGGGGTGGAGAGGTCCTTTTCTAACTGAAGTATAATAGTAATGGAGGATGGGCTTGATTTGTAAATATCCATGTTGTCTGCATAACCTGCATAACAGGTTCTGCATAGAGAGGTGGTAGATGTCATTTGTTAGCTTGTTAGCAAGCAAACCTCTCATCTTCATAGAGCAAGAAATCTGGACAAAGCCATAAATAATGGGGGACAAAGGCCAAAAATAGGGAAAAATTTTAATTATTGCTCTTTCAAACTTAGAAAGTTGACAGAATAACAGGTTTTGTGTTAGCATGAATTTTCTGAAGGGTATGAAGTCTGAAACTCAAAAAGTCTGTCCTTATTTTCTGACATTTATCTTTAATGACTTACTAATGGTTTGCTAAAAAACACAATTTTATGAAAAATAGAACAAAAATATGAGGCAAAAATCTGGACATTCTGTGAAAATATGTACAGTTGAGTGGTATGTTAGCAAGGAAGGTCCAAAGAATAAAGCCAAGCCTTAAAGAACCTTCTTGTTGATATGGAAGCTGGTGAGGAGGTGAATCAAGTTTGGACTTTGAAGGATGTGAAGGAGAAGAAGTCTCTGATCTTCAATGATCAGTGAAGCGAGTATCAGAGATTGGTCAACTGGTTTGAATGCCTTTCATAGGTAGAAACTATTTTCTCAGCTAGGAGGCAATTGACCCTGTTTATTTGTGTGTCAGCAGTAAATACATAGAGAGGTCATTGTTCTACAACCTGTCCAAAATCTGTGGTGCTGTGGACAGTGAATTCTGTATTTTTGAAGGTGACTGTCTAACTGGTTACGTCTTTCAGAATTTTTTCTTAGTGCAGGGTGTTAAACCATGCATCTGAAGTCACAGGCTGTGGTGAGGTTGGATATCTTGTTAATTGGTGTGATTCTGGCTATTTTCCATTGGAAATATACTCTTTGTGAAAGATAAATTGTATAAGTATTTTATGGAGAAGAGTATGTGTTCTATGCATAATAAGACAATGTTTTGGTAGAGGCCAATTAATACAGGGGATAGTTGAGTCAAGTAAGTTAGAAATGTGTTTAGTGAATAGTACTTTGAAATGGTAGGGTATTGTGTCAGCACTTTCAGTGATGTTGTTTGGTTGAGTATAATGAAAGTGGAGATTATACATATATATGTATAGATATATATATAGATATATATATATATATATATATATATATATATCAGTTTCCCACTACGGCTTAAAAAGGTTCATCTGCCTTCTATTGGAGGGCCAGAAAAGGTTCACTCCAAGTTGAAAACATGTAGCAAATAGCCTGCTACAGTTAGTAAATAAGAGTATACATGCAAATGCAGTGTACTGGCATTAATTTCTGAATGCTGGTACTTCACTACAATTCAAATTGTTGTTTTTCTTTCGGCTTTTCCTGGTTAGGGGTCGCCACAGCGGAACTCCCATCCGCTAATGATTGGCAGTAGGTTTTTATGGTACCAAAGTGCCAGCCCAATGCCCAACCTTCAACGAAGGCACGCTCATTCACGCATGTCTTTCAAACACCACTCGACCACGGGGAGGACATGCAGACTCCACACAGAAGGCGCTCCAGCTGAGAATCGAATGGGAGAACCTTTTGCTGTGAGGCTATAATGCTACAGCTGCACCACAGTGGCTGTCATTTCACTGCCATTCAAGTGACATCTAATAATCACACCATACCCCCTGACAATTTACTTACAGAGGAGATACCCCCTTTTTCCCACCCTATGTCGCTGTATAGCCTGCCATGTTATTATTGACTAGTTCCCCAAACTTCCTTTGGTTGTGTTGTATTGTACTGTGTTTTGGGTTGAAGCAAGTGAGTGTTAAGTTTGTGTCTTCTAGTTGCTTTTTTGCTTAAGTTTCAAAACTGCAGGAATGTCTTTTTGTGCAGTTTCCAGGCTTAGACCTTCAGATCCTTAGTTAGCCATGATTTTTTGCAAGGGCTTAGCAGTCTGATAATCTTGGGAGGGTATCTATACTGAAGCAAAAAAAAAAAAAAACTCAATTTGTCAAACTGCATGACTCTGAACAATTCACTTAAGCAGACATTGCTCAAGAGGTAAGACTAGATTAGTACAAACATTAATAAAATTAAAAATATATTAATAAATGTATGAGTGCACAGCAATACCAGTGCACCAAGAAAAAAATACATTGTTCAAAAATATCTGATGAATAGACTGCCCTTTGTGTACTAAATACTGGCAGACAGATGATCAGTAAGGTAAAAAATAAGTTTGACCAGAATAATAAAAGTGACATGTCAGACTGACCATGCACAAATTTTGTGCTGCCTTTATCTTATATGAGTCAGGGCTACCGGACGACTTTCTCACATTTAGTAGGATGTTGCAATTTATTGTATTCATTTAAAAATAGTTTATATTAAGTTTTCTGAAATAAATACCTGAGACCAGCTATCTGTAAAAGATAAATATAATAAATTAACATAATTCTTTTCATCATGATTACTGGAACCATTTGATGGATAAACAAGGCTAATTTTAAATATCTGTCCAGACTGTGGAAATCATATAATATCTTTAGCTTGTTCATTTCAATAGCTACTTGTTTTTTTTTTGTTTGTTTTTATTTTTTTCCTGTGTGACCTTAAAGGAGCATGCCCCAATTGCTTAAGTGTGTGTATTTTGCAATTTCTGCTTATTTTATTATAGTAGTATCATCATAGTCAAAATAATTGTTTAGGGAGTTTCATGCAGGATTTGTCCAGTTCCAGTGAACTGTTTCTTTGTTTTGAGGACCACTGTTTTAGCCCGTCTTCTCCCAAAGGAACAAATGATGATAAAGGAATTGCTTCCTCATTTGATCTAATACATTTAAATAAAGATTTCATTATTTTATTTTATTTTTAAATATTATTGTGAAGTATTTGTCATTTAGCAAATACTTCACTCTTACAAAATGCAATTCATTATACACAATAACATTTTTGAGCAGATAATCTCTAAGAAATTAATAATTGCCATTCATTCAGGCACAAATACAATTTATTTTACAATATTTGCTTATAATACCAAATCATTCATGTTAGCCTATCATCCTGTATAATGTGGACCTTGTTACAAGCTACTACATCCACATATGGTGTGTATCACTACCAAATTTGAGCTAATTTGCAAATTAAACAAAAATGGATTCAGTTAGTCAAGAATCATTTACTCACAGTACCCAAAGCACTACCAATACTGATGAAAAATAAGCTGCCCCCACATGAAGTTATTTGTCATCGACATACTTTAATTGTATACACACACACACACACACACACACACACACACACACACACACACACACACACACACACACACACACTCTCAGATCTACAGCTTAAAACACTGTCTCCTTTCCTGTCTGACTACAGATATAACTAAAGAAATGACACATAGAAAAAATAAACAAGATGCAACAGTTATCAAACCACTGTTGCTAACTAGTCTACTACCATCTCAGGAAATGTAAACAATGGACAAAATGTGATGCTACAGAATAGATAATAACTTAAACTTACACCATGATTCTTAGTATAACCTGAAAAAAAATTGAATCAGTTCCTGATTAGATGCACAAGGTCTTGAGGTGAAATGAAAGCTCTTTCAAAAAGCATGAGATACATACCTCTCAAACTCTTAAAGCAAGTGTGATGGATCCCTACTCCGGGCCAGCAATCAAGAATATTCAATCCTTACCACTGACACTGGTGAGGGACGGTCAATAAGGGCAAAATGGGTTGACACATTATTTTCAGATGCTGCTCCCTGTACCAAGCACAATTTCTCTTAAGAGCACAGAGGGAGCATGCTCCGGACCTGGGACTGGTCTTTTCTCCTGTCTACAGACCTACACAAAACTCCACACTGACCACTCTGGAGCTCTGTGTCCCTGTTCCTAGTAACTGACACACCCACTTGGATATTTGAGTTACACAAACACACACACACACACACACACACACACACACACACACACACACACACACACACACAAACATACACACCTGGGAAAAGCTGGCACCAGTTTTTTAGCTGTGTCCCTTTCTGCCCAGACTCTGAGGTAATCACTCTGCTACCAGTCATCTACCCTAAGGCTCTTACACAAGGTACCCAATTATACTGTGTAAAATTAATACTAATACAAATGGTAGGGGATAACCAAAGCAACAAGGCATTCAGGAGTGGCCACAGTGTCACTAAAACAAGCATGAGTACTCTCAAGATGCTAAAAGTATTCTTTTAAAGAACAACCACAATGAAACGTATTAACATATTTAATTATAAATAATAAAACAGAAAATAGGAGAATACTGAATACAATAAATAACAGAGTTTCAAACACAGCAATATATAAAAGATTGCAGTTGGATAGTTTCTTGCAGATGAAGAAAACAATACTGAACTATTCTCACTAAATGTCTCTGACTGAATAAAGAATGACTTCCCTGACCGCTTACTAAAGCAAGGCAAGTTGCTTTGTGGTGAGTGTCTTACCACAGCAAAAACCAGATGATGTCACTCTCTGTCTGTGTGGATGTGTAAGACATATATCCTGTCGGAAATCTTTCTGGTTAGGTTCCAAAGTGCTGCTGTGAGAGTTCCAAAGAAACCAGATGCTGATTAGAAGGTGACAGTATCTCTTGTCTTCTGATTCAGGTACAAGACCCACTCAAAGCTTTGCTAAGATCTGCGGCATCTGAAATCTATAGTACAATTTCAAGCTTTCCACCCTTCCAGGTTTCTCTGATAAATATACACATTTGTTCAGATACAACAATACAGACTAATATACATGTGCACATTTTTTTCTGTCCACAGAACCTACTGTTGATGCATTTTTAACATAAGTAACTTTACAAATATATTTTTAACTTTTTAACTCAAACGTGTACAAACTAGTGCAATAGTCAAATAATGCAAAATTCTTTACAAAACTCCAGCTAGCTATGCTGGCATATGCACACATGTGCTGCACTACTCTCCCTGCACAGATGGCACTACCTCATAAGATCACATCTCTCACCCACTTTGAAAACCCAAGGCTAGTTTTTCAAGTGACCCTGGAAAATGTAGCTTGAGAGAAATGAGCTTGTCTGGCAACAGCTTAATCCATACTCTGTCTCAAGACCCCATCTGAATTGACATTGCTGATCCCACTACAATGCCACATTGTCATATCATATGCTGCAACCCTAGGCTCCACCTTAATAACTTGTCATTTTGCAGACTGGCATGATATAACCATGTTAACCATGGTAAATTTCCTTACATACATACAGGGCTGAGGTTTCTGTACTGCCTATGCTATTGGTAGACATTCTTTTTCTTCAACTGCATAACATTCCTCCATGAGTTAAAGTCTTTGGCTGAGATATACAACTGGGTGCTCTTTTGCCTCTGAGGAAACCTGGCTGAGTACAACCCCCACCCCATGGTTTGAAGCATCCACCTGCACAACAAATTATTTGCTGTAATCTGGACTAACACATGGGGTCCTCTCAAAGCCCCTTTATACTTTTCAAATGCCTGCTCACATGCTGGGTTCCACACTAACCTATCTGGTCTGTTTTTCTTCATCAGGTTTGTGAGGGGGGCAGCTGCTGTACTAACATTGGGAACAGACTTTCTATAGTATGGTGCTGTCCTCAAGAATGCCTTCATCAGACTTTTGGTAACAGGGGCAGGCCACGTCTGAATAGCTTCCACTTTGGCAGGTTCTGGCCTGATCTTACCACTCCCTACTGTATGTGTTAAGTAGGAAACCTTTGCCATACCCCCCATGACATTTACTGGGCTTAATGATCAACCCTACCCTTTGCAGTCTACCCAGGACCTCCCTGATGTGCAGAAGTTGTTTTGGCCAGGAATGGCTGTAGATAGCAATATCATACAGGTAAGCAAGGGCATAATCTCCTGCCCCTGCTAGGATATGATCTACCAGCCTCTGGAAGGTTGCTGGGGAATTTTTCATCCCAAAGGGCATCTTTGTGAACTCATATAATCCAAAAGGAGTCACAAAGGCTGACGTCTTTCTAGTGGTGGGAGTCAAGAGCACTTGCCAGTAGCCCTTGGTCAGATCAATAGTGGTCAGATACTAAGTCTGACTTAGCTGCTGTAAGGCTTCATCTGTCCTAGGCATGGGGTAAGCATCTGACTCTGTGTGACTATTAAGTTTTTTGTCATCCACACAGAACTGGGTGCTGCCATCCTTCTTTGGTACCAGCAGCACTGGGGAGTCCCAGGGAATGCTGGACTACCAGATTATCCTCAGTTCCAGCATATTCTGTATCTCCTACTGCTGAATTTGTCTGACTAATGCAGGCAACATGTAAGGGGTCTGCTTGATAGTTCTTTGAGTTCCTTATCCACATGGTGCTGCACTAAGTGTGTGGACCCAGGTTTCCCAGTGAAAATGCCTGAAAACTCCTACAACACAGCTCAGATTTCTTGAACCTGGGATTGGGATAGCCACTAGGACATTGCTACCACTTCCATTGAAGTGTCTGTCCAGGCTCAATAAGGACATCAGTCACCAGATCCCCCTCAGTCTCCACCTGTCACCCACTGCAAATATGCAGCACAAGGGCATCCCTATCATGGTAAGGCTTCATCATGTTAACATGGTACAATTTGTGCCCCTGCCACCTGCCTAGCAGATTTACCATGTAATTAACATCATTGACCTCCCTTGCCACTTTGAAGGGTCCCTTCCCACCTGCCTGCAGCTTATTGTGTCTGACAAGAATGAAAACTATAACCTGCTGTCTCATGGCATACTGTCGAGCTCAAGTTTTCTTTTTTATAGTCTACCTTTTTTCTGCTGTGTGTTACTGCCAGGTTCTCCTGGGCCAAGCCCATGAGCTCCCTAAGCCTCGTCCTGAAGTTTAGGACATATGCCATAACAGACTCCTTGTGGGATTCATACTCACCCTCCCACTCATCACAAATCAAATCTAAAGGGCCTCTCACCCTATGCCCATACAGCTAGTCAAAGGGTAAACAATCTGAGGATTCCTTGGGGTACCACTCTGCATAAAAGATGGGGAAAATATTTGTCCCACTCTCTTAAACTGGTCTGCAAATGCCTGTGACATGTCTTTAGTGTAGAGTTTAATCTCTGCAGAAGACCATTGGTCTGGAGGTGGTGGTGGGGGGATTTAGGTGCTTTACCACACAGTGTTTCCACAGACAAGCCAGCAGATATGACATGAAATTGGCTCCCCTGTGAGTCAGTTTTTCTCTTGAAACCCACCCTGCTAAAAACCTCTAACAAAGCATGTGCCACCTTCTCTGCCTTGATAGAGGACAGAGCCTCCACTTCAGGGTATCTAGCAATATAATCTACTACCACCAGGATATATTTTCCCCTGTGGAACATGGGGTACTCAGAGGCCCCAAAATATTCATAGTTACCCTCTGAAATGGCTTCTCAATCACAGGCAAAGGCATCAAAGGAGCCTTAACCTTGTTTCCTGCCTTGCCTACCATTTGGCACTGATTAAAGGTCCTGCATTACCCTGTTATATCCCTTGCAATCCCAGACCAATTAAAGTTCTGCATACTACATCTCTTGGTACACTCTATGCCCATATGACCTGTAAAAGAAATGTCATGGGCCATGGCTAGAAATGCCAGATGGTAGGCTCTGGGCACTACCAACTGCTGTCTTACCTCACCCTCTAGCCTTCCCTCATGGGTCCATTGTCTATACAGTAACCCTTTGTTCTAGTATACAGTCTTCCCTTTTCCTTGAAAATCAGGTCCCTCCTCAGCTACCTCATTCAAGCCTCATAATGTAGGGTTTGAAAGCTGGGTCTGTATCAGTTCTACCTTTGTGGCCCTTCCCAGCTCCCTTTCCACTGGAAACCTGGTCTATTCTCACAGTGGTGTCTCACTGTCAGCCTGGGTACTACCACTTACATCTGCCCTTGTAGTCACCATGTCCACATGAACATCAATACCTACCAGTATCAGTGGCTCACTTTTAGGCTCACTGCTACAGGGTAACTCCCTCCCTGAAATAGCCACATCACTAGCCCCAGCTTCAGGTGTGGGGTCTATATGGGCCTTCCCAGACTAAATGACCTGCATGTTTGTCTCCAGTCCTGAGTGCATATAACTGCATGCACACAAGTACTGCATTATCAAAATCATTCCTTATCAGGAATTCTGTAGGGATATCCTCAAAACACCTTACCTCCTTGCTTCCTTTTTCACCCTTCCAGTCAAGGTGAACCCTGACCAAAGGTATTTGTAATGGGGTCCCGCCCTTAAGCTCTGACTGGTGTGGACTGCCCATGAAAGTACTGATCCTTTTTAACCACTGCAGGCTTCACAATGGTTGTATTAGAGGTTGTGTCTCTGTTGGCAGTGGCATGTCTTCCATCCACTAAGATAGGATACAAACGTTGGTGATAATTTGGTACCCCTGTTGTCTCCAGGCAACTTACCACTGGCATGCTGTTATTTCCACTTACTGTATCCTTCACCTTTTGTTTCCCACCTTGCCTCAGTCGAAATTTGCATGCTACATGGCACCTCTGGTTACATTTAAAACATCTAACCATTGCTTCTGGCCATGTACTTGAACTAGTGGTTTCACTATTACTGGTGTACTCTGTTGGGGTGGTTTAGGCTGCCTACCATGGGTTCACTTATAACCATGTGCAGTGCTAGATATCCCCTTCTTGTGCAGTGAAGCCCTGCTTGCTAAGTAGAGATCCCCTTTTCTACCCAGCTCACCTGAAGACTTACAGTCCTGTGCTGCCAACCAGATTATCATGTCCCCAGGCAAAGTGCTAAAGGATTGTTCACTCATCCAAAGGTCTGCCAGCTCTTAAAATGTGGTGACCTGACACCCACTCACCCACCTATGAAAATAAGTGCTTAACATAATTGCATAGACTTTTATCTGCCTTGTGTCTACGCTCAAAAAATAATTCTGTAACCTTTAGGTGTTAAGTTAAAGCATTCCAGTAAACACTGTTTTACTTTATCATAGTTTAAACAATGAGTATCAGACAATTTAGAAACAGAGTTAGAACTTTACCATGGAGTATGGGTTAAGGAACTGTACTCAAAACCCTTGGTCAACATTATACTGTTTACTTACACTTTATATACATGAATAAAACTATTAAATTCATCACCCTCTGTAAACTGTGGAAGAAATTTACTGACATTTATTGCTTCTGGGGTTCAGTTATTTCCTTCTCCATTATCTCCATGACCCTAATGAACAGTCAGCATCACCCTATCATAATGGCACTGCTTCTCACTTTCTTGGGCCTACAAATGCCACAGTCTCTCTGCTGATTCAAATTACATCTGCTTCTCCAGTTGTTTGTCCTCCAGTTCAAGTCTGTTTAACTTCAGACAAATTTTTAAGTCCTCTGAGGAAAAGGTGTACTGTCCTGTTTCTGGTGACTGCACACCCCATCACCAGACTGGTTGTCTTCCAGGTTGCTGGTTGGTGCTGCCGCTGTGACCAAGGCTGAAATAATTTCCTCTTTTGTCAGGTTGGCATGCACAAGTACTTTGGCTTTGCACACCTTGGCCAACTGGTTCTTTTTCAGCTTGCTGTAATCCCCTGCTGACATCCTTGCCTGCTTTCCCTGATAAAACTAAACTAACAAAAATCAATGAAACTGTTGTGAAAATGAAACTCTGTATGTTTACCTTGTGGCTGCTGAGAATACACACACCTTCAGTGACAACTGCCCACCAGCTACACATTCAGATAATATCACACCCAGCTGCCACCCATATGTGATGAGTCTCTATTCTGGGTCAGCAATCAAGAAGACTCAATCCTTACCAATGACTCTGATGAGGGACAGTCTCTAAGAGCAGAAATGGATTCACATAGTATTTTCAGATACAGCTCACTGCACCAAGCATAACTTCCCTTAATAGCACACAAAGAGCACACTTCAGACCAGGGGCTGGACTCTTTCTCTTTCAACACACACACACAACACTCCAAACTGACCACATTGGAGCTCTGCAGCCCTGTTCCTAGTTTTGACACACCCACTTGGATATTTGAGTTTCACACAGACACACACATATATACTTGGGAAAAGCTGGCACAGATTTACTAACTGTGTACCTTTCTGCCCAGACTCTGAGGTAATCACACTGCTACTGGTCAGCTATCCTAAGGCTCTTACAAAGGATACACAATTATACTCTGTAAAATTAATACTAATACAAATGGTAGGGCATGATCAAATCAGCAAAGCTTTCAGGAGCAAACACAGTGTCACTGAAACAAGCATATGTACTATCAAGATGTTAAAAGTATTCTCTAAAGGACCAGCCACAATGAAATGTATTAAAATATTTAATCATAAATAATAAAACAGAAAATATGAGAATACTAAATACAATAAACAACAGAGTTTCAGACACAGATATGTATATATATATATATATATATATATATATATATATATATATATATATATATATATATATATATATATAATACAGTTGGATAGTTTCTGACAAATGTAGAAAACAATAATAAACTATTCTCACTAAATGTCTCTAACTGATTAAAGAATTGCCCTTCCCTGATGACTTACTAAAACATGGCAAGCAGGTGTGTGCTGAGTGTCTTGCCACAGAAAAAGCCAGATGAAATCTCTCTCTGTCTCTGTGGATGTGTGAGATATATATCCTGTCAAAAATCTTTCCTGTCAGGTTACAAAGTGCTGGCGCAAGAGTTCCAAAGAAACCAGATGCTGGTTAGAGGATGACATCACCTCTGGTCACCTGACTCTGGTGTAATACACACTCAGAGCTTTGATAAGATCTGTAGTAGCATCTAAATGTTATAACGCAATTTCAAACTTGCCACCCATCCAGGGTTCTCTGATAAACATACACATTTGATCAGTTACAACAACAAAACCTATTATGCATGCATATATATTTTTCTGCCCAGCTGGACCTACTGGTGTAACTTTATACATATATTTGTATCTCAAACATCTGTACAGATCAGTGTGACAGTCAAATAACATAAAATTCTTTACAAAATTCCACCTAGCTATGCTGGCATATGTACAAATGTACTACCCTACTCTCCCTGGTACAGATGGTACTACCTCATAACATCACATCAAAAAATCTGGAAAAAGCTATAAATAATGGGGTGACAAAGACCTAAAATAGGGACACTTTTTTGAAAGTTGATAGACTAACAGGTTTTGCATTAGCATGAATTTCTGAAGGACACAAAGTCTGAAACTCAAATGTCTGCCATTATGTTCTGACTGCAGTGACTTGCCAGAAAAAAATACAATTTAATGAGACACGGGCCACAAATATGTGACAAAAATCTCGCCATTCTACAAAAATATGACAATTGAGATGTATGCTGAGGTATATTGTAAGTATGAAACACTTCAGTTTAAAAGCATCCATAAAATGTGTCCTGGCAATAAATAATTGCATTTAGTGTCCTTTATGTGAATTCCTAATGATAAGTTTTCAAAAAAAAAAAAAAATATATATATATATATATATATATATATATATATATTTCTAACAATGTTACCAGTCATAACAGTTTCATACCCTTTTTAAATATTTTAATACTAGCAAACGAATTTCTTTAGATTTCATCCCATATATTATTGGGTTTAAAGCTGAAGGAATTACAATATAAAGAACTGAAAATAAGGCATGAATGTGGTATGAAAACCTGTTCTCAAAAATTAATACTAGTATATGTAATGTTCCGAATGAATAAAACATTAAAATAACAAACAAATGGGAGCTGCATGTGCTAAAAACCTTTCCACGTGACTCCTGTGATCGTAAATTTATAGCAGCACTAATAATCATATAATATGACAAAACAATTAATAATGTATCAGGTGGACCTATTAAAAAAAGGGCAATAGTCACATAATTATCACTCAAAAATGTATGGGTACACGTATTGTTAATCACAGCAAAGTATTCACAAAAAACGTTACTAACAGTACATTTGTTGCTGTATGTCAACATTTGGGCAATCACAGGAACAGGTATTATAAAACAGAGACTTCGTATTATAATAAACACACATCCTTTGAAAATAAATGCATTTGTCATTATAGATGAATATCGGAGAGGCTTACACACTGCAACATAGCGATCATAGGCCATTAATACTAACAGTGATGACTCCATTACTGTTGGGAAGTAAACTAAAAACATTTGAATGAAGCAGATATCAAATGGAATAACATGTGCTCCAAACCATAACGTTGCTAAAAGACTTGGCAGTAGTGTAACACCTGAGACAAAATCTGCTGCTGCTAAGATACAAATTAAGATGTACATAGGTTCATGCAGACTTGCTTCTCTTATTATAATTGTCATGATGGTTAGATTGCCAAAACATGTCAAGAAAAACATTACAGTGAAAGGAAGTGAAAGCACGTGATTCCAGTTCTCAAATCCAGGAAAACCACTTAGGACAAATTCTTGATCTTGACAGCTGACATTGCTGGTTTTTATTGAATATGATAAACTGTCCATAATGATCTGTAAGTAAGCAGACAAACAATTTCATTTCATTTTAGTTTTTCTGATATTCACTAATTAGCAGAAACATTCTGTGATGCTATTTTCTATTTTTCATATTAGTTAAGAACATTTCTAGCATTAACTAGCATCAGTAGCTGTTTTGACTAGAGAAAATATTTTTCTGGTTATCTTGAGGCACATGAAGAAATTACAGTTCTGTAAGTAAACTTATAACAATAGATGTTTGAATGATCACTGCTGCAATAGCCTTAGCCATATGGATTATGGCAGTCCAGCCAGCATCTAAAGCATCAGGGCAACTTCCATGCACTCAAACCATTAGTCAGTGGAAGCTGAGCTGATAAAAAAGACAGGCTTGGGTGCCAAGCCCCTCAGAGCTTTCATACCAACAGAGAGAAGAAACTGAAAGCCCTGATAAGGACAATGCTAGGAAAATAAAAATAAGAATCCTCACGCTGGCAACAAAAATATACAAAAACAAGGAGGGTTGAGGGAAGGAGCAGGCCCTGCAGCAGTGATCATTCAAACATCTACTGTTATGGTGAGTTTACTTGCAAAACTGTGCTATGTTTATTATAAGGATCACTGCTGCAATACTGCTATATGGGTAGAAAACCATAGCTTAGCCTGACTGGAAGAAGAAAGGAATGAGGGCCCAGGAAAACATGGAGAATGGTCCTAGCAAAGCCTGCCCTAAACCTGTAGAAAGAATCTAGTTTATAATGCTTTGTTGAAGTTTGCACAGAGGACCAAGTTGCTGCTTCTAGAATACTTCTAATGTCCAAAAATCTACTGATGAAGTCAAGGCCCTTGTAGAATGAGCCTTGACACTGCCTGGATATGTCTTGTGATAATTACATGAGGCAACCACTTGGAAATAGTATGTTTTGATGGAGGTTGTCCTTTTTTCCTACTTTTACAAGAAATAATCAACTGATCAGAATTCCTGAAAGATATTGTTCTTTCAAGGCAGCATCTAAGATGTCTATGGACATCCAAGGTATGAAGTACATATCACCCTCATTTTAAAATTGTGGAAAGAAGACAGTGTGTTGGATAGCTTGGCTGAAAGTAAACTCAGATATCACTTTTTGCACAAATGAAGGATTAATTTATAAGGAAATCCTATACTTTTGGAAAAAGAGATAGGGTTGACAACATTAGAACTTGCAACTTGGATAAGTTTCTTGCAGAGATTAGAGCAATGAACAACACCGTTTACTTTGTTAACTCATTGCAGCCTAGTGACGTCTCCAGGCATTTCTGCAGTTATATCTTACTGATACCTCTAGGTGTCAAATTTTGATTGTTTGTACTTGCGTTAATAATTCTAAAACTATACCACATACAAAGTATTAGAAGATTTCATCATAAAGCCTATAAAATGGCAAACACATTTATATGGATATTTGGCCTCTGTCAAGTGCAGATAAGGAGATATTGCATATTATTTGTATGCTATTTATTTGTATTGTAATACTTTTCATATTTCTCTTAATATGTCAAGAATCAAATGGCACAGACAGAACTGCTTAGCCTTATATCAAAGTTCACAGCTACATGAAGAAAATGCTGCCAGCAGTAATTTTATTGCTTCAATGGTTATTGAATTAGTGTAAGCTGTCTTTACCACATTGCATCATATTTACTGTTGTTATTGTAGCATATAAAATCCATTTAAGACATAGAAGTGTATCAATCCAATCAGTCTAAATGTCACTTTCTGCTAAAACTAGTACTGAGAACTATCCAAAAGTTGAAAAATCACATGCAAATGAGAAAAAAAATGTGAAAGTAGTTATCTTAAACTTTCAGAATATACTTAAATATACCAGTGCTCCACTGGTGGGACTCATTCTCTCAACATTCGCATGGTCTGTGCTTGTACCATGTTGCTTAGGCCTGGAACTCCATTCCTGTATCCATTATGTCAATACCCTCCCTCCTCTCCTTTAAAACCATTCTGAAAGACTTCTTAGCCAAAAACTAGCTCTGGTGTAATGTGTCAACGATAGAATAAACTATATCGCTAAATGTGACCAAATACCTGTTCATACCTTACATCTCCTTACTCTCCCTTCTTCACTCACTTCCTTACGTCTATCAATTCCTTTCCCCGGCTTTCAATCTAAATATACAGAAGCCGGATTTTCTCTCATTTCATATTGTAATTCCTGTTTGTTTTGTAATAACATACCTTTAATTTCTCTGTAAACTAGCTAACATTTGTAATTTGTTATATAGCTTATATCTGTTTTTAACTGTTTTCATAATATGTCTAATTTGTTATAGTTATTTGAATAATAATGTTTCTGCATTATTATTAAAGACAACAAAATTATTGTTCTTAAAATGTTTTCTAATATTTTGGATCTTTTCTTCCCAGGCATCAACTGAAGATGGGCTCCTACCTACGCTGACGTTCCTAGGAATCAAATATCAGTAAATAAACAAATAAATGAATAAACAAATAAATAAATAAACTATATACTTATATACTTAAATAAGAATAAGTACCTCTTCATATTTTACACCTCCTTTCTTCCCCTTCTTCACACACTACCTTTGATCAGGTTCAAAACCCTGACTCTTTATCTGAATATGGCATAATCCTGTTTTTTTCTCCCACTTCTTATTACAATTCCTGTTGTTTTAGACTAACATACCTTTAATTTCTCTAAACTGGCTACAGTTTTGCTTAATATTAAGTCTCTGTCATGTAATTTGCATCTATTCTTAACCAATGTTTTCACATTATATCTAATTTGGCATTCGTGTTTCAAGTGTAGATTTTTTTACTGTTATTTCAAATGCATTATTTTTAAAGACTGCAACATTGCTGTTTTTAAACTGTTTTTGAAATACTTTGTAGCATTTTTCTCCAGACCTCTACTGACAATGAACACTCACCAAGTTGGCTTTCCCAGTAATCAAATGTCAATCAAACAATCAATCAACCAATCAATCAATCAATAAATAAATACATTTTTGTGAATTGTAGGCAGAAGGTTGAAATTCAGAGTAACTAATTAATCTCAGTTATTCTTACCTAGAAATCTACATAAATCAAAGAAATGCTGGAAGGAAATCAGAAGAAACAGAAATTCTACTGTGACCGATATATGCAACAGTTCTACCATATAGCACACTAACCTGAGGGACTGGGTGCCATTGATTGCACTCATATACACTTCAAGGCTCTACCTGGTGAGCAGGGTAGAATCTACATTAACTGCAAGGGGTACCACTCCATCAAATGCCAGATCATGTGCAATGCCCAGGATAATATCCCGAACATGTGTGCTGGCAGCCGGGCAGTTATCATGACTCCTTTATCTGGCACACATCATGCCTGCACCAGATGCTTGCAAGGGAGGACATCCCACAGAGCCATTTACTTGGGGATGATGGCTACTCCCTGGAACCATGGATGATAACAGCCATCAGAAATCCATCCATCAGGGGGCGTGGCCAAGGATGAACACAGGATAGCAGCAGATTTCTTCAGCTCCACCAATTTCACTGCACTGACAGGAATTAATTACTTAAAAAATTAATTTATGAAGTAATTTTCTTTCTAAATATGTTTGTTTTATATATTTCTTGAACTATATCTAAAAAAGAAAGGACATTTTAACAATATTCCTGTCAGAAATCACTTTGGAAATTTTCCTGTCAGTTTCTCTGTCTGAAATGAGTTCCAGTAAGACAAATTCTCAAGACTCCAGCATCAAGAAAGAACTTCAGTCTCTGATAACTACAATCCAGCAACTTACTGCCAAGATGGATAAACTGGATACTAAAATTGATACCTTCATAGAAAAAACTACAAAACAAATAGACTTGTTACATATAGACTTGCAACAACAGAAGATCCAGATGACAAGCATAGAAGAGGCTGTAAATGACATGGAAAATAGAATCCAAGAAGAGGAAATCAACGTTGAGTTTTTGCTGAAACAAAATACACATCTACAAACAAAGCTTGATGACCTGGAAAATAGATCTAGTCGCAATAACATTAGGATTTTTGGACTGCCAGAAAATATTGAAGGTAACAATATTACTTCTTTTTTAACAACATGGCTCCCTAAAACTTTAAACTTACCAGAAGCTTTCTCTTTTGGTATCGAAAGAGCCCATAGATCTATAGCTAATACTAACTCTAACAAACAGTATCCTAGATCAGTTATAGTCAGATTTCTATCATCTTCTGATAAAGAAATGGTTCTTAAATCTGCTTGGGCTAAAGCTCCTGTTAAAATTTATGAGACAACTGTGCGTTTTGATAATGACTATTCTTCCTTGGTAATTACTAAAAGAAAAGTCTTTCTGCCATTAATAAAGGAGCTTAAAAAAAACACAGTTTAAAACCTACCTTCTGTTTCCTGCCAAGCTAAAAATCATCCTTCCTGATGGTCCTAAAATTTTTGATGACTTAGACTCTGCATTGCTGTTTATCAAAAAAAATAAGATTCTGGATAAAATAGAGGAAATGGAATGGGCTAGTCCTTCATTAAAGAGGTTGGCAACTGAAACTTCATGGAAGACTTCAGAGAAAAAGAAGAGACTAAAAAACAAATGACATGTTCTTTTTTTTCTCTCACTTTAATTTTTTCATTATTAATCTTTTTAAATATAGTTTCTGCATTTTCAGAAAACCACAAATATTCTGAAAAAGATTTAATCAAAATTATTTTCTGTGTACAAAGAGCTGTTTTGTCTCATAAGCAATCAAAACATCTGAGGAACTAATAACAAGCTATCATTCAATATGTTTCTCTTTCTGACAAAGAGAATTAAGGTCAGTAACTTGATACATTTTTTCTTCTTTTTTTTATTTTAAACAATAACATTCTATTTAGATTATGCAGTGGGTAAGGGGTGGGGGAGGGCAGAGAGAGAAATGTGATGAGAATATGATAAATGGAATGATAATTTATTTATTCCTTGCAAAAAGTTTATATGCTGTTTAAATGCTATTGCTAATTATACTTTCTTGATTATATTGCTTATGCTTATTCACAAATAATATGTCATGCTTTAAATAATAATAATTAGAACTAAATAATAGTAAATAGTATGTTTCATTTCCATCTTTATTAATATAAACAGCAAGTAATATTCCACTGTAAATACTTTTTATAGCTTCCTTTTACATTTTTTATCTATACTTTGCTCTCTCTTATTTCCTACTTTCTCCTTTTCTTTTCTCTGTTCTTTCTCTTTATTCTCTTTCATATTAATATATTGACATTCTTTTGATCATACAGGTACAGTAAATAATAAGATTTGTATAAAAATTGAATTAGGGCAAAAATAATCTGTTCTATCACATATTAATAACTTTGGGCTTAGTTTCACTTTCATAGAGGCTGTAATAACTTATAAAGTGCTTTGCGAAGGTTTTGCTATGTTTAGCTTCACTTATACAGCTAAATGAATGTCAATCACTTGTTTTTAACAAAATTCCCGCCAAAATCTTAAGGGAGACAATTTGGGATGTGGGTTACCTCGTGAACAGTGTCCTCGAGTTGTTTTAAAAGCTTCAAAACTCAGAACTCACGCAGAGAAGCTGAAAGCAGTCAATTTGAACTTTGACCCCAGAATTCACGCTGACACATCGCAGATTCATGAAGAACACTCAACCAGGAAGTAGAACTGCTGCAAATGCGACTCTGTGATGGAATATGAACTTTTTATCATTTAAATGTGAGTTATTTTATATAATTACTTAGTTATTTATGTTATAATTTATAAAATATGTAAGTTATAATGATTTTGAATGATGAAGTTTCTCATAGTAAGCAAATGTAATTTTTTAGAAGGCATAGAAAGTGAAACTTTTATACAAGTGTTTTTGAAAGTTCACTTGACTGCAGCTTATTAATATATGTAAAAAACTTATGATTTAAACTTATACACTGCTATGATTCATTTGATTTATATGATTGACAAGCATAAATAACTTTATGACTCTATTCTGGAAGAAGTTGTCATCTGACATATTTTAAAGCAGCAGCTTAGATATACAAAACACTGATGGCTTTCTTCACAATAAAGCAAGTGTTTTTGAGAACTTGCTTAACTATGCAGTATGAATTATAGCAATACCTATAAATATAATATTTTATTCTACTGACAATAATAAGTATAAGAAAAAAGCTCTGATACAAGTAATTTAAAGTCTTTTGGAAGCTAACTGCATTTACATGACAGAATATAGATACATCTTAATATATGTAATGTATGAATCATATTAGCCAAAGTTATTGATTTAATTGAACATTAGAACTTATTTTTATAAACTTTTAATAAATTAATGTGTAGATATGCCCTTCCTTTTTTTTTTTTTTTTCTCTCTTTCTTTCACTCTCGCTTCCTCTCTCACGTCTTTTATTTCTCTCTCTCTTCTTGGTTCCTAATATCAAGTTTATTTGAATGCTATTTGAATATAAATGTATTATATTAAATAGATGTAATAGTAGTATGAATAATTAAAAAAAAAAAACATGGTTTCTCTTAGTATATATGATGCTGTTTTATCAAATGTGTAGTTTTGTCTTACCAGATAATCTAATTGAAAGTTATTAATTTAAGTTAAATATAACAAGTATTAAATTGATAAGGTGGCAGCTGAGGTACTGCTGCTTAGGGTAGGGGGTTAACTTGAGTAGTATGTACTACTCTAAGTTGGAGTTTTTAACTCCAGGCTGGGTGCAAGGTTTAATCCTTACATTATTTTTTTCTTGTTCACTGTTGTATGTATATAGTTCTGACATCCACAGTACACTTTGTAAGCTCATTGTCACTACAAACAAAATTAAATCTTATACAAAATCCCATAAGAGACTCAATAAATACAGCTATATCTAAAGGTACACCTAAAGGAGGAGGTATAATATTACTTATTTTGTTAATTGTTATTTTAATCATAAGTTTTCTATGTTTTAAAATTGCCAAATGACTTCTCTAAAAGGAATTTCTTTAAACATTAATGGACTGAATAATCCGTGTAAAAGGGCAAGCCTAATAAGATACATTAATTTACATAAGGCCAACTTAGTCTTCCTACAAGAAACACATCTCTTGAAAAAAGATATTGATAAGCTAGCCACAAACAAATATACAGTATTGGTTAGTTCAGAGCACACTCAGAAAAAAAGAGGAGTGGCTATTTTATGGAATAAAAGTATGCCCATTCCTAAAACTATTAAGTCTTATCAAGATGATAAAGGAATGTTTTGTATGGTTACAATACAAATTAATGGGAAGACTTATACATTAATCAATATATATTGGATACCTGGAATTGGTATTAATACAGTGAAATACCATCTTGATAAGATCATATCATTCTCTATAGGAGATATTATTTTAGCTGGTGACTTTAATTGTATATTACATGAAAATGACACTACCACTATAGGAAAAAGGAAAATTACATCTAATGCAAAACATTTAAGGGATTTTGCTAATTCTTATCATTTAAATTATATTAATAATCAGATAGATTCAAAATCATTACCATATACATTTTTTTCTAACAGGTACAAAACTTATTCAAAAATAGAGTCTTTATTTCTAACCAGATGGTAACAGAATTAATTAACTCTAAAATCATTTCATGTCCTATATCTGATCATAATTCATTTGTTTTTGAGTTCATGATAAAAAATACTCACAATGTTCAGATAAAAAGGATACCAGCATACTTAACTCAATTAAAAGACTATAAAGAATATATACTTTCAGAAGTACAACATTTTCTAGATATAAATAATACTCCTGAAGTTTCCATTGTTTATGTATGGGATGCTTTAAAATCATATTTATATGGACAAAGTATCAGATGGTATAATTATAAAAGGAAATCTTGGGATAAGGAATTGTTAGATATTCAAAGTAAACTAGATTCTTATAAACATAATAATAAAGAAAATATTATGGATAAGAAAGTCATTGAAGAAATAAACAAACTAAATGAGAAATACAAAGAAATTTTAACTCATAAAGTTAAAATAACTTTAGAGAAATACAAGTTTTGTCTTACTCAATAAGCCCCAAATACTTACATAGACTTAAAACAAAACAAAAAGGTTAAATACAAAATCACATCAAAGAAATCTTTCTCTAAGGAAAAGAAGAATGTTTCTAGTCTACCAGAAATACTAGATGAATTTAGAAATCACTTTCACAAAATTAATCATAATAACATTAACATGGAATCTAAAGATAAAATAAGGGAATTTATAACCACAAACATGAATAAAAAACTTAATAAACAACAGATTAAACTATTGGATAAAAGTATTCCATATACAGAGGTTGTTACACAAATAAACAAGCTTAAATCAAACAAAGCACCAGGTAATGATGGTATTATACCAGAGATATATAAAATCCTTTCTAAAAGTACATACTCATTAATACATAATGTTTTTATTTTGGCCCAAAATGAATTAATAACCCCCCCATCTTGGCAATATACATTTATTTCGCCAATCTTAAAACCTAATAAAGATCCAACTAGATGTACTTCATATCGACCCATTTCATTACTTAATGTTGATTATAAAATGTTTATGAGTATTTTTGCTGATAGATTGAAGACAATCATCCCTGGCATTATAGATATAGATCAGACAGGCTTCATTGTAAATAGAAATACTTTTGATAACATAAGGAGAACTCTAACATTAATTGATTTTGCAAATAGGAAAAAGAAAGATTTAACTCTTATTAGTCTTGATATAAGCTCAGCGTTTGATTCAGTAAGTTGGGACTACCTGTTTACCTTACTGAAGTGCACAAACTTCTCAGAAGCATTTATAAATCTAATTGAGCATTTATACAGAGGAATATTGGCTTATATTAAGATAGGGAACATATGTCTCACAAAAAATACCAATTTTTAAAGGTACAAAACAAGGGTGTCCACTCTCTCCACTATTATTCACTTTAATAATGGAGCCTTGGGCTAATTTTATCAGAAACAGTACGGACATAGAGGGATTTGAAATAGATGAAAATACAGCATCTAAAATTCAACTCTTTGCAGATGATGTTCTAATTACATCAGCAGGATCTAATTCTTCAGAAAAAGAGTTGTTGAACTGAAACTGCAAACCAATGCTCCGGTTCCACCAATAAGCGAACAAGGGCTGAATAATCCACAAAGGTAGAGTTAAAACTCACAATTTATTGTATGTAGAACAAGGTACACACGATCAACGAAAACATAAACGAACAGCAGGAGCCCACAACATCAAACGAGACAGTGCATGACAAGAATTAACGCTAAAAACAATCAGTTAAGTGCTTTCAACCATATCCATGGTCTTCATCATTCATATAATTATTTATAATTAAGTAATTAATCAATTTATTATCAAAAGCTTATTAATAGCACACTGAGTTTTAATAATATATTTTTCTCTGTAATTTTTCAAATAAAAAATAAAAAATGTTTTTTATTTAATATTTTGCACACTTTTTTAATAATATATTTATAACATGCTTTTTTAATAATATATTTACAGTACGTTTTTATTGGATTACTATCATCACTATTTATATATATTTTTCAGCTTACTAATATTAATATAAATTTGCATCAACAAACCATGTGAAAGTTAAACAAATTTACTATATAATTACCCACATATAGCTATTTATAGTATTTTCCATTTACAGTAGAATTTTTGTGACATCATTTATTTATTTATTTACTTATTTAATTATTTAATTGTTTATTAATTGTTATATTTCACTATACAGGGAGAGATATATAGTTATTGTCCATAGCACTTTTGCATAGGTAATTATTTGTTTTCAATTGGGCTCATAAATTTGCGCAGTATACTATTGCTATATTTCTATATTTATACTTAGATTTTTAGTTGCTCCCTTGGAGGATGCTTCTCATAACACACACATTCTTTATGAAAACATTTTTTAAATTGTTTTAATTGTTTTTAAATATTCTTGTTATATGATTATCCATATCAATTGCAATATATTTTCTATATATATTGAATTATAATATTATGTGTGTTTTTTAAGATATGCACTTTTAGAGATGAGTATTTTTAAAAGGTTGAACGCATTTTTTTAAAAGGTTGAACGCATTTTTACATCAGTTGAATGCATTGTCTTCATTGGCAAGAATACGCCTCATATGGAGGCAGTGTAATATATCTTTAAAATGTCATTAAGATATTTTTGGCGCCAATGAAGTTATAAATTGAGTTTTTTAAGGCGTTCACTGTTAGTTCTGATGAAGACCATGGATATGGTTGAAAGCGCTTAACTGGGTGTTTTTAGCGTTAATTCTTGTCATGCACTGTCTCGTTTGATGTTGTGGGCTCCGTTTTTTGTGCTATGCATTTGAATGGATCCTGCTGTTCGTTTATGTTTTCGTTGATCATGTGTACCTTGTTCTACATACAATAAATTGTGAGTTTTAACTCTACCTTTGTGGATTATTCAGCCCTTGTTCGCTTATTGGTGGAACCGGAGGATCTAATTCTTCTATGCAGTCTCTGTTTGATAAAATGATAAATTTTAAAAGTATTTCTGGTTTAATATTCAATGAAGAAAAAACTAAAATACTACCTATATATGCACGAAAAAATGTTCTCATTAATGATTTTACTAAATATGTACCAAATTCAGGTCAGATAACTTATTTAGGTATAATATTATCTAAAGATATTAAATCTATTATACATAATAATTATAATGCCTGTCTTCTTAATATACAAAATCTCTTTAATACCTGGAATAATATGTTTTTTACTATGGAAGAGAGACTTACAATTATTAAAATGATAATCTTTCCCAAGATATTATACTTAATACAATCAATAATACTTCCACCTACAAAAATATTTATCAAGAAATTGAATACATTAATGTTAAATTTCCTATGGGCACCTAATAGACCTAGGATTGCTTTAAAGAAACATACTAATAGTTGGTCTCAAGGGGCTATTTCTTTTCCAGACTTCAATTTATATACTATCTCTTCTATTATAAAAGTTATTACTTTATTAATAGATCAGTCATATGTTGCAAAATGGAAAGATTACTGGGAGATAATTAGTATTCACTTCATGAAAATTTCTTTAACACATAAAAATATGATTGTAAATAACTCCATGTTATGGTTACTAAAAGAATTTTGTACCTCACCTATTACACCTAAACATATAGTTAGTTACCCATTAAACATTATTATTAGCTATCGTAACTTTATATTCATGCATCCTAAATATAAAGAATGTAATTTTATTATATTCCCTATAATGTATACTCGGGGTATGCTTTTGTCATCCACTTCTGAAGGATCTCATTTAACTACAGATAATGATCTAAAGTACTGGTATCAGTTGATATCTGATAATAAAGTTAAAAATCTAGATTTCTTAAAACAAGAATTTGATTTAAGAGAAACTTGCTGGTTAGAGGTTCAGACCTTTAGGCAATATCTCATTGATAAAATAGATCTAATGTCTATAACAGTTAAAGAATCTGTCCCAACATTGATTGATTACTTGATATCAAATTTACAACATAAAGTTTCTGATAAAGGTAAACTTTCATACATACATACAATTATCAGACAAGAAACTTTTTACAGTGTAGATACCTACTGGAATTATTTCATTTCCATTAATGGTGATCCACCAAATCAACAAGATAAACAATATATATTGGAATCTGCCTATAAAACTACGTCTTCCATTGTCTGGAGACTTTTTACATGGAAATTTTACATAGATCCTTTTATACACCTTTGATGATGAATAAAATAAATAATAAAGATAATCTATGTAAAAGATGTAATATAGAAATTAATGCAGACTGGGCTCATATGTTTTATGACTGTATAAAATTGAAAGAATATTGGAAGTCAATTAATGAATTTTTGCAGGCTCTTTTTACAGATAATTTTATTATTTCTAAATCCCTTATATTATTCAACACACCTGTACCTCAAAGTGTTAAAAAGGTTAAGCTTCCCTTGTTATGGTCTATCCTAGCAGTGGCTAGAAAAATAATAACCAGAAATTGGATTTCAGATACACCTCCTTCGTTCAATGAATTTAAAAATGTTATGAATATAGTGTGCCATATGGAATTGAATACAGTGAAGTTAAGAACTAATAGAAAAACGTCTTATTATATTGTATGGGATAATTTACAAAACTTGTTAAACAAATCTTAACTTCAATAACATGGTATTTTAGTTTAATTAATTGATCTGATTGTAGTGGATGTCTTTGTAAATACTTTGGTTGTTTGTTGAATGTTATAATCATACCTATTTTAATTACTTGTATAAAATTGTTATGATATTTTCTTGTATGTTAAAAACAATAAACTTGTTTTAAAAAAAAAAGAAATCCATCCATCAGAAATGCACACACAACCATAGAAGAATGCCATAATCAGGCACATACACAAACTAGGGACGTCATAGAGCATGTGTTTGGGCTGCTGAAGTCATGGTTCTGGTGCCTAGATATATCTGGCAGAGCCCTGCAGTATTCGACAATCATATGTGCACATATATTCACAGTATGTACTATGCAACACAATATGATCCTGTGGAAACAGCTGCAGCAGGAATAGCAAAGGGAAGGGATACAAAGCACCCCACCAGTGCCTAGGTCACCACAGCTACAGTCACAGGAGGACTCGGAGGAGGAACTCCCTGCTGATGTCTCTGTAGACAATTGCAGGCATGCTCAGTACACCCTGGCTTTGACTAAGAGGCAAAGCATAGCACATTCACTGACAACCTAGGGCCCTAGGGACTGACACCTTACTCCTATCCCTACTCACATACAGAAATTAAAAATGATGGCAGATAACCCACAGATCCTGTACCTACTGAAGTATTGGCTCAGTACTGCTTGCATCAGAGAGAGTCAGCCCTGAACTACGATTGTGTCAGCTTCTGCATTTGCAAGATAAGTCCACAACCTCCACAGTACTCATAAGGATTATTATGATATGGCATTGCATGTATCAATCTGGTACATTATGCAACTAAATATAATGGGCTACTTGCACAGAAATTTCATCCACATGGGACTACAGATACCCACTCCATTACCTTGTTTACAAGAGGATTCACTAGGCCCCATGTATGGAATACTCATGCAGAACTTCTGCAACAGATTACTGATACATCTGTCAAGGTAGATGTTAGACAGTGGGGTGACGTGATAGTCAAACTACTATATATCCCAGCAGAACAAGTACTACCAAGACAGTGGTGTTCCCTTGTAACTGCTATAACACAAACTCAGCAATGATATAGCAGCATGCCAGGCAATCTCAGGACAGTAACAAAGAAACTGATCATACATTCTATATCTTACTTAGTGTGGGAATAGCTATATATGTATGTATGCAGTTGAATGTGTGATGAATGCTTGCTGTCTGGAAAGCAGCTTTTGTGGCTCAAAGGACTAGGACAATTAGCATGTGTAGTGGCAATCAAGGTTCTAATCTAGATGCATCCACTTACTTTGGATGTCAGGTAGTATTATTGTTTGTTTAACAGACAGTATTGTGTGTGTGGTGCAATATTATTAACCTTTGTGACATATTAATTACATCACACAACTGAAGAAAGTTGTAGCCAAGTTCTGTGATGTGCAGCAGTATAGAAACAGGGACATATGTCATATTTTATGTGTAACACAAAAATCCTGGACTGGAGTATAGGTAGATATGGTCTGTAATCAGGTTATAACTAACAAACCCCCCAACTGGCCATGGTCATACACGTAGTTAAGCAGAGCACAAGTCTGTTGCTCCCCAACCAAAATGACTTGCCTACAGATACAGAAATATATGTATACATATCTTTCTGTCAGTACCTCACTCTCCATATATATATATATATATATATATATATATATATATATATATATATATATATATATATATATATATATATGTTTATATCTGTATGTATGCAAAAATCTATATACACACGTGTGTCTGTGTGTGTGTGTGTGTGTGTGTGTGTGTGTGTGTGTGTGTGTGTGTGTGTGTGTATATATATATATATATATATATATATATATATATATATATATATATATACACACACACACACACACATATATATATATATATATATATATATATATATACATACACATATATATATATATATATATATCTATATATATATATATATATATATATATATATCATGTGTATGTGTGTGTGTGTGTATGTGTGTCTGTAAAACAAATGGTAATTCCACATTAACTCTCAAATGTCAGTGAGACTGCACTTTGACATGGTAATGCCAGACTTAGCATGTGCTGTAAATTCTGTGATCTCTAGTGTGTAACACTAGATGGATAAGGGTTCTGATAGCATGTGCTGTAAATTCTGTGATCTCTTGTGTGTAACACTAGATGGATAAGGGTTCTGATTTCACTCCAGCCCACTTGGTGTGTTTGTATGTATGTATATGTGCATCCCATTGCCTAAAAAATGAGAATCCCATATTACCTTCCATATGTCAGTGAGCCTGCACTTTTTTAGCTCTTGCAGGTGCTGTAGACACCAAAACCCTCTCTTTCATAAGACCCGCTAATGTCATGTAACTTAACACTACCAATTACCATTGTAATTTAAGACTTCAGCCATGGTGCATGCTGTAGATGTTGTGATCTGTAATGTGCAACATTAGATAGGTAGGGTTCCTATCTCACTCCGGTCCACTTGCTGTGTGTATGCATACCCCTGCAAAATAAATATGATTGCCAAGCTGACTTAGAAAGAGGTGGAGCTTTGCAGAATTTTGGCCTGTCATAGGTGACATGCCTCTTCAATGTCCTGACCAGAACAAGGCCTGCTAATGTCATTTACCATAATTATTCCTAAAGAGATGTTAATAGCACACTTGAGGTGTGTGCATTAAATACTGTGTCCTGCAGTGTGTACCATTAGAAGTTCTAATGTAATTGCAGCCAACTTGAACTGTGTATGCTCTGCACTGTTCTTTACATATGAATTGAAAGTAGTTCTATTCTCATTGTAACCAGGTGTGTGTCTGCAGATGTTAAAGCATTTTTCATCAGTGTATGGGATCAAAGGATTGTTGCACAACAGTAGCCTAATGGGCTTAGGTCCCAAAAAAATCAAGTCATGTTATAACCCTTATTTACATGATCAGCACATATTGCCTCTGTCATCAAGGGACACTTGAGGAGCCCTGTGGTGACATGACAGTCATCCATGCAATCATACAGATTGTATCTAAGGTGGGCCAGTGAGGTGGACTGTTTGCCATTAGGTGGGGATTGTTTCAATAGTTTGTGACAGTGTGGTACACATATCCCCCACCAGCATGCATTATTAACATCACATACCAGGTGAAGGGACCCGATAATATCCCATGCTGCATCCTAAATGAATACAGGCAGGGACTTGCAGCACCTTTAGGCACCCTGTTCAACCAAATCCTGAGCACAAGCTTTGTTCCAAAAGGTGAGGCATCCACTGATTCAGGAAATTATAGAACCATCAGTCTAACTAGCCTAAACTGCAAGGCCATGGGATAGACTAACAAGGAACCCATTAACAAGGACATTGGCAACTTCCAAACACTCGATCCCACACAGTTTGCTTTCATCAAGGGGAGGTCATGTCTTTTAAATTTGGTCATCTTCTTTGAGACAGTCTCCAAAGCCATGGATAAGGTGGAGATGGTCCACTCCACCTACCTTGACCTGGCCAAAGCCTTCAATACTATTCCCCACTCAAGCATAATAGATACAATCTCTCAACTAGTTATCATTCTGTATGTTACCACATGGGTAGCAAACTTGCTCATTGAGATAACCCAGCTACTCAAAATAAGGGAAGCCACCTCAAGCAGTAGACCCATCAAGAGTGGTATGTATGCCAGGAATTGGTCTTGGGGCCCCTGTGGTTTGAGATATACTTTTCTGAGGTGCAGGCCAAAACCAGTGGGCTATGGCTGACCAAGTTTGCAGATGACTGCAAGCTGGGCGCTGTCATCAATTCCCCTATTGATGAGAGCATCCTCCAAAAGGATCTCACCCAAACAAATACCCGATGCCAGAAAAATGGCCTCAAACTGAATGTTAAATAATGCCTCATCATCCCCTTTTGGGAGAGTGATGTCCCCACAAATTATTACAATAATAACAAGACCTAAGCACCCAATCAGTTGTGACAGACTTGAGCACCCAGGTTGATATCAAACTGACTTTTGACTATCGTATTGACTCCACTGTATGAAAAGCTTTTTACATGGCCCACCTCATTAGGAAGGGTATCGCATTCATGGACAAGGAGGTTATATCATCTCTGTATTCTTCCCTTATAAGACCCATTATTGAGTACAATGCCCCTTTCAGCATGTACCTCACAAAACACATGCAACAGCTGGAGAAACCACAGAGGTTCATCACGAGGAGATTCCAGGGCCTCCAACATCTAACCTACATAGATAGGCTAAAAGCCCTGTACCTCTAGTCAGTTTCATACAGAGTCCTCAGAGATGACCTCTGTCTGGCATACACAGCCATCTCAAACTTCACCTTGATACAACTGCTGCTTATCCGCAAGTCAAGCTCCACTCGAGTAACCCACATGCATGACCATGACATCAATAGAATTTGTTGGTAGGACAGATTTGTGTCACAGAGACTCCCCCTTTGTGGAATAGACTTCCTCTCCACATCAAGCCGAGTACCTTATTAACCCATTGTAAGTTCAACCTGGATAACTGGATGTAGAACAGAAAATACAATACTGGGATTACACCTGTATCCCTGATGGACAAGGACATTGGGTGCTGACTTGTCAGAACACAGGCTAAATTCTTGGCTAGGCTTGTAAGGGTCTCAGGCCAATAGCTTAGTAACTTCCTATGAGCCTGTGATCCTATGTTCTTACAGCAGATAATACATGTACTATTCCACTCACAGAGTTGCAGCATGTCCAATAGAACAGGGTCACACAGTGCTCTATATGCAAAGCAGAGATAATTTCTGAGTGGTCTATATGACACAAGCTATAATGACAGCAATTGCACATGATCCCTGTAGGTCAGATACTGGGGACTTGAAGTTCCCTTGTGAGGAAATGTTGTGTTGTGTCCAATTGTCAGTGGTTCTTGCAAAGGTTCATGGGAAAATGACCATTGCAGTGAAATATTGGAATGCTGAGGGAAGAGTACATGGTGGTAATAAACACAGCATTATTGAGTGACAGTGCCCTCACTAATGCCACGAGCATGATATACTACCCATCTTACCCCTGTGGAGACATGGTGATCTATGTTAAAGTAGGTGTAAACATGTGTGGCCAGGCCTGTGTCCTCAGGTGTATCACCCCTGAGTCTGTACATCAGGTGTGGCTAATGAAGTGCCATTTACCAGGAACCTTGCTGTTGCCAATGGAAATTATACTACATACACATTTGCATGGGATTATGGCCAAGAGCATGTGAACAAGCATATGTTCATGAAGACCCTCTTGTGGGACAGTGACATAACTGAGAGATGTATGACTACTCACAGTTTGCTGTGCCATGAGGTGCTTCTTGTCCTCCTGTCAGCTACAGCCAAGTCTATGCAGTTGTACAGGTGGCAGATCTTGCAGTGAAGATTTGGATGTCCATGCATGCACAGAGAACTTGTTCAACTCTGTGGTCATTACTCTGGCCTTGCAAGTTTGCACTTCTTGTCAGGCACCCAGACAGTACACTGGATGCTTTGTGACATGATGTGGGAACACAGACATGTTTTCCTGTTACATAATGTACAGTATAACATACATAGGACAAGTGTGGATACACACACTTTGGCCAAAGGTGGCCACCCCTCTGTAGTATACCTGACATCCATGGCATGCAGACATGCATCATGAAGCTGATGATTGTCAGGCTGCATGAACTGCTCTGACAATGTGACCTAACAGGGATCACTATCATTGTGGTGCTTGACAGAGCAACTTTGCACGTGTATGTCACCAGACACGGTACATCATAGTGTGACACTGCAGCTGTGCTCCATCTTACCATCTGCACATTACCCTACTGAAATCCTAAGAACCCTGGAATATTAGACATAATACATGCCACACTGGAATGATTCCTCTGATTTATACTCAAGGCATCTACCTGGTCAAGTGTATATCAAGGCTATGAGGGAGACAACTATGTGGATGTTGCCTGCTCCTCATGTGTAGTTTGGTACTAATGTTTTGTTTCTGGTGGGAGACAAAGTGCAGGCGAATGTTATCCCAGCAAAGAGTGGTTGTGTTGAGACCAGCAGTTGTAGTAGCCAGGCACCAGCAATTCAAGGGACTCCCCTCTTGTCAGTATTCCTCACAAGGTAATTGTGTCAGCAAAGTATACACTGCTTGAGTAATGTGCAGGTGCAGGATAACTGTGTGAACAGTGCCTCCTTACCTTTCCCAGGGTGAATGTATGAATTCCACCCCACCCCCACTGCTTGCCTATGGTCTCTACAGACACAGACATGTTGGCAGACTACCTTCTTGGAAATCATGATGGAATTAAAGTCAATACATAGTTGTACACAGGGCAAGTAGCATGCAGTTACAACTGGGGTCCCCAGATGTCTCAGTAGTGTTACATATACAGTCATGAAAATACATCATGGAAATGATCACTAACAATGTAGTACACCTGCAGACTCTGGCCCAAACCCAGTTTGTGTTGCTCAAGGCCAGATCATGCCTACCTTAAGCTTTGGACTGAATTGATTCTTACAGACTACGATTGACGAGGGGAAAATTACTCACCCCACTTACAATGGCCAGATAACGCATTCATCAAGATTAGGCTATCAGGCATTGTAGACACATTGTAGAGGTGTTTCACAAACCTGTATGTCAGATGTTGGCTAGCCAAGTGTCTGACAGTCATTATCTGTGCAAATAGGATTTTGTAGGCCAGTGCTACAGTGAACCCAGTCACCAGTGAACTACCCACACTCATCATTCCTGTAACTATCCCTCCTAGCCATCCCCTTCTCTGCAGTCACAACAAGTGTCAGTGACCTCAGACTGGCTACATTTTCAGATTATTGCAAATAAGGGACTGTCAATGTTTCACACACAGAACCAACAGTCGCCCAGGATGGGATGACACACACATTCAGTTGCTGTCAGAGCCCTTGACAAATTCTACATCCTAAGGAATGCACAATACTATACTTTTGGGAGTCAGCCACCCCCTGGGCATTATTGTATTGTCCCCACACCTCCAACAGTTGACCCGGTAGGCAGGGACTTATGGACACAGAGAGTAATGTAGCCTTTGACTTTCACTGATCAGTAAGATCTGGGGCTTCATGCACTGCTGTGCAACCTATAGATAAATGTATGGCATGCAAATCCCAGAATGTCATTGTTACACCATATGTGGCACTCATTACACCAATCACTGAGTGCAATGACATCTGCGGTATGTAAGTACACAGGTATATCTGATACCTGTAACAGCCAGAGAGGTCCCAAAGTTACCCAATAAAATATGTGCATAACATGTCCAATGCAGACCGTGTCAAGACCAAAACTGTGTATTCTGTCCCCTACATGCTTTGGAGGGGAGGTGTATGGCTGCCATATAGGGAGCTGTCAGGTCCCACTGTGTACCACCTGCACATCTAAGAAAAGACTACTATGGACATACCTGTTGTACACAGCTGCACCTTGACTTTGGTATATATAGGCCATGCTGGAGAGACAGGTATATAATCATGACACTACATGCTACATGTAACAGGCTCCCCATCCATGTGAACCACACTTCTGCTGTAATGCATATCATGTGTATGTAACACAATAAGATGCAAAACAAGGCAATCATAACTGGATGAGGACAAATGTCTGTAATGGACACAGAGTTGTAGAGGGTGCATCTTCTACACTACATCTTGTAGATGTATCAGCTCCCAGAATCTTGCTTACTCTTATCAAGGGAACCATATTGTGTAAGAGATTACAGATGCAGGAGTAGGCTGAATGACACCATTGTCCCTGTTAGCCTGTGATACACATATGCAGCTATGGAGACATGCACCTATACTACTTTACCTTTGTGAAGACATTTTGCTTCTGTCCTGACATTCTTTCCAGTGTTCTGATGTTTACAGGTTTACAGTAGAACTGTAGCCAGAGGTGTGTGCCAAAAAATACTGAATATGAAACATAAATAGTTCTATGAGACACCATTCATTTTGTAAGTATACACCCAATACAATGTCATACAACTTAATCTATACAACATAATGTGGTGTACTCAGTAAAACCACTAGCAGACAATATCTGTCAGTGACCAGTACAAGTAGCATGTGAAAGGCAACAATGGATTAAACGAATACATAGCAATTTAGGTAGTCACCCTGTGCATCAGACACATAGCTTAATTTCCCTGCATCTATGACAAGGATGACAGGGATGTGGCACAGGTATCATCACTTGCACAGGGTGTTGTGTGGTGGTACAGGAGGCCAAGACTGACCCAATAGGTTGGTAAGCATGTGTGTGAGTCAGGAAGGGAAGCAGGCAAGATGGACTATGTAATGTGCCTTGTGTGTTTGCAGGTGACCTGATTGTGACAGTGGTGTGAGACGGTCTGTGTAAACACAGTCAAGCTCAGTGCTAGCCCTATCTGACTATATGTTGGACAGCTTTGAACCATGCATAGCAGAGCTGACAGTTCACCATGTCTGCCCCTGATCACAGGAACTGCCTCTGCCAAGAGCTGAACTGGCACATCCATACCCAAGGTCAGCAGCGGCACTACTACCCGAGGGTGACTGCTGTCTGCTGGGATGGTGTCCTCCACAGGAACGCCCAGGACCATGAGCCCATGGCCTGCCACTTCTTGGTGTGGTCAGCACACTTGCCTCTGGGGTGCTAGATTTATTGCCATTACGGGAGCATGAGTGAGCACAGCCACGTGGAGTCTCAACTGATGTAGTTGCTGAACTACTTCCATGGGTCTGATGCTCAACTGCAACCAGATGTTCTATCACAGACAATAACTATTCCAAGACAGATAATCTGTGATCTCTTTCAGACCACTTTCTTTTCACTGCATCAGTCAGCCCATCATGGGTATCAGCAATGTGGTGGAGGCAGTCACGGATGTCAGACTGTGCTGCATACATAAGCCTGAGCATTCATCTGAAAGTACGTTCGAAATGTGCCTGTACCTCCATGATGACCCTAAACATATGGCTCGTGACATGTGATGGGACACCTGCAACAGGTTATAGAAGGACAGCAGGCCTCCAATGAGCACCCCTCTCAATCCACCTGTGTGGAAACTTGCCATCTCTTTGGTGATGGCCAGTATCAACACTCACTGCAGCCATAGTACCCACACTTTCCTGTTCAATGTCCCCACCCTCTGACTGTCTAATATCTATGGCCTTAGGGGACTGGGCATGCATAGTGATAATGAGGTCAAAAGAGGGAAGTCAACCTCTGTGACAGATTCAGCCCCTGCAACCCCCCATGCCTCATTTTGGCCACCATCATCATCAGAGTCTGAAGAGACACTGACATCAGGAAGGGGACAAGGACCAACCCTCTGGTCACCTGTGATAGAAAAGGAAAAGTGGTATTAGTACATGCCCTACTATGCTCTACAGCACTATCTTGCAATATATGTCAAGCTGTATACACTGCTGTCAGTATTACAGACTTGTTTAACCCCTGTCCTCATATACCAGGACCTGAGGACATTACTTTCTAAACAACTACTGTAGTTGCTCATAAAGAATACACTCCTTACTCAAGAATCTCATGAGCAACTGTGATATACACTGCTAACATTTGTCAACACTCTGCACAGTTGACACATAAGGCAATCTGTACTGGCCTACAAATACTGCAAATTTATCAGTGTTGTCACAACTACAAGGCATAGGTGTGACTGTAAACCATTTTCCATTGGTAAAACTCTGTGGGTTGGCAATCATACAGACAGTACATAAACCCAGCTGGCAGGCCTGGGATGACATTTTAGCAAATACAATGCACTCAATATATATCTGTAACTCAACAATGTTATGCTTACCAGGACTTAGATAATGACTGTGTCGGATTCCTGATGGTCCTGTGACAAATTGAAGGCCCTGTAAAGTAAACAGCAACCCCTGTTGCACTATGACAGTCTAATGCTTCCACAAATATCGGTTTCCTTTTCCTTCCGCAAATATCACATTTACAGTACATACTATATTACTCGGTATGTAGATCATAATCTGGGTATGAGATTTACACTGCAACTCATTTCTATCCCCTCAAAACACTAGTACCTGCCACCCACCCAAAAGTATGGACACCGTGAAACATGGAATGCTACAGCATTCCAATGCTTATCCAACTAAGCATAACTGGATGCTCCTCTTGTGTGAAAACAGTGGCACCCACATCCATAACATATTGTGTGATGGATGTCTGGGAGCTGTCCTGTGTTCCTAGGTTTGCCAGAAATTCCTCTCTGACTGACTGTGGTTGTTGTGCTATAGATCCTCCACTGGAGACACTACGATCTCTGGCCATATCTGCTGCTCGTCTGCAGGTGGAATTTATCATATCTGTGGCATGGTGTCAAACCTGCTCATGTATCCTACTCTGGTGTTTAATGGCATTCACATTGTGAACCATATCGGCGCACAATTATGCCCACTCTTCCCTGTTTGTTCTCCCCCCTGGACAGCAGGTGTTGGTGCTGCTGATGCAGAGTGTCCAGGATAGCTTCATTTTCTGCCTTTGTAAAATGTTGCTGGTGTCTGGGATATGTATCTCCTGAAAGACAACAAAATGAAAACATATGTCAGGATCACATACATGGCAGTATAGTATGTAGAGGTGCAGTAATAACAGATGACTACCAGTAATCACTGCTTGGCTAAACATCTCACATTTGACACCATGCAGACATGTTAAGGGTGTGGATGTGATTAGGATACTAGCAGTACTCATCTATCCCTGCTTGTGCCATGACAGATGTTATATGGTCACACAGCTAGCACAAAAGTCCATTAAGTTGTGGCCTGTATGTGTAAATCCCCCTTATAATATCTAAAACAAGCAGTGCCACATAAATAGCAGTGTAGTATCACCATCTCAATCAACATGAAATTCCCAAGAGAGTGGTATACCTATTTAACAGCGAACATTCTACCCATACTGTACACTAGTTCTTCTGTTAGTGTAACCCATCTGCAGATCAATGATATGTCAGCTGTACAGTTCCACACAAGGCTTACTGTTGTAATCACCACTCCCCCTAAGTACATGGACAAATGTGCATCATGTTGGAAACAAAATGGTTGCATACCTGATGGAGTACAATACTCCTCTGTTGAACAGTTGTGGCAACAAGTTGACCATGAAAAGTAGCTCTCATGTGCAATGTTTTCCCTAGCTAGCTGTTTGTCTTTTTTACATGGTTCTCTGTTAGGAAGTGATTGCCTCTGAACCAATCTGTGCTTCTGAGCTGCTAATTGCAGCCAGAACATCTGATTTGCATTATAATCAGCCAATGACTGAACAAAATATAAGGCCTTAATGTACATTACAACCCCTTTCTCTATGTTGGGTTGGAAAATAGTGGGTGACATATCCTACATCATGACAGAGAAAATGTCTGTAGCATCTACTAATTACATACAAATGTGTGTGCAAGAGGCTGAAGCTGAAGGTGATGCTGCAGGCAATAGGCATAGGCAGAAAGGATGAACACTTTGCAGGACAATAAGCTGTAGGAGTAAGTGTGGGACTTTTGGCAGCCTTGTTTTATAAGCAGACCCAGATTGAGATTAGACACCCTACTGGGAAGTAAGGTATGTGTGTCAGGTAAGTCTGTCAGCCAATGGTATCAGTACGACAATGCAAGCCAAAATGCTTGGTGTGTCCTACAAACCAGGTAGGTGTACCTGAACAGTGATGTCAGACAAGTGGACAACTGCCAAGTCACACGTTATATCATGGTATTCCCCTGTTGATTGTGTGCTGGCAACCCTTGCATCTAGCTCAACCTCCATATATGTATGTTACTTGTGCAGCTGTGATTGTCTGTAATATCACCAGCAAAACATTGTGGGCTGCAGTGTGATATTACTGGGGCACATTTCAACATCCAATGGGAATTCAGCCTACTGCATTACCTGTTGCACTAGGAGTAGGAAGATAGTGGCCTATCTGTAGGCCTTTGCCCCCTATAATATAGATGCATACATTCTAAGTGTACTGTTTTGGTGGATAAATAGGTGATGAGACAGACTTACATCACACTCTACAATACTGATGGCCACATACATGTCTATTCATTGTAAGACCCAGCTGTACTTGAACCCAGGACCATGTGTACCAAAACATTTTTTTTATTGCATTTTACAGATTGAGCTACAGTGTCACTGTTTCAGCAGGCAAGTTCCTACATTTTGTATTTATCATTCCACAGTTATCTGCTGTTAAATACAACACTTACATCTATTAATATGTGAATGGCTTTAGAGTGCTGTATTTGTATAACAGAGTCCCAGTGAACATCCTCGTTTCCATTGTTTTATCAAGTGTGTTATTACATGTTGTAGACATAACTGTAGGGTTACCTGCTACCAGATACCTCAATTACATATAAGCTTATGTGTGTGTCTTTATACTGATGTATTTGTGTGCCAGAGTGCTAATTACAGTACAATTTTGTATGACTCTTTTAGCTGATTTGTACTGTGCAGTGTGATGCACAGCACTGTTGAAACATGCTTAATGGGGGAACTACAGCTTTACTATGTTTTGATTAAAATACCTCTTTTCATTAGCAGCTGTTTGGCTTGGTGGAATGAGTCACTGCTCTGCAGGTGCAATGGTTGTGGGTTCAAAGAAAGATGCAGGTGCACATTTTGAATGTGATTAATATTGTTCCCAAAGCATATACAAGTATAGTGCTATTTAGCATATTTAAGCAATACAGCACTGCACGCCACATCACACAAAAAATCTTTAAAGAAAAAAAAATGGGGAGATAGTACAGTGATGAAAAGGGGGGCAAGCAGGGGGAAAACATAGAGAAAGGCAGGTAGAGATGTGCAGGATAGGGGGTAAGAAAGAACCAGAGTTATGCATTTCTTAATCAGCAACAACTGTGCATTTTAACATATCTTTTTGCTGAATTTGGACTATCACCAAACCTAACTGCATTGTCAAGTCAATTGTACCAAATTATTTGTGTCCAGTTGACATATGTGCAAAATGGAGAGCTACATATAGGATGATGTATATATTGTTTGGGACAGGTGCCCATTTTTTTAAGGTGACAGTTGAATGTTGGGGAAGGGACATATGTACATTTCAGGGAGGTAAATTGGGAAATTGAGAAAGGTTTTGCAGACAGACAAGACAAACAAGACAGCAGACAGGGTTGGTGTGTGATACAAGAGGGGGGGGTAAACACCTTGGAAGGGGAGAGTGTTGTGGAATCTCAGTCCCAGGAGCATCCACACTGTAGCAGTATGATGCAAGTCTTCACCGATGGAACTGTCAGCACTGCTTGTTCACTGCCCTTGTGGTGGCAGTGGTGGAGGCTGGCATCCAGGGTGAGGCTGTCCCACCAGGATGGTGATCATTCTCCCCATGCAGTGCCAGCGAGTTCTGACAGTTCGACAGAGCACCCTGCACACTATAAGTGGTATTTAATAACAGGTGAAAAAAATCACCCCCTTCCACTGCCACTCGCAGAGGGAGGCCCTGCTCCAGCCTGTGGAGTGGAACTACCAACATAACAGGTAGTGCAGGGGCAGCAGATGAGGCACCACCAGGCTGCAGCCCAGATGTGCTGCACCCCAGTACCACAGCTGGGGGAGCCAGGGTAGGTGAATCTCCTGGAACCAGCCTACCTCGTTGCTCTGTAGCAAGTTAAAAGTAAACATAAGGTATAATATCTAAAACAAGCAGTGCAACATAAGTAGCAATGTAGTATCACCATCTTAATCAACATGAAATTTCCAAGAGAGTGGTATACCTATTTAACAGCGAACATTCTACCCATACTGTACACTAGTTATTCTGTTAGTGTAACCCATCTGCAGATCAATGACATGTCAGTTGTAAAGTTCCACACAAGGCTTACTGTTGTAATCACCATTCCCCCTAAGTACATGGACACATGTGCATCATGTTGGAAACAAAATGGTTACATACCTGAAGGAGTACAATACTCCTCTGTTGAACAGTTGTGGCAACAAGTTGACCATGAAAAGTAGCTCTCATGTGCAATGTTTTCCCTAGCTAGCTGTTTGTCTTTTTTACATGGTTCTCTGTTAGGAAGTGATTGCTTCTGAACCAATCTGTGCTTCTGAGCTGCTAATTGCAGCCAGAACATTTGATTTGCATTATAATCAGCCAATCCCACCCAGTGACTGAAAAAGCTATAAGGCCTTAATGTACATTACAACCCCTTTCTCTATGTTGGGATGGAAAATAGTGGGTGACATATCCTACATAATGACAGAGAGAATGTCTGTAGCATCTACTAATTACATACAAATGTGTGTGCAAGAGGCTGAAGCTGAAGGTGATGCTGCAGGCAATAGGCATAGGCAGAAAGGATGAACACTTTGCAGGACAATAAGCTGTATGAGTAAGTGTGGGACTTGTGGCAGCCTTGTTTTATAGGCAGACCCAGAATAAGATTAGCCACCCTACTGGGAAGTAAGGTATGTGTGTTAGGTAAGTCTGTCAGCCAATGGTATCAGTAAGACAATGCAAGCCAAAATGCTTGGTGTGTCCTACAAACCAGGTAGGTATACCTGAACCAGACAGGTGGACAACTGCCAAGTCACATGTTATATCATGGTATTCCCCTGTTGATTGTGTGCTGGCAACCTTTGCATCTAGCTCAACCTCCATATATGTATGTTACTTGTGCAGCTGTGATTGTCTGTAATATCACCAGCAAAGCATTGTGGGCTGCAGTGTGATATTACTGGGGCACATTTCAACATCCAGTGGGAATTCAGCCTACTGCATTACCTGTTGCACTAGGAGTAGGATGATAGTGACCTATCTGTAGGCCTTTGCCCCCTATAAAATAGATGCATACATTCTAAGTGTACTGTTTTGGTGGATAAATAGATGATGAGACAGACGTACATCACACTTTACAATATTGATGGTCACATACATGTCTTTTCATTGGTAGACCCAGCTGTACTTGAACCCAGGACCATGTGTACCAAAACTTTTTTTTATTGCATTTTATAAATTGAGCTACAGCGTCACTGTTTCAGCAGGCAAGTTCCTACATTTTGTACTTATCATTCCACAGTTATCTGCTGTTAAATACAACACTTACATCTATTAGTATGTGTATGGCTTTAGAGTGCTGTATTTGTATAACAGAGTCCCAGTGAACATCCTCGTTTCCATTGTTTTATCAAGTGTGTTATTACATGTTCTAGACATAACTGTAGGGTTACCTGCTACCAGATACCTCAGTTACATATAAGCTTATATGTGTGTCTTTATACTGATGTATTTGTGTGCCAGAGTGCTAATTACAGTACTTTTTTGTATGAATCCTTTAGCTGATTTGTACTGTGCGGTGTGATGCACAGCACTGTTGAAACATGCTTAATGGGGGAACTACAGCATTACTGTTTTGATTAAAACACCTCTTTTCATTAGCAGCTGTTTGGCTTGGTGGAATGGGTCACTGCTCTGCAGGTGCAATGGTTGTGGGTTCAAAGAAAGATGCAAGTGCACATTTTGAATGTGATTAATATTGTTCCAAAAGCATATACCAGTATAGTGCTATTTAGCATATTTAAGCAATACAACACTGCACGCCACATCACACAAAAAATCTTTAAAGAAAAGAAAAATGGGGAGATAGTACAGTGATGAAAAGGGGTGCAAGCAGGGGGAAAAACACAGTGAAAGGCAGGTAGGGATGTGCAGGATAAGGGGTAGAAAAGAACCAGAGTTATACATTTCTTAATCAGCAACAACTGTGCATTTTAACAGATCTTTTTGCTGAATTTGGACTATCACCACCAGATGACAACCTAACTGCATTGTCAAGCCAATTGTACCAAATAATGTGTGTCCAGTTGACATATGTGCAGAATGGAGTGCTACATATAGGATGATATATATATTTTTTGGGACAGGTGCCCATTTTTTAAGGTGACAGTTGAATGTTGGGGAAGGGACATATGTACGTTTCAGGGAGGTAAATTGGGAAAGTGAGAAAGGTTTTGCAGACAGACAAGACAAACAAGACAGCAGACAGGGTTGGTGTGTGATACAAGAGGGGGGGGTAAACACCTTGGAAGGGAGGGTGTTGTGGAATCCCAGTCCCAGAAGCATCCACACTGTAGCAGTGCGATGCAAGTCTTCACCCATGGAACTGTCAGTACTGCTTGTTCACTGCCCTTGTGGTGGCAGTGGTGGAGGCTGCCATCCAGGTTGAGGTTGTCCCACCAGGATGGTGATCATTCTCCCCATGCAGCACCAGCGAGTTCTGGCAGTTCGATAGAGCACCCTGCACACTATACGTGGTATTTAATAACAGGTGAAAAAAATCACCCCCTTCCACTGCCACTCCCAGAAGGGGGTCCTGCTCCAGCCTGTGGAGTGGAACTACCAACATAACAGGTAGTGCAGGGGCAGTAGAGGAGGCACCACCAGGCTGCAGCCCAGATGTGCTGCACCCCAGTACCACAGCTGGGGGAGCCAGGGTAGGTGAATCTCCTGGAACCAGCCTACCTTGTTGCTCTGTAGCAAGTTAAATGTAAACATAAGGTAAAATAAGTAATTACCAAACAAATGTTAGTATGAACACAATGGAAGATAGTATTGATTAATCAAAATACATATTAAAGTATGCTATGTGGAGCACAACAATAAATAACATAACTGTAAGTATGTTAACAGAAAATCCGTATGAAATAACCCATAAGGCCAACATAACAGTTAGTTTAAAAGAATATATTAATATCAAATCATAATAATAAATAGCATTAATAAATTAAAGAAGATAAGGGGTGGAGAGAAAGATAGAAAAACATATCATTAGTGAGCTCACAGATGATATTACTACACAGACTGCTAATACATACTTCTACAGGTGTGCAGTGACAGTTGTGAGTACAGTGACTCCGATTATTCTATAGATGATGTTGCATATATATATACCTCCCAAGCTGTTAGCATAGGACAGTACAGGCTAAGCACTAACAAATGCAGATAGACAACTACAGGGAACTGTTTCACATACTGTGTTCATACATTACTACCTATATGCTCTGCAATCAGATTTGCAAATAAAATGCATTCCAAGTAATCACTTATCTGCTAATCGAGGACCACACAGATGGGGTAGTGATCATTACATTCTGAAAAATCACAACAGTTGAGAGGTATGTTCATGTACATTAAGTAGACTAGACAGCTGGTCATGTCTTAGTTTGGTAGCATGGGAGTAGAACCCACAAACTATGACTCCAGAGGACATGTGCACTTAATTTAACAGTTGACTGGAGTCAGATTAAAGCACACCTGCAGTGAATAAAGCCCTACTACAGTTATGTGCACACATTACTTATCACAGCATACTCCTGCTTTAAACTTTATTGTTATTGTTCCTTATACAAATGGATATCTGCCCAAAATGTGAGCTGCCTTATCCATATACCGTGTTCCTGGAGTGGGAGGAATAGAGAAAATTATCTGACTTAAACTGGCCAAAAGACAGGCCGCCTGAACCTTACTGTGGGTAGTGCACTGCATTTATCAGACAATTATTTCTGTATTATTTATTCATTTCTTTTTAACAGTTGACTGGTGTCAGATTAGGACACACATGCAGAGTATATAGCCCTACTGCAGTCATTTGTGCACATTACTTATCAAAGCACAATCCTGCTTTAAACGTTATTGCTATTGCTCCTTAGAATCTCAAATTATGCACATTGATATCTGCCCAGAATGTGAGCTACCTTACCCATATACCTTGTTCCTGGGGTGGGAGGAATAGAGGGCATTATTTGACTCAGACTGAGCAGATGACAGACTTGAACCTTAATGTGGGTATTGTACTACATTTATCTGATATTTTTCCCTACTTACCACACTTATGCCTCATCCTGGCCAGGTACCCTGCATGAGACTGAATGTTGTGAGCCCTTTCATCTGCAGCTGTTGGAAGAGAAGCAAAGCATTATACATACCAGTTTTGCATGGATTCAGCTTGTATATTAGTAAAGTAGCAGCAAATATGCTTACATATTTGTAGGGTCTGCCAGCCTGAGCTTTACAGATACAGGAGTCTGAGGTTCCTCTCTTCCTCTGCTTCAGGTCATCATACTGGTGATGACACTGCTCGCCAGTGAGGGGGATACCAGTAGGACTGGCAAGATCCCTAGCCAGCTGATCCCAGGCTATAGATTTGCATTTTGAGCCCTGGTAATTGCCCTGCAGCAGGCAGGGTTCATAGTTTCTCACCAGGTGCTCAAGAAACACTCTGGACTCCTGCACACCTCACCTCTGTGCCCAAAAGTGAGCACCCTTTCCAACACCACCAGGCATTTCAATAGGCTACTAAGGACTCTAATGAATGGTGTAGAATTCCCTCCTATTGACCTTAGTATAGGTTGCATTTCTGCCCTTACACATCATACTATAACATTCAAAAACGTGCTGCATTTCTTAGCATTGCACAAACAAGAATAGCCACTGACCATGTTTAAGCTGTGCTTAGCATTGTGCAACTTTTCCAAATGTAAGAATTTTTGTGTTAACCTTCTTTTTAGCTCACCTCACACATTTTCACAGCAATAAATTTAAAATGGTATGACTGCTGAGGTCTCAAACTGGTGTCCTACTGCACTGGAGGTTGTGACGCAACTTATTTAGCCACTTGGATAGTAAAAGAACCTGTATACTTTGACATATACTACTAAGGTGCTTGTTGGCATTACTGAGCACCATCCTGATCTGCACAAACGTATCAACTGTGTATGTATAAGCACAGTTCAGAATCCCTAAGCACTGTGTCATGCCACGCAACTGGACATTAAAAAAAAATAATTAACTTACTAACTAAATAAACAAATAATTGCATCCGGTTTCTATTTTTAGACATCTGCAGGTGTCAGGTATGTATGTATAAGTGCAGCTCAGCAATGCTAAGGTCATCATAGTGGTGACACCGACAAACACTGAACAATAAACAAACAAAAAAACCCCCCAAAAAACAAAAATAAAAATTAAAAAAAAAACAATTCAAACATATTTATACAATAGCCAAGTACATTACAAGGATTCTTATCCTGTGCATAATATTTGCCCAGGAATGGCCTGGACAGACAAAAACTACAGGGAAGCATCTACACTACTGCTTACACAGATTCAATATCCATGTTACTGTGATCTCTCTCAGCAACGCACCATTATTAATATGCATGGCACACTGTCGAGGGGGAACCATGGCCATGTACATGGGTACATTCCGTGTAGGCTCTACACAGAGCCTACATGGATTTTATTGAATTCTGTGATATGTCTAATACAGTGAACAGTTTGATTTTGATCTGAATAGCAACACCCATAGTAGTCTGTTCATATTTTCAGTGATCAATCTAACTTAATACATAATCTTCATAGTTTAAAAAAATGGATGTCAGATAAATAAGCACATGGCTTTACATAACAATGAGCTAGCTACAATAATTTATATGTTATATGGTACAAAGTAATTCTACATAAATCATTTTAATATGAAATTACACACACAAACACAAGTGCACCAGAATTCCCTTTATATGCATTTGCTCTGGTCCCCTTCAATAAACACACTACACCAAATGATGTTTGCTGACCTTTATTAAACTTCCATAAACATAACTTTATTGACCAATATTTTAATTTATTAATCACAGCATGAGTATCCATATAACTATTAACTAGAGCAGCGTGACCTTGCTCACCCTAACTAAATAAGCATTGTCCTTATCTCCGCTCGCTTACTTTTACATATGAGCAGTGTCCAATTCCTCACTTTTATTTCTCGACTCATTGAAGTGAACATCCAATACCAGAGGGGGAACAGAAGAGAGAAAAGCCTGCCCCTCTTCTCTGCCAATCAGCCTGACTAAGATGTTTCTCCTCTTTCTTTCCAATTTACAACAAACCGTCCAAAGCAAACTTAACCATGCATTAAAAAGGTTGAAGCCAAACATAATTTGGCGTACTCCATCCTCTCTAAACCAAACTGGATCCCTGTCATCAACATCCCAAAGCCATATCATATAAATACCCAAAGCAGCAAATTACCTAAAAGCTGAAATTAAATTGATGATCTTTCTCCAATTGCCAAAGTAATACACATACCCTTATATAACCTCTGTAAATTAAACAGATCCTCACTTATCCTAGCTACCAATAGTAGCTTTGTAATTATTCCCAGGTCATTATCTGACAAATGGACCACCAGAACACTAAAAGCCCAATGTCATCCAGGACAAAGCAAGCCCAATTGCATGCCATCCTGTTGAATTGTAGCATCATTTTGCCGCCCAAAGGATATAATAATGACCAAAATGAAATTTCCTTTTCTAAAAGATCAGTTTAATAGTAATCCTGCCACTATACCCAGTATCTATTATAAGGCAAAAAACATTTGATCAAAAACATATCATTTGCTGACAAATAAACCACCCTCATATTGACTTCAATACATCCATAATGCAAATACCCCCCCCCCCAGATTGTAACCCAATGAACCTCCATTTACCAACACCAAACCCTCACAACAAAACTTATCTTGTCAATAGCTATAGTCTGGCAGTCTTCACACTATCAAATCTACCCCAACCCTTCAAGCATATGAGGTACCATCCAAGATTTAGTAAAGTCACATAACCCTGTCACTTGTGCAACTGTGCTAATCAGAGTTAAATCCACACTGCCCAACTGAACTAACTTATCTTGTTCCCAAGCCTAAACACAATTTAACAAAATTTTGCAGTGCCCTACCATACAACTTCCTATTAAAAGCTGTCCAAGAATAGTACACCACATCTGATCATTCCAAGCCAACCTGACACACTTCACCTGAAATCACCAGGGGCTCACACCACTGTCTTATTTTACAAATGAAAATTAACCATTTTCCATACAACTTCCCCTTTGAAAACTTCGAACCCAGACAAACTGAAACTTATTCTAAAAAGTAACATCCCTCCCCCGACTGTCCTTCCATCCTGTACATCCCTCTTCCACACATCCTTCCATCTTGCCGGCTAAGGAATCAAAAAAAAATCCCCCCAAATATGTGAAATTCAGGATCCCAAAGACATCCTTCATCTACTGTTATCCCAAAATTTCACCCCTCAATTTTTTTTTAACCACAGCACAACTTTGCCAAACTCTTGTAAAGCCCTTCCATATGCCTCAGTCTTAGACAGTCCCTCCAACTTCTGCCTAGGAAATGTGGCACCCAAGTCCTCACACATCCTCAAAAACTCTTCCATACCTTCCAACTCTACCCCAAACCCCTCATCTACTATCAAGAACACATCTAGGCAATGTATCATCCTCTGAGTGTCACACATTGCTACCAAATCCAATGGAGTGCAGTGCTAAACTACTCAAAAGTGAGACAAACCACTGAGCATCCCATCAGCATAACTCTGTCAAAGTAAAACTTGTCAATAATCAACACTCAGATTCAATCCACCTAACCAACATCGATCCCTAAACCCCTGAATAACCCATACTGCATCATCCAAAGATGCATAATTCACTTTAGCGCCCTATTATTGAAAATAAAATTGCTAATGAAACACCCTATTATTGAAAATAAAATTGTTAATGAAAAAACTCTCAGGATAAAATAAATGGTGAATGAAACAAAATTCACCAGCAAACTTCTCAGGATGCAAACATAATGGTGAAATCCTAAAACTGCTACAAGGAGCTGTCAGAAGGTCCCAATAACCTACCTGCCTGTTGTTCCTTCAATACCAAACCTTCCAAAATATCATCTTTTCCCTGCACTTTGGAATTTCTTCAACAAAGAAGAATACCCACCTTATTTGGTCAAATGGGAGCTTGCAGTGAATGCACTGCCATTCCACTAGTCACACTGCACAGCTGGGTGTATTCCTGCATACATCAGACATGTGCCTGACAATCCACATGCCACCAATGAACAACATCCTGCATTTAAAAGAACACCTCCCAGCATTAAAAGCCCAACAAACCCCCACTCCTTCCACCCATACCAGATAATACACAAAACCCAACACCAAATTCTCCCATGTTCTCAGTCACAACCTACTTATTCTCCTCTGCCCCAAGGCCACTATAGCCACCAGTGGATCTCAATTTGCAGTTTCTTACTCCAACAAATGCTGCACCACTCCTGCATCAATTAATTCCATTATCTACAGATCTCCTATCTCATTATCTTGCAGCACTCCAACTGCTGGAGCATCCACTGACAGTGTCTCTCAAGTGTCATACCTGCTTCCCAAGGGCCAACGACTTGCTCCTCACCACCTGCCTTCTCCTCTTCTGACTGGACTCACCAGGTTCTTCTGCCTGCGAAGCAATGGCCGCCCATGTCACAAATTCTGCACCTAACCATCTGTGACCTCATTGTGCACCTCTCCAATAACTGGAACATCCACCCCAGCAGCAGCCATCATCTGCAGAGTCCAGTTCCCTCAAGCCACTGGCAGATGCAAATTCTGTGCTTTCACCATCTGTGACCTCAATGCACACCACTCCAGAGACTGGAGCATTTATCACAGCAACATCCATCTACTAAAGAGAGGGACTTTTAAAAATCATTTTTGTTTAAAGGAATTCCTGAACTGTTATCCAGTTTAACTATGACTTACTCATATTACCACACCAAAGGATCCCCCTCCAATTTTTTTTTTGTTAAGATTACTGAACCATCCCATAACGTCCTAGATAAAGCTGTTAAATTCCACTAGCATGTGTACCACATTCAGTCCATTTATTCCACTGTAGCGTGCAATTAAACAAACCCTCCAACAATTATAAAGCCCCCCCCTCCTTTTGCCTTCCATTTTTTCTTCTATCCTACTACAAGTTAACCCCACTAGTCTGCCCTATCTGGCTGATGAGTTTACCTGACCTCACATGTGCGAAAGTTAACCTTTACACTAAGTGGATCTCACACACGAAACCAGCCATCCACTCCTGCACACACCGAGAGGGGGTTCCACAACCTGCGACACTCCACCACTGCCTCTGAAGAAAGCCTCACTCGTCCTCAATTCATCTTCCATCTTCTGCCTCTGCCATTTTTTTTTTAATACACGAAGCAGGGGCATGATCCAAGCCTCCATGCCCCCATGTGTCTTGCATTTAAAGCAAGAAGTCCAAGTAAAGTCGTAAAGAAAAGTGTGACAAAGGAGCAGCACAGGGCAGTTTCTAACTATTGCTCTTAAAAACATAAAAAAAGTAGTTTGAATAATGTTTTGCACTAGATTGAACTTTCTAAAGGACATATCATTTAAAACCAAAATGTCCACCATGGCTCAAAATGCTATTGCAATGAACTATTAATATTAATTAGACTGCATTTAGCAGTACCTTAAAGAACACTATTCGTGAAATATGCTAAATAACATTTTAAGTACAGAGTTCTGCAGTCCCATAATAAAACACTTTCACACTGATTGGAAACAACCATTTCAAACTGCATGTTGAGTTTTACCTAACTCACCACAAATCTACCCTAACCCAACTTTATAAATGGACCAAAAAATAAGAAGCAGAAATACAAACATTCTATGAAAATCAATGCAGTGGAGAAATGAGCCCCACTACATACAATGGTTATATCCACACAACAGTAATACAGACCCTGAGAAAAACTCTATTTATACAAATGCAATGACAAATTTCACAAGTGTGTAACTTATCCAGCAAATATCAGGATTACCTTCCATTTGTTTATCAGCTCCATCCAGTGATGCACTTTGCAATTCCCTAGGTTTTCATTTGCTTACTATGTAACTGAGCAAACTCACACTTCAGTAGTAGACTCAAAGTACTTGCACCTAAATAAAACTGTAGTTAAACACCTTAAATAAAAAATCTTAATTCTAAGCACCTTCCCTTCCACTAATGTAGCCAAGGAACAATAAGTAATAGGACACTGCAAATAAAAAGTTAAAAAAAACCTTTTATTGGATATGGCATCTAGGGGACCTTCATCATTTTCAATGTTTTTATAAACAAAACATTATTTATTATAAATAGCATACAGCACATCACTACTTTCTTACGCCTTAGGCCTAGTAGGTTTAACAGGGTAATACATCATTAAGTCCTGTGGGTGGTGGTTCTCAGATCAACAATCCCTTTAGTTTGCTAACTTCTGCTATAACTGTCCTATGTCATTGCCTAAACATTAAATAACATTAGTTAACATTAACAATGCAAAGGATTTAAAGTTATCTTAAGATAGGGCATTACCCATATCAAGGTTCCATTAGCTACTAAGATGTTTACTAATGCTACTAGTTTGTATGTTAGCTTTAGTTTAGCATAAATAATGTCATTTCATACATATCTATATACATCAAATGTTCATTCTAAAAACCAATGTGGTTGTCCTACATATTGCCCTTCCTTAAAATGAAAAAATTCTGCTTAAAATCAGTCACATGCCTTAGTCCCCCCCCTAGTACTACACTCACCTTGCATTTACATCTTGGGGTGTGTCCTTTCTTAAATCAATTTTTTCAAATTCTTCTTTCTTCTCTTTGCTCATTGGTCTTCTGTAACTCTCTCAGATTCTCTGTATATATCTTTCAATATTATATCTATTATGCTAATATATCAATCACTATTATTGTACTATCTGGCAAATATCTGTTCTTTCATTTATTACTAAAACAGCACTCCTTTTCTATTACTTTTATTTTTTTCTGTTCGTTCTTTCTTTTTCCTATTTATTTTGTCTTTGGTTCTATCTATTCTCTGGTCTTTATCCTCTATCTGTTATCCATTTGTATCTATCTGTCATAGGTTATATGGCTCCTGCATATATGATGTTTATATCCATTGCATATAAGATTCCTGTGCATTTTGGAAATAACATCTCCTGGATGCATGCTGTCTCTTCCTTTGATAACAAGTATTTTTGTAACTGCTCAACTAAGCGATATTAGATGTAAACCCTTATGTCTTTTGCTGTCACTAGATAAAATTTTTAGTACTTTCCTTTTTTTGTTTTTTATTATAAGGTCAAAAAAACTATGTTAATATTAGAAAAATATAAAAAGGTTCAAAAAAGACTGTTCACCGTTTTTGAAAACAAAGGTTGTTCACAAACAAAATGGGAAGGAACTCCCACACATTCGTATCCCACGTCCCTCAAAATCTCCAATATAGTCCAATCAAAAGCACCATATCTGATTTTTCTGGCTGTTTGAACTTCTTTATTTAGTTCTCTAAGGTCTCCCCAGGTCCTATACCATATTTGCCTATGTGTGCCCATGGGGGCATTCTAACTACCCACCAGGTCCTAATCTGAAACCGCTGTAACTATGAAAACATTGTTAAACAGCACCAGTGACAACAGACTTTCACCTTGCTCCAAACTATTTCATATGTTCTGCAGTGGCTTTAACCTCACCAACCGCTTGTATACCATAGTCATGTTCAATGACCGTATTGTCTATCTAATCCGACGGGTTTAAAGTAGCTCTAACACCTCTCTAACCTTCCTTCCCTACCACCTCTGCTCCAAAAATACCTTGTAATACTCCCTAAATATCTCAGTCTCAAATATAAACAAATCAAGGTAAAAGTTTATCAATAAGCAAATTTTCATTCACCCACCACCTTCATTTAGAAACTCTAATATTCTATTCACTGCCAGGGTGTGATACTTCTTAAAATAATTCAAATTTTCAAAAATGGATTATCAATGTTAGTTTCTCTCATTTCTTTTGTCATTTTTCTTCATCAATTTTTTCATTTCTACCCCTATTCTATGGACATCTTATCTATTTTTTTATTGTTTACTTCCAAGAGTACTAATCTCTTTCTGCTTCTTTATGGCAAATTTTTCTCTTCATTTTTTGTACTATTCAAATATCACCAAAATCATTGTTTTTTATATTTATGGGGTCCTTAGTGCTATATTTATTTCAGCACCATAAAATGGGGCTGCACCATTTTTGTTTTTTGTGCCATAGTCAAATTATAGTAATCTTTTTGTGCTTTGTTTTCAAAAAATTTTAATCAAATCATTCACACACATCAAAATATGAGAAAGGACAAAAGACTTTGGGTTCATCCGCATTTTTTTTGGGGTGTTACTGTGCCCATTATTACCAAAACATTCCTTTTATGTTGTGCTTTCTTCCAAACATTTTAAAATCAAAACAGCATCGTGCAATATATTTACTTTCTTCTTCAACACAAAGGAAGTTTTAACCTCTTGTTTTAGTACATGTCTTGTTTAAAATCATCTTAGATAGACCATTTTTGTATGCAGATGCGCATTTATTAACGGACTGGTAGATCCTCCAGATACATGTAGCACATGTATATCCTCTCTTCCTAGATTTATCACTTACGGCTTCCATTGAACAGGAAGAGTTCGGTAAAACAGATCTTTTCCCTGGTTATCCTGAACGTATTGCCACAGTTTTATTATTGGGAATTTTTATCATGTACCTAGTGGTAATTGTAGCTGTGCCCGTGTTTGGCTGTTCATCTCCTGTCCCCTTTGCAGCATCTCAGTCAAATCCGTCGGTGAACATCCATAACCCTCGTAAGCCGTTCTTTGCCTGAGAAAGGACATTGTTAACAAAGTCGAATGGTTCGTGGTTTCCGCACTCATTTTCTTATGCATTCCTTTCGACACCAACTCACCTTCCGAGGTCTCTGGTTTTCACCTGATGGCATCGTTCCTCTTCTGTCACTTCCGTCCTCTTCTTCCCGGTCGTATCTCCCTTATGTGCCAAATATGGTGGAATTCGTGAGTCTTCTCGCTAACGCCGTCTAGATGGTTCTCTCCCAGTCTGGCCGGTATGTTTCTACTCCGCCCTTTCGCCCTAATCTTCCTCTTGTCCAACGCCACGGCGACTGCTGATTTTAAATGCATCCCCATTTAAGCAAAATTTTCCTTCGGGAAAAGCTGGGCAATTTAATAAACATTTTTTTTATGGCGAATTGCTCAAAGTTGGCACCAAGCATGGATCCGAGTTTTACAAGTTCAAGATTAATTCTTGTCAAATGGTCTCATTTTAATTTGGCAGATTTAAGCATCCTGATTTATGACAGGCTTTTCATTTTTTGGGAAGGGCAACATATAGGGACACATATGAATGTACATAATGACAGTTAATTTTTAAATTTTTCATACAATATAAGAGAACAGCATGTATTGATCCTAAACCTTGCATTTGGCCAGCGGCCAGAGGGCATGCCTGTGCTACCTTAGAGAATACTGACATGGCTAAGAAAAAAAAAGATTATATTGATGTTAGCATTAGATTGATTGATATAGTCTGATACAGAGATATCATAGCGCTTACATCCAATCCACTGGTGGTTCTCCGGGTGTCTGCCACTTATTCCCTTACTTAATGATGATTTTAGCCTTAAACAAAACATTAATTAATAGACCATGTTTTAAAATATGATCTGTTTTATATGATTTTTTGGACTTAATGATGTTTAAATGCCTAAAAACTATATCTTCCACTAATGCAGATGTGAACCATTTCGCAAATAGTGCAATGGCACTTTCTGAAAATAACTCTTCCCCCTCCCCTAAAATGACTGATCACAGTAAAATTAAAACAGGTGGGTCCTGCTGTGTGACTGCACAGTGGCAGAAATGTACACAGGTGCCACCAACACCTTATATAAAGAACAATGGTTGCAGCACAGCAGGTTCGCAAACCTGCCCTGGTATTAGAATACTGTACTATAGGTTGCAGTTCGCAGCAAACTCAGTATAAAGCCTTTCAACCTTAATGCCATTGCAAATCTTTTACCAATCTGCCCTGAAATACATTTATTGCAAGTACAAATTATACAGTTTCCTTCATATTGCCACACTGAATGCACAGACCTATACCAAACACAATTTTATAAATTACAGTTTTACTTAAAGTGAGTGATATTTGCGGCTTATCCTCTTCAATAGGGCCAATCAGCCACCCTAGACCTATTCAAACAAGGAAGGTGTGCACACTTGTGCACATACACACACACACACACACACACACACACACACACACACACACACACACACACACACACACACACACACACACACACACACACACACGGGTCTATATTATAAGTATGAAAAGACAAAACTGCAAACGCTCACATGAGCGACAATGCCGGTAATTGAACTTGGCATTGTGGGGGGCTGTGCCCCATCACCCACTGGCTACCTATATATTCCAACTCCGAGGTCGCACTATAGTGAGGAAAGGGCAAATATCCCACTACTCACTGTACCACGACCCCACAATCACACTTTCAATTCCCGGCATTTTAGCTCAAGTGAGCGTTCACGGTTTTGTCTTTTCATGCTTATAATATAGACCCCCTCCCCAACACACACACACACACACACACACACACACACACACACACACACACACACACACACACACACACACACACACATGCAGTTTGAATATGCCTTGGTGCTCATAAAATGATTGTTATCACAAGAGCCACAGGCTCAGTTATAAAATTTAAAATATAAACCTTCATCACACTTAGTCACGGAAATGGTTATACACCAGGGAAACAACTATTTTGAAGTTGCTTTAGATATGACCCCTCCTGCAGAATGTCATAAACTTCATAACAAATGAAGAACCATGCAACTCATAACCACTGGAATAACTGCAATGTGTTTGCAGTGCCTCTGCCCACCAGGTGCAAGAAAACTGTACCCCACCAGACTCAAATCTGGACTTAGAAAGCCGCTAGCATAACAGGAGTCATGGTCGCATGCATTTTCCGAAGGTTAGGCAGTCTGACACCCAAAAATACATCCTACCTGTCCCCTTACTTAGGTTAACAGGACCCCTCGGATGGCATTGCTCCTCAGATCATCCCATCAGTTTACCTCAAGCCTATCAAAGTTATGAGTAGCAGACCAAACATATGAAACACCATCTAGAAATTTTGCAAGAATCATGACAGCTGAAAGGTATGCAACCCCTTCCTCCTAATGGTTGTCCTACAGCACACATGCATGGTGAAGGACCGTTACTCACAGGAATTTACAGCCCACAAAACAGTCACTTTCGGAACTTCCTCCACTCTGTGGAGAAACAGCATTGCGGCCCACACCTAACCCCCAGAGTCACCAAACTGCAAAAAAAAAAAAGAAAAAGATAGCCTCAATAAAGGGTTGAAAGAGAGTAAATACTAAGCTTACTGCCCTGAATGCCATTTTAAGTGTAGACAGTTATTCAAAGTGAGAATCAAACTCTGTACTCTGCATCTATGAGGTAAACGCATAACTATTAAGCCAAAACACCATGAAAAGAATTAATACTCAAGTCATATTCCATTATAGAATTACTACCTACCTCCATCATGCACTCTACTCTTCCCCATGGCCTATCTGTCCAGCAAGTTACATACAGGTCATCTGGGACATAAGCTTGCATAGCAAGTTCATGCCAAAACATGATTCCTTACCCAGTTACACTTGCATAAAACCCATTAAGCCCCTCCTTACACTTACCTCATATCCTCCTTATCTTCCTACTTTCCTATTTAACCCTTTCATCCCCACTCCAACTAATTTTCTTCTACTACCCTCTTAATTCCCATTCCAATTCCCACCTAACCTAGAACTGAAGATGTCTCTGTAAAAATGGTTTATTACCAAACTTTGTTATTTAAATCATAGAATAACAAATGAAAATCTAGGCCTTTGACTGGGGCTTGAATCAGGACCACTGTACAGCTATAATCTGGGCTTCACATTAGCAAAGTATAATCATTTAAGTCAGAAAACACCTGATGTGATATCATGGGGAGAAATTAAGTACACGATTCACAATTGCACAGGCACATAATGACAGGCAGACACACACACACACACACACACACACACACACACACACACACACACACACACACACACACACACACACACACACACACACACACACACACACACACACATACAGTAGCGAGTCCTGACATGGCCCAAATTTCAGAATATGAATACCAGAATGACAAACAAGCAACAACATTATGGAAATATATTTCTACCCACAGTAGACAGGTGAAAGGGTTATGATACTAGCAATATAAGAAGCCAGTTTGACAGTCCTCAAAAATCACCCTTAACAAAGTTAAAAATAAATAAATTGGAGGGATATCAGTCTTAAGGCGATTGTCAGAATTACAGGATTACTATCAAACAGAAATGAAAGATGGACAAATTAAATTATAAAGAGAAGACAAGCAGCTTTAGCTCATAGGTTAATACTAGGCTAACTGCCTTTACAAGCCTAGCCAATTATCCCTTGTAAGACTCAAACCTTGCACCTTGTGTTTGTAAGGTAAACATCTTAACCATTAGGCCAACACCTTAACAGTTAGGCCATCCTGAAATGTATAAAACATTTTTTTTATTATTTTTAAGAGCGGTAAATGTTTACAAAAAACAAATCTGTAAGCAGATTAAAATCAATGACCATAGTGAAGAATGTATGAAGGTATTATGGCAATGGTTGTTAAAGACAGTTACAATAAAATGTAGATACCAGGATACACATCACACTAGAGTATTTTTTGGAACAGTTTGAATGATAGGCGATGTTGTCCTGAAACCTTATGTCTGACTTTTTTCTTTTGGTTTAGCATGATATATTCAATGCTGTCACAGGTTATTAAAACTGAATATATTAAAGGTTTATACTGTTAAAACTGGGAATGTACCAGAGTGTTTTCCGCACTTACATAAAGAATATTATAATAGATATGACCAATGTCCAGCGAATGGTCATGCAAACCATCTGGGCATTATCTGGGTATTTTCTTTCACAATGCAGTAACAAAATAAAACAGCTAGATTATAACAGTATTCACTCAGAACTCAAAACAAGTGGAGGAAAAATTACCTGGGTCTCTGTACATCTCAAAAAGATATCTATTACAGTAGTAGGTGCTGATGAAGTTTTTAGTGCAAGACAAAGGTGCTTACTTGTATGAAAGCAAATCTTATCAAGAAGTACAGAGGCTGTAGTTGTATTGACTTTTGAGATCACTTTTATCTTTTTTTACTGCAAGGCTTTAGGATATTTTTCTTTTACTGGGTTATTACTTTCCAGTGAGAATAATGATAGAAGCAGCCTAGGGCATGATAAATTAATAAGCAGGCAAAATCACAAATTATTCCACTTTTCAGGTTTGATACATATATATTTGTACAGTAAGAAACTAGGCTAGAAGAAAAGAGAAGAAACTGTCCCTCAGTCACAGTTTTTTTTCAAACTTGTTTTTTAACAAAAGCAGATATTCACACATTAATACGCATATATGTTCATAGACATTTACACACATGCTCACACTCTCACACTCACACACAGACACACATACACAGACACACACTCATGTATGCTAATACACACAAATTTATATATGCCCAAATGCCCACACACCCATGCATACACTTATTTTTTATATCAAGCAGCTAACCTTTTTGCAGTATTGAAAACATTCATTCTTGCATTTAGCAGTGTGAATTTATAGTGAAGTATATGTATATGCACGAAGAAGAAGAAAAAATGCTCAAAACACACATTTGCCATCAAATATTGCACAAATGTGTGAATTCATCAGTCAGTAAATAAAGAAACACAACCACTGTTTATGTAAAACAGTGCTTCTCTTTCCTCCAAGTAATGGTAACCCTGTTGGTAAGTGTTATCTTTGCATGATAGTATATTTTGATTTTTTTTCCATATCTGTGCATTTGTAATGTTGTGATTATGAACTTGTCCATTTGTCAAGGCTTGCTTATTTATTTTCCTCCCAGACCCAGAGACAAAACACCCTTGTACCATATGCTTTGCCATCATATCACAGAGAATTTAATAACACAAATTTTAGCCACACCAACAGATTATTGTGCTCAATCAGGCTTTTGGATTATAAACTGATGCATTCTCACCTCCCACCCAGTTTATATATACTTATATGTTTACAGTATAAATTATTTACTTATAATAATAAATATCACCATTAAATTACTTTATAGACTGATTGTTTTATTAAGGAATATACTAACAGCACTGAGATGACAAAGCATAAATGTTACCTGTCTTTTGAGAAGAAATTCACTTGACTGTTTTACTTGAATGTTAGAATTTCAAAGTTACAGGTCCTCGCTATGACTTGCAATTTTGCAAACAATTAATGATTATACTAATCATCCTTTAACAAGCAAGTCATATATTTTTTGATACTGAAATTAAAATCAGATACATCACAGCAAATTACTTACTGAAGAAGAATATTGTAGGACTGTAGAATACCTATAAAGAGAACACTTGCTATTTGTTATTGCTTGTATAATACCCAGCTGAATTAACCTGATGTGATGTAAAGTGAACCTGAAGTCTATAGTGAGAATAAATTTAACAATGATCCCTAAAGAGAGATTAAATGAAATGAGACTGAGAAGGAAATGTCAAAATAAATAAATCTATGAAAAGCATAAATTTGTCAGGATGCATTGTATTCCCTTGAAAGAGAAGTCAAAATAACCTCAAATTGCAATGATTTTTAACTAAGCTACAGATTGCTGTGATTATAGAAACTTGATGTTTATATATGTAGACAAATTGACAGTCAGACAGAAAACAGACAGACAGTAAGATATATACAACATAAAAATAAACCTCATAAAAGCAATTATCAAAATAAAGTATACCAAACCATTTACAAATTTGATACAGTAGTAAAAATGTTCATTTATTTAATGGAGCCTGAGTGATATGAATTTTTATCAAAGGATAAAGCCCAGATTCAAGAGTTGCAATCCCAAATTGTACATATTTTTACAAGTTATGCCTGTTATGACATTCTGAAAATCAGAATGCAAATACTATTTTATTTTATTTGATAATTTGTGTTTGTGTTTATTTTTATATATTTTGACAATCTTGTATTTTTGAGCTAGAGGCATTTGTTGCAAATATGAGGCAATATTTAATTCTACATGCAAGTTTTATGACAACTGTAAATTAGATTTGTTTAAACTCTCTGTTGCTTTGGCTATCACTCAGAAAATACATTGAAATTGCTCTGTTCTAGACAAAGTATCTATTTTACCCTGCTGGAGTTGGAGCATTGCTACAGGAGACAAAATATGTTGAGTTCTCTAGCTAAAGTTGGCCAGTAGTAAATGTAAGTTAAGTCTTTCAATCTGAAGATTGTTGGTGGTTTGTAAGAGATTTTGTATATATGTTGCTTGACTATACTAATCAACTGTGTGTGTTTACCAAGGAAGGGCTGACAAATTCTGGCTGTTTAAATGTTTATGCACTCAGCCACCTTAAAGCCATAGAAAGCTATGCTTGGAATTACTCTTCTCACATCTCAGTCCTATACAACTAGTGAGAGATTTCTGGACTCTCACTGGAGTCACCAGCATTGCACATCAGGTTGAGAACAGCAAAGCAGGTATTGATCACAAATGCCTAGCATCTCCAGCTGGATCCTTGAGTACTCAAGCTGGTTTTTGATGCCAGGTGTTCTCTGATATAGTAAGGACTTTGTCAGTATTGATCATGTACCTGAACCTGGCTAGGAAATTTATTGTCCGCAGCATCAATTACATAAAATTCAGCTTCACAGTCTGATTTACTTTTACCTGTAGTACACAAAATCAAAGGAACACATGATTTTCTCAAGTCCTACTGTCGTTTTGCCAGATATGTAGTTCTATATAAACAGACACTGGATAAGATTCAAAGCTAAGGTTTGTACTGTACTAGCATGTGTAGTAAGAGCTGCAGGGGAAAGTCCAACGTATGATTCATAGAAACCTTAACACTACAGCTAAAGGCAAGATAAGAAATTACATGCCAAGCAAGCAGTCTGTACACAGGTTATACATAGATGAGCCACAGTACATAAAAAGATGGCTTACAGAATTTAGGGACAGACAGCTTGTGTACCCCACCTGCCTACAAAACTGGAGTTGCAATACATTAATAGATGTTTACTGTCAGACTGGATTCCATTCTATCATTAACAAATCCTGTCTGATACTCTTAAAACTCTACTTCCAACACAACAGTCAGAGCATTCACACTCATGTGTACCTGAACTGCCATTAATATATATATATATATATATATATATATATATATATATATATATATATATATAGTTCCCCTGTATTTGACCAAATGTACATCTGTCTGACAAATTAAGGGGTATGATACAAAGTCAATGGTACGGATGGATGAATGATGGATATATTGATGGTATTTACCGTCGATACAGGTAAGATAGGTTGGAGGATGCGAGCATGCTCATGCATACGTCTATGCGTATATGAGTTAGGGTTAGGGTTGGGGATGAGACAAGGGTGGGTGTTGTGTGTTTGTGCACAAGATTGTGTATTTTAGGCTAAGGGTTAGGGTTAGGTTAGGGGATAGATGTGCTGTTTGTATGTGTTTGTGAATATCTGCGTGCTTGAATCTGTCTTGTGTCATGGTAGTATTACAGGAAGGTTTTAATGATGTATGGTAAGGTTTGGAGGAAGGGGCAGCATTAAGATTAGGGTTAGCACCCATTACTAAGGTAGTGCAGGGGGCGTAGCCCCACACCCTCTTTAGTAATGAGTGCTATCCCTAACCTTAAAGCTGTCTCTTCCCCAACCATAATGCTACACCTTAACATCATTAAAACCTTCCTGAGACACTATCACTATTCAGACAAATTTGAGGCTAGTGTTATGGGGGTATAGATGTAATATCTGGAGAGGAAATAGTTTTCTTCTCTCAATATTGTTTTAATTTTATTTCTCTGTAGTGTATGATTGGACTTATTTTGTTAGTGCTTAGCATTTGACATTAGGATAGGTGACCATATTCAATAGACCCATGCATATGTAATTTCATGCCTACCCCTTCACACACACACACACACACACACACACACACACACACACACACACACACACACACACACACACACACACACACACACACACACGCACTCATGCAAACAATATTACTTTTCATTCTGACTCTTCTTTAGAAGAAACACAATGCTTGTAGTGGTTGATTTCTCTACATTATAAGATGGAGTATTTAAAGCAGCAGACAGACTAGAAGTTCTTACAGTTCCTTCCTCTCAACTGTTCTGAATTATGCTGAGTGCTCTGATTTTAAGCATCAGGGCAGTTGGTTCACCACTGATGTTTGAATGAGAGCCACTCTACTTCCAGCTATCTCATTGATTTGACTACTGTGCAAACACTGAACCATTGAGATACTGGCTTTCTAAATTTCATCATTTGTCAAGTAGTCCAATTACTTTCATTTAAAGCACACACATCACTAGACGAAGAACATATTGCATGGCTTTTTTGCAGGTACTGAATGTAAGTAGTTAAAAGTTATTCTATATACAAAATAACTCTTGATGCAAGCTAATTTTTAAGTTCTCTTAAGTTTCATTCATCTTCTTTTCCAATGGTAGTGACCACGTTTCAGTATCATTTCCATTTTTATTTTGCCACATTTAAAGAGGTATTCCCTACTCATGTAGTGTACAGCTTATGAATTATCTTTCAGAAAAGTAATACAGGCTAGCAAAATCTAAAATAAAGAAAATAAATAATGGAAATATACACATATTATTCTACCACAGGTCATAATTAAAACTGAGTGACAGTATAACCAGTAATGACAATGAGATGCCATTAGTACAGTTTTCTACGTTTTTAATTCCAGAGCATACCTATACATAGAGACTGGACATCTGCTATGATATCTAAGCAATCTAAGAATGGAAATGGTTTTTATTACTGATTATTTTTGTTGGCAGTGGACAGGTGCCTAACTACTAATTTGTGTATTTTATGGTTACCCACATTTTCAATATGGGGTGTATGAAGTGTGTCTGCCTTCACTAGGTAATTGACCGGTTTTGTTGGTGAACTTATACACATTTCCTTATGCTTCATCAGTTTTCTAGGTATGTGATGGGGACAAAATATGTGGCGCATAATATGCTCAAGCTTTTTAAGTTAGTGAATAAGAGATCTTTATGAATGCTGAAGACTGGGCTGCAGCATTTTATTTCTGTCTTCTTTTAAAAACAAATTATTTTTTCTGTTTGAATTATAAAGTGAGGATGCTTTTTGTTTCACTGTTTTAGAACAAGTTCCTGGTATTTTGGTCTACCTGCTTTACATATTCAAGCAGCATGTACATATAAAAACATGCCTAATGAAGACCCCATCTGTGAAGCTGCCACCTTCTTCAAAGACTTGAAACTGAATGTCCCCTGAATGTGAATTTGCCAGTCAGACTATTCCAGACATTGCAAATATATGCAGAGGCAAAGTTTAACTTCTATAATTTTGGAGTCTATACTTATTTTTTGATGGTTTCAGCTATCGGTTTTGAGAACTGGCAGGTTGAGAGGTATATGATAAGAGATCTCGCGACACAGGTGGACTAGTCTCTCCTTTGATAATCACATCACCACAGTAGTCAGGAAATCCTTCTATGTGGTACACCTCATCACAAAAGGGTTCTCCTCTAGAAAAAAGGTCATTGCTCCTCTCTACTCATCCCTCATCAGACCCATTATAGAGTACTATGCCCTGTTTGGCAGGTATCTCAAAAGATGCCTACAACAATTGGAAAGGCCACAGAAATACCTCACTAAAAGGGTTACTGGCCTCAAACAGATGCCATACGCAGACCGTCTCAAAAAACTCCAGCTCTACTCTGTCACATATCACCTACTCAGAGGCGATCTCTGCTTAACATACAAAGCTATGTCAAACCCAAAGCTGTTGGACATGCTACACTTAAAGAAATCCCAATCTCTCCAAACCACATGGTCTAAACCTTATCACCACAATAAACAGAACATGCTGGAGGGATAGATTCCTGTCCCAGAGACTTCCCATACTTAGGAACAAATTAACCAGTCATGTTAAGCAAAGCTCTTCATTGATCCTCTTTATGAAAAACCTTGATGACTGGATGTGAAATAGAAAATTCACCCTGGGGATCACTTCTGCAGCAGTGCTTGACAGGGCCACAGGAAAATAATTTTATTGGGTGGCAAATGCTAGGGAACCTTTCTGGCTAGGCTTATATAGGCCCCAGGGCCAATAGCCTAGTACCTACCTATGAACCTATGAACCTATGTTGCCAATGAGTACTTTTATTGTCAAAATATACAGTTAGGCTAACTTTACATGATAAAAAAAGGATTAGATCAGGCAACTAGCTAGCATTAGCACTCCAGGTCCAAATAAAACAATTTTGGTGCTGACAAATCTCAAATACAATGTATTTACCAACAGTCACTGATAAAATGAATCAGATTCTCTGTCAACATAACTTTCACTGGCTTAAAGCTACTTCAAGTAAGCTCTTGTCTTAGAGATGACTACTCTGGCTTCAACGTATCTCTCCTTCCACACTTATTTGGCAGACTTATCTGTATTCTCACTCCAACAGCTTCAACACTTCTGCTACAGTAGCCTTAGTTGTATGGGTTGACTCTCGTAGCTTACATTGATTGGGAGAAGGAAGGAAAGCAGTCCAGGAGCCTCTGGTGAATGGTCCTAGCAAATATTGCTCTAGATCAGTAAAGTAAATTTAGTCTGTCATGGTATTAAAGGTCTATACAGAAGACCAAGTTGATACTTCTAGAATACCTTTAGAATCCCCAATTTCCAACAAGCTACTGATGAAGACAGGGCCATGGAAAAATGTGCCTTGACCCTGCCTGGAATTCCCTTTTGGTGGCTACAACAAATGTAAATAACATGTGACAACCATTTGAAGATAGTCTGCTTTGGCACAGGCTGTCCTTTTTTCTTACCTTCATAACTAATGAATAACTGATCAGTGATTCTGAAGGTTTTATTTCTGTCAAGATAATGTCTGAGTTTTTTGTGGACTTCTGAAGTATGAACACTCCTTTTTCTTCACATATAAGTTCTTCCATTCAGTGACCTCTCAAACCTCTTGTATCAGAGGCACATGGAATATATGCAAATGACCCTTATGAACACCAGGTTTTTCAGCTATTAGTTTGTTAATTGAGATATTTTGCAGTCACCCTAATGGTAATGGACTTCAGCTGGGTATAACAGCCTTCTGTTTTTTATGCTTAGTCAAACACTCTGCTTGTGCTGACGAGGTCATAACAGGGCCAAAATATGCATATCTACAACTAGTGGGGTTTGGCTTTATTAGCCTGAAATTGTCCATTGAAACAACTTAAAAAAATAACTCATGGGCATTCAGAATCATCATATAACTGAAACACCTGGTGTTCATAAGGGTTATTTGCATATATCCCATGTGCATCTGATACAAGAGGTTTGAGAGATCACTCAGTGGAAGTTCTAGCTTGGCTGGAGTTTTCATTTAGTTTTTGCTGATTGTTTTTTCTGTGACCTTCTCACTCTTTGTCCATGTAAGACAGGAAGATGGATAGCTTGGCTCAAAGTAAACTTAGGTACCACTTTAGGCATAAATGAAGGACTCTGGAAACCCTATGTTTCTGGAAAATGAGATAAGGTTGACCCATCATGAGAGCTTGCAATTCAGACACTTTTCTTCCAGAACTCAGAGCAATCAGTAAACCTGTTTTCCATGTTATGAACTGGAAATAAGCCTGATGGGTAGGTTCAAATGGAGCAAGAGTTAATATTTAATTAAACGTAGAGAGCCCAAGGAGGAACCACTATTTATTTTTATGGCCTGATATGCAGCACCCCTTTCAAAAATATTTTACCATTGGAATGCACTAAAAGATGTGGATCCATGAGCAGATATGCTGAAATAGCTGGCAAATGTAACTTGATAGAGGATTAAGAAAGATCATAGGATATATTAAACAAATATTGTATAACCAGGGAAATGCTAGCCTCATATAGTCCTGGTTCTTGTCTTGCTGCCAGCTTGAATTTTTTTCTGTTTAGTAATATATGATCTTCTACTAGGTTTCTTCAGCTCTGTTAATACCTTCTGCAGATCCTCAGAAAATAGTGCCTAAAATGTATTAACTCTATTATCTAGGCAGTTAGTTAAAGTTGTTTCAAGTTGAGGTGTATCAAGCAACCCCTGTCTTGTGTGAGTAGTTCCTTTCTGTGAGGAAGTTTGCTGCAATTGCCCATCACCATTTCCAAAAGAAGGACAAAACACCTGGGCAGAAGGGAGTCACTACAACGATCCTTGGAGAGTCTTTCTGATTTTTTTTTCAGAATGATCCTGGACAACCGTGGAAAGAAGTGAAATATATGCAAGATCATTATCGTCCAATGAAATGAAAATGCATATGTTTTCCAGGCATGGTTGTAAATAGTCCTGTAGCTGAATTTTGCTAATTATTTGCTCTGCATGGATGTGAATAAATATGTCTGAGGTGTTCTCCATAGGTGGATCAATTCCTGTAAGACTTAATGATTCAATTTCCATTCATGAGGGTGTGACTCAGTCCTGTTCAGCCTGTCTGACACAAAAATATGCTCTGATAAGTTGCAAGATTCCTGTAGTATTAGATTTTGTAGAAATTCTGTATCCCAGTATACCAGTTCATGCTGCACAACGGGTAAGATCTGGTTCTCCTCTGTTTGCTTAGGTACAATATCACTGGGGTGTTCCTTGTAATAATTTGCAACAGTCCAGGAGACCATAGATTATCAAGAGAGTTGAGAACATTTACTACGACCAACATCTCTTTTATGTTTATGTGTTTTGGTTTGTCCTTTTTGTTCCAAAGACCTTTACTTTCATAGACACCACTCCCCATTAAAATTCTGAGGCATCTGTAGTTAAAGACTGTGTTGGAGCTTAAAGAGAAAATGGGTTAACTGGACTCGGATAAAATTGCTGTCTCCAGAAAACAGTTTCTTGTCAATGAATCACAATGCAGGAATTGGGAATGATGGTGAACATTGATTGTGGGACCACACGTATTCTAAGTATTATTGTATCTTTGTCATGTGGTCCTTGGCTAAAGGAATCATGAGAATCATGGATGCCATGAATTCTAATGTCCTGAGAAATTCTAATGTGAAGCTTTGGACAGAGAGGTAACACTTAGAAATAAATCTAGATATAGATCTACTTTCCCATGGAAGAAAATCTCTTTGAACTGAGATATCTAGAGGTATCTAGAAGACACCCCAGGAAAACAACCCTGTGAGAAGGAGTCAACAAGATTTCTTAATGTTCTTCTGAAAACCTGATGTGATAGATTCCAAACACTTTGAGAAAGTCGCTAAATAAAGACAAATGTGAATTCCTTGCCATCTGCAATAAGCTATGACAGGGGATAGATACTTTTTAAATACCTTTGGAGCAGTGGATAAAACTAAGGTAATCCAGTGAATGGAAAGTATAACTGTGACAGAGAAAACCTTAACAAACATTTGAAATATGAGGGTATAAGAACATAATTATAAGCACTGTTTAAATCTACAGTTATTAAGAAGGTGGAATCAGAGGTAACAGGTCACGAAGGGAGAGCATTTCAAAATCTTAGGTTTTCACAAACTGGTTTAGAAAGTTAAGACCTATGAGTGGCTTCAAAGGGCTTCTTTCTTTGGTACCACAAGCATTCATGAATGAAAACATTCTGCTATCATAGAAAGAGGAACATTTTCTTTCACTCCCATTAAGTCAGCAGATGTTGAATAACAGGAAGGGGGGGTTTGATCTGGTGGATGATCCAGAATACCCTGAAAAAGGGGAAGGGATTCCCACTGCCATCTGTTTCCCTGATGTATCACTCTCAAAACCCATTTGTCTAAGATAATCTGTTGCCAAACAAAAAGAAATGAAGAGACAGATTTTGGGGAATATTTGATTTACGAGATGATTTGCATTCTGGAGATTGCCATTCAAAATTGTTGAACTGTCCTTATTTATGGGAGACTCCTCCTTTCTTTTTATATCCCCTTGTCATTGTTTTTTGAATGTCTGCTTGCTAGAAGCTTAGTATGTCTGTTTGTTTTGCCTTGTAGAAATGGATGCATAGGCAGGTGAAAAAACTTTAAAAAACTTGGAGAAGGAAGGCTGAAAAATCTACTTAATCCCTGAACCAGTTTCCCTTCTCTTATCACACTTTTTCAGGACCTCAGCAGCAGGTGGTCCAAAAATAATCTCTTTGTCTAGATTTCAATATTTCAGCTTTAACATCAAGAGATAGATTTTGCACATGTGACCAAGCAAACCCTCTAATAATAGTTCCAGTAGCAGCTTCTCTGGAACTGGCATCAGCTGAATTATAAGCACACTTTGAAGAGGGTTTAGTCTCTTGAGACACAAAAGCAATACAATTAATCGTAGAAAATTTTTCCCAGAAAAGAGAAAGCTGCCAATAATGCTCCTCAGATTCTCAAATGATGGAGGCATAATAACATATGAAACTGACAATTAAAGATTTGAAAAAATAAATATAGCAGAAGTATACATTATTCCTATGTCTATCAATGTTTTTTTCATCCTTATTAGAGGGAAATGGATTACCCTTCACTAGATGTTTAGCAGCAGCAGTTTACCAAAGAAATCACCATACTGTCAGATCTAGGATTAGGAAAAAATTTTGACTTAGGAACTCTACAAAATACATTTGCTTTCTTCACAGCAGCGGGTTGGCTGTCAGGCAAGTTACAAGCTAAGATAAAAACATCTTCCAATTTATTTATTTAACATTTGTTTAATGTAAAAGTCCAACTAGGAACAAGCAAATTTTCAGTGGATGCCCGGGGAGAAATGCTTCAGACATATGTCATTGTAAGATGGGAGGAAACCGGAGCACCCAGAGGAAACCCGCACAAATGCAGTGAGGACATGCAGACTACATACAGAAGGCACCCCAGCCAAGAATTGAACCAGAGAAACTCTTGCTGTGAGGCAACAACACAAACCAATACACCACTGTGCTGTCCAGAACCAGAAGAACAGGAATAACAGGAGATGGTTCAATAATTAATATATCATAACATTTTTAAGGACAGTGGGATTTTATTATTTCCCATTGAAACAATTAGTTCATCCTTCACATGGTTTCAGAAAAATAAAATTATTCTAAGGTACCATCAGAAGAATCACTTTCCTCAAAGGCAGAATCAGTCAGTTGAGGGGAGAAAGCAGACATTGCCCCTTCAACTCATTTTCCTGTTTAAAATACTGTAAATCATCAGAAAATTAAGAATTTATTTTATTTTTACCAAAACACTAGACTTAAAAAGGACAGGAACCTGAGCTAAGCACAATAAATCTTTCCTGTCTAAAGCAACAGAGACAGGGGAAGATAAATGTTTAACTTTCTACTTCTTTTCAATGGGAATTTCCATAGAAGAAGACTTACTCCTGTTAGGCATATCACCCTGAGGGCAGTACAGCTGGGCAGGGAGCCATTCCATTCTCCTTTCTCTGAGACTGACAAAACTGTTTCTCTCTTGGTCATCAGCACTCCAACAGATGCAGAGAAAGTGTCTAACCCATGGACCATGATTGCTAAAAGGACTACAGCACAGGGAACCAAGGTAGAAGATGAATGGCCTGAGGAATGAGTTATGTCCACAGTAGACTCCAGCATTTGTGGCTGAGGCAAATCTGCAGCCTAATGAAAAGGTAAAGGCTGTCTGGAATTTATCTTCCTCTTGTGACTGGTAGAAGTAACCAAGGAGTTAATAAGCTGTTCCATGGTGAAGCTTGAAATGAAGAGTGAAGCCCACATGAGACTGACAGGAGCAGTCAGTAAAACAGGTAAGTAACATTTTTTTCCCATTAAAAAAACTCTTTGAAAAGTACACCAAATATTTATCCCAGTCCACAAAAGTAATTTAACAAATGTTTAAGCAGATGAAACAAAGAAAAACACATACCTTGGGATTTATAAAGGTTACTACTAAGTGTACACTTTCTGTGTTCAAGAACATCCCTCCACATTTCTTGTGCTGTCTATTCACTTAGAAAGGCTATTAATGCCTACACTGCATTGAAAGTCACATGACTCTCTGAAAATGTTTTCTCCCTTGCTTTAAATAAATAATGTTACAGAAAAAGCTGTTTCTGTTAAAAAATAATTATTGTGAAAGTTTTTTTTTCCATGAGGGGAGCTTATCTTCTCTAATGGAAGGGATTGCAAGAGGAACAATCTTTGGCAGCAGGAAAGCTCTGTAGGGCTGTTCACCCAAAATGTTGATTTTAATCAGCTCTGTTTGAGTTACCAACACTTCAGGCACATGGAAGCTGCTCTTAGATCTTGAAGCTGTTTAGCTGTTATATCCTATGCAAATACCTTCTATTTTTTTCTGACAACAGTTGTTTTAAGTTCTTATTGCATTTTTGTATGTATATTGACTGTTGGTTTTATAAAATGCTAGGTAACAACTAATTTTGCTAATGTTATTGTAGTGAGGCTGTATGAATGCCAACCATGTATCTCTCTATCATAATGACTACCATCCAATGCAAACAAAACAAAAATGGGGAATACATTTTGGTGCCTCAAACCCAGTCACCCAATTCATGATTTAATGAAAGCTTAGATCACACTCTTACATTACAGAAAATACTGTTATCTAATGGAACATATTTTACTATTAAATATTTAGTTATCTGTATGGCAGTAACAAAGGTTCCCATACACCTCATCTGTGGCCATACTACTCACTAGATTTAGGTCATTGATTCTGAAATCAAGTCAGAGACAATCATATTTGCATAGCACTTTCAGACTAGCAGGATATTTTAATCAGAAGCATAGAATTTTCTGTAGTGGTAAACTGATTTAGAACAGTTATACTATGGTCATCATTTACTATTTCCACCCATCCCTCCACACCCCCTTTTCTCATTTTTATACATGGGGTCATGGTGCCACTTTAGCAGTGACAGCTAGAGCCAACATTCACACCATCACTTATTATATGTTCTACTGCTTTCCATGAACCTCCAGGTAAATAGTTTTCAGAAAAAATGAACAAACATATTTCAAAATAACTTTTTAAGTGTAATGCTAATACAATGATGTTTGCAGACGACATTGTGATCTGCTGGAAGTGGGAGAGTAGGGTGAACAGGCGTGGCAAAGAATTCCTGGAGAGATGGTGATATGCTTTAGAGAGAAGAGGAATGAAGGTCAGAAGGACTAAGGCAGAATGTATGTGTGTGAATGAGAGGAAGGATAGAGGAATGGTGAGGATGCAGGGAGTAGAGGTGGCGAAGGTGGATGAGTTTAAATAGTTCTGGTGGAGTGAGGT
>NC_056735.1:813583587-813635777 GCF_019279795.1 Protopterus annectens | reverse complement strand
AACCCCCATACACAACACAAGCACACCAAAACAAACAGCAATCCACACACATACAATTCCTTTAAAATCTTACAAACTAACCCTACACTAAACTATACACACGCCACTAACTGTCCACGATTACCTTAACCCAAACCTCAACCCTAAGGTCCGGTCACTATCACACACTTACCAGAAAAAAATATTATATGGCTCTTTACTTGCTTCTTGCTTCTTGCCTGGATGGATTCTTGCCTAAAATTCAAAGCCTGATTATATTTGCATTCACAGTCTGTTGCATACAGAAACTTGCAGAATATACACTGATGAGAGAATATACTTTGCAGCACTTGTCTTTAAGAGCAGTAACCAATAACTTTTATAATAAATAAAACTGGACAAACGTTGGCAGCTTAAAAGTACTGTTCCAACTTTACTTCTCATATAGTACAGATGATGTGAGAGATATAACATTTACCTTTGGGACTTGTGTCCCTACCAAACCTCTGCAAACAACTGGATTTATACAGCTCTTTATATACAGTTTTAGTCATGCATAAACATATTTTGGAGAATTGCTTATCCTGTAGAAACAATACTAAACTTCCTTGTTTAACAATGTCTTGTAAGAGACCAGCTTTTCTGACAGTGTGAATATCCTGTAATAGTGTCCTGATGTCCATGAGAAAACATATTTTTGAGGAAACACATTGTCTGTATTCTCATTTGAATCTGTGTATAGAAACATATGTTCTTATGTCAATGCTGAGGTAAGCATATCCTGTTTTTTATGAAGAAAACATATTTTTTGAGAAAACACATTGTCAGAGATCAGCTTTTCTGACAGTGTGAACATCTTAATATTTTATTTGGATCTTTGTATAAAAAAACATCTGTTATCCTGTTTTCCATGCAGAATAACATGCCATTTGTTCTTTAAAAGCAGATTTGCATTTTTGTTCTTGCATACATCCTGTTTTGAGTCTGTAAGGAAAATGTCCCTTCTTTAAAAGCAGATTTTGTATTTTGCTCTTGCATACACCCTGTTTTGAGTCTGTAAGGAAGAATGTCCATTCAGCAGATTCCTTTCCAAGCCATGGTCATTTAGTATGTACTGCTGATCATATTACTTAAACTTTGTTTCTGCATTTAAGCAAGTCTTTTCTTTCAGCATATTTACAACATAATTAATTTCAGATTTATATTCATAAAATCTAACACTTACCTCATCCACTCCCTAACCCTAACTCACCTAACCCGTCCTAACCCTCACGTCCACACAATCGCACACAAACCAAACCCGCGCCCTAACCCTAACTCACCTAGCCCACCTTAACCCTCACATCCACACAATCGCACACTTACCTGAACCTGACCCGTAACTTTCCACCACAGCGCTGAAAATACTGAAGCAACAGAAACGGACAACCAAATTCTTTCCCTAGGAAAGAATTTGGATTTCTGTTGCTTCGATATTTTAAGCTTTCGATCTGTAGGGTTTGATATTAGAACATTCGAAGGTTTGAAACCTTGATGTTCTAATATAGACCCATGAAATGAAATGCTGCCCCACAGACTTTACACATCAAACCTGATTATAATAATAGAAGGTCAAGGGCCAGCCACATCTGCTTACTTTAAGTGCCATTGACCAGATTTTTGAAAACATTGTTTCAGGATTTTGTCAGGCTTGGCAGTAAGTGATTAAACTTCCAGACCAAGATTAGCTCCATTGTCAGATGTCCATGAAATACATTTAGCTGATAATAAATCTTACATACTTTTCCAGTTGTAGATATTCTGTGGACACTTGCAAATATAGAGTCTTCTTGTCTTATTTAGCAAAGTGTTTCATCATTACCAATAAGAAGCATGCTGAATTTTGAATTGTTTTAGCTATTTTTTCTAATCACAGGGTAAGGTACTACAGAGAGGAGTATGTCCTCATTAATAAGACAAAAACAGTGCAGTAGATGAATCTAAATAAAAGACAAGAATGGAGTGAGGCTATTTCTAAAGTTCCTAAAGAGGGATTTCATTAAAAAAAACCATCATCAGAAGATTTTAGTCATGGTCATGCAAAAAAAATTTATATTGTGAGAGAGAGAGAGTCAGACATGAGAAGACAGACAGAAAGGCATATCTCAAATTCCAACAAATAGTTCTGAGTAGTAAAAGGTAAAAACATTAATATGCGGGTTTGGTTTGTATGATACCTTAAGTTCATAATGACTTTTGACTGCTATACTAACAACAGTTATTGTGCAGATCAGATGACGGAACATTTTGGGGTCCTATGGATCAGTTTTCAGTATTTTAGGGAAAAATGAAGAGTTATATTTTAGTACACATCTGAACCTACCGAGTGTACAATGTTGAAATTTCATCCTACTTATTTGTCAGTTACACTGGAGATATTTGACTTAATTATTCACAATGTAAAACAAATCAAGAACTTTTAAAATATTTTATTATTGCAAGTCTAACCTCCTTATATTTTATACCATATATTATTGGATTTAAGGCTGTAGGGATGGTATTATACAAAACTGATAACAAAGTATGGATGTATGATGGGAGTTTAGTCTCAAAAATACTAATTATCAATCCACATGTTCCTAATAGGTAAAAGAAAAAAAAAATGCAAAAAGGTGAGAGCTGCAGGTGTTAAATATCTTCTGCTGATCATCAGCTGATCCAGTTTTTGAAGCAGCACACAATCATGTAGTAGGATAATCCTACTAAAATAAAATCACATGGTGCCATTAGAATACTTCTGATTGTCAAATAATTGTCAGTCATAAATGTGTGAATACAGGCAGCACTGACTACTGAAAAGAATTCACAATAGTCATTATACACAGTACTTTCACTGCATTACATTAACATGCTAGCAATTATAGGTACAGGAGTTGCAATAAAGATAGTTCTTATTACAATAAATAAACTTCCTTTGGTGATAAAAGAAATCATCAAAAGGGAAGAATATTTTAAAGGTTCACAGACTGCAATGTAGTGATCATAGGCCATTAGTACTAAGATTGAAGAGTCCATGATGACCTGTGCCAAACTGCAAACAACTGGCTGAAGCATACACTAGCAGGAATTGCCTGTGACCCAAGAATTAGCACTGTTAATAGATTAGGAAGAAGAGCCACACGTGGGATAAGATCAATTATTGCTAAAATACAGATAAGAATATACATAGGTTCATCAAGTTGGGTTTCTTTTATTATAGTTAAAATAATAGTGAGATTACTGAAAAGGGTTTATAAAAGTATTAATAAAAAGGGACACAAAATCCAGTAGTTCCAGGTGTATAGTCCTAGAAATTCAGTTAAGATGAACTCCAAATCACTGCTGTTGCTGGCGTTGACAGATGCCACAGTGGAATATGAGCAATTAGAGAAACAGTTCATGGTACTAAAGTGAAGAAATAAAGTATTATCATGTCAGATTATGATCATCATTTAATGGAAATTATCACTACTCATATGAATCATTATGAAACTATCTGATATAGTACACAGTAGAAACTTTTGAATGGTTCTATTTTTTTTATAATAATTTATGTTGATTTTATAAACATAAAGGTGTACAATTCAAATGTAGAAAAAATAACATCAAACTATTTATTTATGTCCACAGAAGGAAAAAACAAAAGAGATAAACAATCCATTAATATGTTTCCAATAAACCATGCTGTTTTTGCCAGTATTTATTCTGATGAGTGATATTTGATGTCCTTATTTTTAAGGTTGAGACCTCTTTCTTAAATACACTTTTAGCTAAGATAATGAAATCATTAAGGAGAAAGCAGTTTTCATTTCCAATTTTTAGTGACTATTTTTCTAGCTATTGATAATACCACCCAAAGGAGAGACAGCTGTGATCTAGGGACAACATCTGGCACTGGAGCATTAAACAAAATAAGTGAATCAGATATATTACATTTATCTGTCCATAAAGATTGGGAGAAAATTTTAAATTCATTCCAAAAGGATACAAACGATTTAGATCTTAAAACCACATGAATCCAATTTGCATCTAAGTCATAGCTACATCTCCAATATTTAATTTTCTTTGTTTTGTAAATCAATTCAGTTTGTTAGGGCTTAAAATATTCAATTAATACATTTCCAATTATAGATTTTCCAATAAAGAGACTTTAAAATCAATTTTTTATCTTTCATTAAAACTTTATCCCATTTTCTTTGTAGAATAATTCCAAAAGGAAGAATTTAGATTTATAGACTCAGCTCTTATTATCTAATAAATTACTGACATATAGGACTTATTTTGAAATGTTGTGTAATTAACATTTATCAAAAATACAGAATCTTAGGGATATTTTTTCTTGATAATTCAGGATGATTTTAATTTTATAATTTGCATATGCTATGTAACTATGAATATTTGTCCAGTTATCCTTTGATAGGGAATATTTTGAGAGAAGAAGATCAGTAGTATGCAACTTATTTCCATTTAAAATTGATGCCAAAATAATAAATTCATTTCTTGAAAATATTTCATTTTATTTGTATTAAAAATTTCTAAGCAGCCTTTAGTATTAGGTATAGGAAACAATAGGAAAAGTAAAACTTTAAGTATATAATTGGTATCCATAAATGCCTTAAATATATGAATAACATAATATACTAATGTAATAGGTGGTACTATTTATTTATCATTTGTGAAATGATGTTTTAAAATCCAATAGAATTTATTAACTCCAAATAAATTTTGGAGAATAAGGTTGGATTTCGTAGTTGGAATTAATCATTCACGTATAGCTTTCCAAGTAGAATGATGAGAAGATATTAACTGTAATGATATCATTTTTATAATAGTGGATTTTGCATATAATTCAATATTTGGGAAAGCTACCCCTCCATCTTCCCAACTTTTAGAATGCCATTCTAAAGATATTCTAAGTTTATTGGGATACCATAAGAATTTGAAAAGAATTGTATTTAACTTATTAAGAGTTTTCTTTGTGGGAAGAAATATTAACAATTGTATATAAAATAAAATTTTTGGTAATATATTATCAAAGTAAGCCTATTTTCTATTGTAAAAAATGATTTATTCCAATCATCTATTAAACTTTTGGCATTATGTATTTATATATTTAACCTGGGATATGACTTTTATTGAAAGCTGGACAACAATTCCAAGATAATTGATCTGAGTATTATTACAACTGAATAAGGTGAAGCTATTTAGAAAAGTAGTGATTGTTTTGTTTATTAATAAAGTTTTTGTTTTACTGCTATTAACGTTTAAGCCTGAAATCTTCTCAAAATAATTTATGGATGTAATAATTTGTGATAAAGAAGATTCTATGTCTTTTGTAGTTATTAAAATATCATTTGCAAATAACTGAATTTTATAACTAATCTCATCAATTCAAAACCCCTTGATTTCATCATTTGATCTAATAAAATTTGTAAAGGGTTCAATAGCTATAGCGAATAGTAAAGGGGATAAAGGACAACCTTGTTTTGTACCCATGAAGACTTTAAAATTTTAGACAAAACGGAATACATTTTCCTAAATGAATAAGAATTATTATATAGATGTCTGATAAGATTTATACATGATTCAGAAAAGTTGTATTTCTAAGTACTTTAAATATATATGACCAGCTAATGGAATCAAATGTTCTGTTTATATCTAAACATATTATTGTTAATTCTTTTTTCTTTTTGTTGGCTAAGTCAACTAATGTGTTTAGTCTAATTATATTATCATGCATTTTCCTACCTAAGATGAATCCTGTATGATCCCCATTAAATTTTGGCATTATATGATTTTAATCTTGCAAGAATAGATATAAATAATTTGTAATCAACATTGAGTGACGATATAGGTCTATAAAAAGAATATAGCTTACTATCCTTATCTTTTTTAAGAATGGAGACACAAGGGTATAATGCCAGGAAGGGAGAACAACCAGATAAGTTTTAACTTTTTCAAATACTTTCTGGAGAAGCTTTATAATATTTTCTGGTATAAGTTTATATATTTCTGGTATTAACCAATTTTTGATATTTTTAATTTGATCTTTTACTTATTTTAATAAGATGGGATTATCAATAACATTGTTTGGTTCATTAGTTAATTTTTGAAGAATATTGCTTTACAAAACATTACTTCTGTTAATGTCATTGTCTAAAATTGGTGAACTGTAATTGCTATTTTCATAGTGACATCTAAAACATTCCAAATATGTTCTTTAAATCAGTAATTTCTCTAATTTTTCCCCCTTGATTTATTTTTATTTATTTAATATAGTTGATATTTTTCTTTTATCTAATGGCTAATTTATGCAGGCTTTGAGGATTAATTTAATAGGAGTATATTTTCCATTTTTTTCCTAGTTGTATTGTCATTAAATGTTGCATACTATCTAGATATTTTTGATTTAATGATTTTAATTCAAGACTAATAGTTTTGTCATTTGGTTTTACATTTACTTTTAAATTATCTATTTTAGATTGTAAAATTTTCAATTCCTTGATTCATTCCTTCCTTTTTTGACATATCAATGTTTAATTCTTTCATATAAATAAGCATTTAAGGAATCCCAAATAATAATGTCCAAAACTTCAATAGTATCATTTAGTTCTATGAATTGATTTCGTTTTTTTTTCTAAACCACTCCTTAAAGTCTTTTAATTTGGTAATGTAAGCTGGAATTCTTACATTATTAATTAAATTATCAGTTTTTAAGGTAATAGCAAATAAGATGGCACTGTGATCTGACAGTGTGGAAGAAGTTATTAATGCATCATCAATTTGAGAATATAGACTACTAAAAGTAAATATTTTGTCAATAGTTGTCTGGGTACCAAAACAAAATGAATAATGTGCAAAATGTAATGAAGTAACAGATTTCAATTCATAAATGTCTCGTAATTTTAAGTCATTAATAAACGTTTTTAATTGTTTTGCCACATATGACAGTTTTATGTTTTTCTGTTAGTAGTATCTGCTTCTGATAGTACACAATTAAAATCTCCTGCAAGATTTAGCTCACCTTTAAGGTGTATGATAACAGTATCAAGTAGTGTTTTAACAATTTCCGCACCAATTCCAGGAATCCAATATGTATTTACTAATATATAATATCCCTTATTAATTTCAAAAGTTAGCAATGCCAGCATACCATCTTTATCATTATATGTATGTATAACTTTAGGTTCAGGTATAGAGTGTCTCCAAAGGATCATCATGCCTCTCCATTTTGACTTAAAATATGAACCAGCTAATATATTATAATCTTTAAACAATGTTCTATTTAAATCATCTTTAATTATATGAGTTTATTGCAGAAATATTATATAAGGTTTATTTAGATTCAGATATTTAAACTGCCTCTTTTCAATGAACTGTTTAAACCATTAATATTTAGAGATAAACAATTAAATCTAGACATACAAAAAGGAGAAAAAAATGAAATTTAGAAGTTAATGACTTGTCATGTAAAGATTAAAGCAAATTACAATGGAATACTGCTGTGCATAGAAATGTTAATAAAAGCACTAAACATCTAAAACTGAAAATATTTATAGAATTAGCCATGGAATATAGCATTCCTGTTTGGAGGAATAAATCATACAAACCCCTCAGCAATCAAACCATACTAAAATTATTAGAAACAGAAACCTGAATCAAGTGTGTGCTACAGCTTCTTAAATGAAATATTAATTTATGTATGATAAGGGCACATGCTTATAACTAAATAAATAAATAAACAACATCTTAATTCAATAATTCAATATAAACTGGGTATATCAAAGCCACGTTATTAAATTTGTGTTATTCTATTGTTATGCATTGACCAGATTCTTAATTGATTATATATTGTTTCTTTTTTGTTACATTTAAATATGTTTAGAACAAACTGTAGACTCTTGAAGAGAATAGTATGTGATGGGAGACAAATATGTATAGTCTACACTCAAAGAAATTCATATACAATTTTATTCAAATGTCTGAATTAGCTTCCATATCAGATAAATTATCATACACATAATTGTAATAATACCAATAATAATAATAATAATAATAATAATAATAATAATAATAATAAGAATACCTTAATTAATAAGGGAGTAATGTAAGAGTATAGCCAATAGTTTTAAATGTATAAACTAATCTTATTTAATTATATGCAAAAATGAGAATAAGATTTAAATGACTAGAACTAGGGTATAATTAATCTATATTGTCAGGTTGAATATTAACTTTAATTGGAGTTGTAACATGAGACAAAGCACCCAGATTCATGCTAACAGGATAAATACACCTTCAAAAGGAGCCCGCAAGTCATAAGGGCATCCACCAAAATACATCTTTCATGCCTTTTGAAGTTCATCAGATAAGTAGTGTTGTATAAGTCTAGAATTAACATTGTTCCATAAATAGTAGGTAGTTAAAAGTTTTTCTGTTCATGTTGAATCTCATTCATCATCGAGTGTTCAAATTATATCATGTTCATATGTGATTATTCGATTTCATCTCTGTGGCTAGTTTGGAACTCTGAGCCACTTCTTTCAACCACTCAAAAGGAAGCATAGATCATTGCTTATTTTGCTTCTTTTAATTATGTCTTAGTAAATGCCCTGACAACCCACTGACCCAGGATGGATCCGAGGCCTCCCCAGGAATGCCCACCTAGCCAGCACAAACCAGAGTACCGTTACCCACATCACAATGACCTCTGTTAATTTTATAAGTCATAAAATCTATGATATATATAAATTCAGGTAATAAGAAAAGAAGAAAAAAACTCTAGACATTATTTTTATTTGTCTCCCATCACAATAACATGTTCAACTTCCCATATACCAATTGTTGAGGAAGCTATTCTTCGAAGATGAATACAATTCCATATAAACTTTATATTACAGACATAAAGCTTGTATGAACCGTCAGTAAAGAAATGAACAGTATTCATATTTATTTCCTGCAAATAATTTTTCAAAAAAGAACTAAATGACATGGGTAATATCTAATGATTTGCACCATGTATTTGCTCTCTAGATGTATTGCTATATATAGGTTCATAGATTAGTACTAAGCTAACTGCCCTTGCGAGCCATTTTAATATATATATAATTATATATATATATATATATATATATATAATATATGCAGTATTAGATGAGATAACTTTATTTCTCACAGAATATGCAAGTGTATACATACACAAACATTTATATAGGGGTCTATATTAAATTCTCTAAAGCCAACAATGTTGAATCTGACATTGTCGACCTGAGAATAGTGAAAGTGGAGAACATCAAACAAGTAAACGGAAATCTCTGTAAGGGGAGATTTCCATTTACTTCAATGTAGTGCGGTCTTGGAGTTGGTATATTTAAGTAGCGGGAGATGTGGGGGTGCAGGGGGGGCTTGCCCCCCCCTGCCTACACTCTTTATTTTTTTTTATTTTTTGTTTTTATTTTTTTTTATGAACGTTAGAACATTTAATAGTTTGATCACTAAAGGTTGACCTTTAGTGGTTCGAACAGTTAAATGTTCGATGTTTTAATATAGACCGTTTATATAGATATATGCATATATAATTGACAGAAAACGTGTGTAACTTTTTGCTACTGTAACATACTATTAATAAAAAATCTAAAAATAATAAACCAATTATTAAACTAATAACACTATGTAGTTCTTTCCCTTGAGCTTTCAAAGTCTAAGTACTGTATATGAATAGACTCCAACTCAATTGTATATACTATTAATTCTAGTTCAATATAATCTCTTAATGTATTTCCTTTCTGTAGCTACAGTCAGTGTGAAAGAATTATGTGTATTATTTGTGCATGTCTTTGCTGTGTATATTATTAATTAAAATTTGAAACAGTACAAGTCTGTCTCCAAGTCTAAAATAGTACAAAATATTTATTTTAACTGAGTACGTTCACTGACTATGATGACCATTCTAGACAAAATCAAGATGATGTGATAATTTGTCTTTCCACAAAGATTGCTTGCAAAGCCTTCAATAAATATATGCAGCAATTCAGAAAAATCATTAACAGTTCTTCTCTATATTATCTTTTATTAACTGTAATATAAATTATGGTACTAAATGATGTTGACCTTAGTCTCCCATTTCCCTATTAGGTTTCTCCATTTATAATTGTCGCCTCTTCCCAACACTAATAATAAAAGAGGGGCAGGCCTTATTACATTAGTTTAACATATAATATTATGTCAAAGCCCTAAGCAATGCAGTATGTCAACTCATAATAATTACTTATTTTAATTTTCATATAAACTGGTTATCTTTCCTTCCCTGAGCAAATATAATAAATGCGGGTTTGTTACTCTTGAAGGCAGTATAAATCAGCTCCACAGTGTTGTAGTACTAAAGGGAAAGGGATTCTCCTCAGCTAAAGGAAAGTGGTGGATCTAACTTAAGATGCACACATTTAGCTTGTCTATCATTCACATCCCCAGGTATCTTACTCTGTGCTGTATTTAAATATTTAACTGTTCCAGTTTCTACGTCTGAGTATTTTTATTTGGCGTACCTTACATATCTTCCTCACGTTAGGCATGTTTTGGACACTTTCTGTGCTCCTTTATTAGGCATCTTTTTATAGACAGTTTGTAGAGTATCAACATTTAAGGTACATATTATTTAGATAATGTTGCACAGTTTTCAATTTGCCTGTTAAGATTATTTTATTTTCATTTGTTTTACTTTATTATGTATTACATTTTAGGCAGTAATAGTTGTAATAAACTTAAAATTGAAATTGCCTGACAATTCACATGTTTAAAATGATCCACTAGGGGATGTTGTCTGAATCACCATATTGTATTTTATATAGTGCTCAGAAACTAGTCATAGGCATTGAAAACCCACATACATTACCATGTATTTTTGAAACATGACTTAATGTACCAAGGTGTAGCTATAAATATATAATGTCCCTGTAGTATAAAACAATTCTTTCTTTTTATAAAGTATATTTCAGGTAATTACAAACCACCCATCATATGTGAATCTTCTGCATTAATATCTGGTGACAATGAAGAACACCAGTATCTGTATTCTGGACTGCGTGTTATATATGATCCAGTAAACTCCATTTTTACTGGAAAGTGAAAGAAATTATAGCCAACTTGTTACTCCTAATATGCACTACAAACTAAGGCTAGTGCACAGACATCTAACAATATTAGCACTATTATGGCTGAACAGGTAGAAGGCTGTGGATTCTATTTCTCCACTAGGTGGATAGTATGTTGATACTGCAGTGCAGGATTATGGGATTCTACATTTTTAAGTGTGTTATCCATCAAAATGGTTGTTACACCAAGGCTCTAGCTGCTTGATCTGGTGGCAGCTAAGGGTAATGTAAAAGATCCCACTCTACCTATCAAAAAAAAAAGAGTAGGAGAAATCCCTCAAAGCCATGGTTAAGTGTATTTCCTTAGTGTAAACACCACCCCAGTTCTCCCCCAGAAAGATGTAATCAATCTGGTGTTATCAGCCCAGTTAACAAGACACGTAAAATAAATAAATAAAACACGCACTGATTTCAGCAAATATAGCACATTATGTGATACCACTCCTGCCACACTATGTCTATGATTGTTTAGCAGTGCACCCCCTCAACGTCTTAGTTCAAGAATTTTGACTAAAGTCAAAGCTAGAAAAGTAATGTGTAACAAAATCTAAATTGAGGGAAAGATTTTAAACATCTCTCTTATATACTTAGAAAGTATCTCTGCACTAATACACATTTACTGAAGGATGTGAAATATCAGTTAATCATCAACATCTTAGCAATATCGTCATATACACAGGTCAGTGTTAATGAGTAGCAGTATAAATGCATGCAGGTTTACACAATTCAGATGAAGTGTTTTGAATTTTATTTTCCAGGAAGAGGAACAAGCAGACTGTAATAAGTGATTTAGATCTTTGCTCAGTAACATTAATAATATGCAATATTATATTACAGACAAATTGCTCTTAAGATCTGTAATATTATATGTGTGTGTGTGTGTGTGTGTGTGTGTGTGTGTGTGTGTGTGTGTGTGTGTGTGTGTGTGTGTGTGTATATACGTGCACGCAGGTGTGTATGTAAGTATATATGTGCATGTCTGTCATAAAATGGCATATTTCAAGCTTAAAAGCTCATCAGAAGCTTCACCACACTTGTTAGATTAGATTTAAAGAAAATCATTGAATACTGAATATACGGCAAAGCCAAAAGCTCGCATATACATCTGCCTCCTGAAGAAGCTGGATTAATGTTCATACTGGCACAGTACACTTGTTTTAGCTTCATCAGAGTGTACTGAAATTACCGCTAGGCAGCTTGAGCCAAGAAAAACATTTTTTTAACTGAAAACTAAACCAGAGTAGGAAAAAAAGAAGTTATGGCTTACCATAACGTTCCATCTGTGTTGTAGATCTTTGTTCATTCATTACAAATAGGACCTCGTTTCCATCCTTGGAACCGATACAGCCATTTCCAAGCTCACACAAGCCAAAAACTCTCAGCTAAGACCTACCCATAATGCCCCTCTCCTAGTTACTCCAGATGAAGTTTGCCTGCCCTCAGAAAATAGATGTAGTAATAGAATAAATAGTATTAAGCTCTGTCTGAGCAAATATACTAACCATGAGTTCCTAAAGTCCACCAGGATTCCAGGCAGGGGGAAGGAGGGTGAGAAGTAATGAATGAACAAAGATCTACAACACAGATGGAATGTTATGGTAAGACATAACCTCTTTATCTGATGTTGTAAATCTTTGTTCATTCATTACAAATTGGACCGAGTCCCCAGCTACTGGGTGGCCCTAAGGAAGGATATTCCTGAGCACCATAGAACCAAAAGATGCTCGTGGCCTGGAGGCCAAATCCAATTTGTAATGAGATATAAAGGTATGAGGTCTTGCCCAAGTGGTTGCTGCATAGATATCATCCATAGAGGCTCTGGAATGTAAAGCTACAGAAGTAGCCATAGATCTGGTAGAATGAGCCTTTATTCTGGAAGGTAAGGATAGCTTATTCTGTTGGTAGATAAAGTTAATGATGTTTCTAAGCCAAGAGGATAAAGTTAGTTTGGAAACAGGTTTATCCAATCTGGGTCCTGCAAAGGCCACAAACAATTGATCTGTTTTCCTGAAAGATTTTGCCCGGTCCAAATAACAACAAAGCTGCTAATGCACATCAAAGATGTGCAAAAGGTACTCCCCTCTATTAGAATGCTGAGGGAAGAAAACCGGCAGGTCAATAGATTGGTTAATGGAAAATCCAGAAATTACCTTGGGAGAGAAAGAAGGGTCAGTATGAAGGGACACCCTATCTGTGTGGAAGATCAAGAAAGGACTCTTGACACTCAAGGCCTGCAGCTCAGATACTCTTCTCACTGAGGTAAGTGCTACTAGAAGTATGATTTTCCATGACAAAAATTTCAAATCACATGAATCAAAGGGCTCAAAGGGAGGACCTGTGAGAGACTAAAGTACCAAAGTCAAGTCCCAGGGTTCTAAGGGAGGCTTGACCGGAGGTATAATATGTAATACTCCCTTCAAAAAGGTCTTGCATTGGTGGTGTGACATAACTGAAGAATTATCAAGACCATTATGAAAATTGGTGATAGCTGCTAAATGTATAGTGATCTTTGAAGCTGAGGCTCCTGCATGTAAAAGAGTAGTCAGGTATTGTAGGATCTTTTGAATAGGCATAGAGAAAGGGTCTAAGTTCTAATCTTTGGCCCAAATGGAGAACCTAGTCCATTTATTAGAATCAACTTTCCTAGTGGAAGGTTTGTGTGAGGCCAGAAGAATTTTGCGAACAGGAGATGGGATGTCAGGTAGCCTGGCAATCATTGGAAGTGGAGGAACCAAGCTGTGAGCTTGAGACTGTGCAGGTTCAGATTAATCAGTCGCTGAGGATGAGATAACAGGTCCTGGGAATTATCCAGGATCCACAGGCTGTGAATCAGATGAGGCCATAGAACATAGAAACGGGAACCAGACTTGAAGTGGCCAGTAGGGGGCAATGAGGATCACTTTGCTTCTCAATCTCTGAGCTTTCTGGAGAAATTTTGGGATTAGGGGAAATGGGGGAAAGGCATACAGAAGAGCCGGGGGGGCAATTGTGTGTTAGAGCATACTTTGGTGGTTCCCCCTGAGGGGGAATCAGGGCAAAATAGCTTCTCCATTTGTAGTTTAGAGGGGAAGCAAACAGGTCACAGCAAGGCTTGCCCCAGCACTGGAAGATCCCATCTGCTGTTACAGGGTTGAAGGACCACTCGTGAGGTATCAGGATGTTCCAGATATTCCGCAATAAGGTTTGAACTCCCGGGAATGTGTGTTGCTATAAGAAAGCAGTTGGAAGCTATTGCCCAGTGCTATATCCTCATGGCTTCCAGACACGGGGGGGGGGTAAGACCTCGTTCTGCCTTGCTTGTTGATATACCAGATGACTGACATGTTGTCTAACTGAATTGCAATGGTCCCAGAGGGCAGGGATGCATGGAACGCTTGCAATGCTAAGAAAACTGCCCTCAGTTCCAGAACATTTATGTGCAAGTTTGCCTCCATGGGGGACCAGGTGCCTTGGACAGTCTTTCCCCTGGAAATGCCCCCCCATCCTAACAGTGAAGCATCCATGGTCACCGTGGCCACGGGCTGGGGAAAACAGAATGGTCGACACCAAAGATTCATTTGTGGCTTCATCCACCATAGCATTTCTTTCTTGCAATGGTTTGTAAGATGTATCATGTGGTTGAGTGGGTGAGTTAGCAATGACCATTGTGCAGAAAGGAGCCACTGCAGGATTCTCATGTGCAGTCTCACCAGTGGTACAAACATAATGGCAGCTGCCATGGAGCCCAAGAGATGCAGTACAAGATGTGCTGGTACATAGGTCTGAGGAAGAAGGTCTTGGATTTGGTGTCTTATTTCGAAAGCCTGTGAGGGGGGCAGAGAAGCTTAACAGGATGTTGTGTCAAAGACTACTCCAATAAATTCCAGTGTCTTCATTGGGGTCATTTGAGATTTGTCTTTGTTGATTGTCATCACCAAGCAGAGAGCGAGACCTTGAGTGTAAGAGAGGCTGTGGAGTAGGATATTCCTGGTCAGAGTGGTAAGGAGCCAATCATCTAGATAGGGAAACACCTGGAATCCTTGCAGTTGAAGATGAGCTACCACAACTGCCATACATTTGGTGAACACTCGGGGGGGCTGTCAAGACACCGAATGGCAGAGCCCTGAACTGGTAGTGATTGGCTCCCAGCTGGAAGTGGAGAAACCTCCAGGAGTGGTGATCCATCTTTATGTGGTAGTACGCATCCTGGAGGTCTATAGAGCACATCCACTTGTCCCTCCCTAGGAAGGGAAGAATGGACTATACTGTGACCATCTGGAATTTTTGAGGTTTGATAAATTTGTTCAATAGGCTAAGATCCAGGATTGGTCTCCACTTCCCTGTCTTTTTTGGCACGAAAAAGAACCTCGAGTAAAACCCGGATCCTGTCTGGTCTGGTGAGACTGGTTGGATGACTCTTTTTCTTAGCAGCATTTCTATTTCTAAGGCTGCTTATTCCCTCTGATTGGGTGGTACATTGGGGTGTCATTTGATGGGTCTGGGTGTCAAATTGAATGGTATCTGGTAGCCTCTGGATATTATTCTCTGCTCCCAAACATCAGTAGCAATAAGATGCTAGGCTGGTAGATGCAAAGAAAAGTGACCCCCGACTGCTTGCAGAGGAAAGCAATCGGGCTGCTGCTAAGGATCACTGGTAGGATCTGCTGGAGAAAGAATGTCTAGCACTCTGGTTACACAGACCCCCCTCTACCCCAAGAGGGGCTTCTTCCATATGAGTTGCCCCCTCTGCTCTGGGAGGATTGTTCACCATGAGTGTCACAAAAGGATCCTTGGGATTTCATGAACCACATCTTTCCTCTCTTCTGGTTCCTGGAGTAGGATCTCTGGGGGTTGGAAAAGCATATGTCCACAGCAGACAAGGTCTTTCCATCTTTCTCACTATGTGCAAGTGTGTCTCATACCTTGGGTCCAAACAGTGCAGATTCGTCAACAGAAGCATTATTGGAGGAAGATTTAAAGTGGTCTGTGAAGTCACACAACCACATCCAAGCATTACGTCTCATGACAACTCCAGATGTGGCAGCACGAGCTGCCCTCTTGGTGGTGTGAGATATCAAATGCATCGAGGAGTTTGAGATGGATTCTAGGGTAGCTAGCTGCAAGGCGACAGTATCACACAGCTCATCAGGCAGTACTCCCCACCAAAGAGGAAGACATTTCAGAAATTAGGTTTCTTTGGAGGTGAATAAAGTGTGCCAAATAGTTCAGTGACCAAATGGTGAAAGTTGCTGAAGCATAGGTCCACTTCCCTAGACTGTTCATGGTCCAGGACTTCATGTTTGGAGGATGGACAGTAGAACTATCTTCTGACAGTTCCCTCGCCCCGACCATAGAATAAGCTGTCAACTATTTGCATCAGTAGGGCTGGTCTTCAGGTGTAGATAAAATTTTGTCTGGCCTCTGGGGGGAAGGTTCTATGTTGTCTGGGGCCTTACAGGCATGCTGCACAATTAGTTTAACAAGGTCATTTGCCAGTGAGGTCACCCAGGAAGTAAATGGCCTGGTGCGGAAGGCCTGCAGGAACACTGATTCCTCAGAAGAAGGGTTAGTGGACAATCCCCCCGCTGCTTGAGGATTTTGAGTATGTCTCCAAATTTAACGTCATCTGGGGTAGACCACGGGGACCCGTCCCCCTCATCACAATCAGTGACTTCTTTGATAGATTCCTTTAGGGGAAGCAAGGTGCTTCCACTTGCACCTTTTCTTCTGGGGTGGCTCTCCAATGGGATCTTCTGAGGAGGACTCTGGAGAAGGGGTTCCCTTCAAAGAGGGTTCTTGTGGCTCCTTTGCCTGGGGTCCCAAAATAGTGGGTTGGGAGAGGTGCATGCTAAGGGGGGGTTCTGATACTGATGTCATTGGCACTGACTGTGAGCCTTCGGAATGAAGGACCATCTCCATCACCTGGACAGCAGGCCCACCCGAGGAGGGATGGGTGCCCAGAACTGAGAGGGCACCCTTGGAACTGGGGTCACACCCTTCCCTGAGGAGCCCACCTCCAGTTGAGGAGCTCCAAGAGAACTGGAAGTCGTTGGAACTGTGGACATAGATGGCGCCAGTGAGAAAATAGGCACCAGACTAGGTACCAATGTACGGATGGTCCAAGCACCGCTCCGAGAAAGCATTGCCTCCACTGGAGCTGATGCAGCAAGGATGGTCAGTGCCGACAGGGGGAACACTGCTGTCAGAGCCAAGACAGTATGTACCAAAGTGGACATTGCTACCGAGATAAAGGTGGATGCTGGAGGAGGATAAACATGGAAGATTTGGTAAAAGATTCTAAGCCAGGAGGGATGGAAGGTCTAGCTGAAATAGGCAATCCCCTAGCTGCCAGAAGGTGGTCCACAACCCACACTAGGTCTAGTTCAGAAAAACTCCTAGTGGAACTAAAGGAGGCTGCTGAAGGGTAATCAGGTCTTTCTAGGAAGGGGCTAAACCTCTGCCCCAAAAAAGGGTCATAAGTTGGAGAATATCTTGTCCTTGGCAGGTATTCAAGTTATGGAGCTGAAGAAACTGTTGGCACCATTTCCGGGGAAGGTGTAGAAACATGTACAGTAATCAGAGCTGATGTAGGATCCAAGGATGGCACTAAAGTCAGTGGTACTGAGGTTGGAACCAAAATAGGAGTGAATATCATGGACAGTACAGAGGGAGAGGACACAGAGCCTGCTGCCGAAGAGGTCTGGGCTGAGGGCACTGGTGAAGCACTCAGCTGACTCAGTTCTGTAACTGATAGAGATGCAGGAACTGAGTGACTCTATTTTTCCTTATGTTTTTTGGTCTTTAGAGGGGGTGAGACCTCCGACCCAGTTAGAGCCTCCAGAAAAGGTGTCTTGAGTAAACCTTTTAAAATAAGTTTATTTTTATGTTCTGCTAGTGTCCTATTACTAAAACTGGCACAGATGTCACAGTCAGCTTTAATATGCTCCACGCCCAAACAGTAGAAACAACGAACATGTGTATCTGAGTTAGGCATCTTACATCCACACTTGTCACACTGTTTAAATCCCAGCTTAGCTTTGTCTGACATAGTAAGTCAACAAGGCTATCCTATATTAAAATTAAGGGAGAAAAGAGGAGAGAATACCAATAATGTTATTTAAAAAATACCATTAGTAAAAGGAAAGGCCTGTCAAAGACAGGAGAGAGGGACAGTACCAATAAATGGTAAAAAATTAAATTACCAAGGGAAAGTGTTGGAAAAAGGCTTAGGTTATAGGCGACAGTGAGAAAAGGCTAACTTGACTAAAAATGAAATAATTTTGAAGAGAAACTGTCTTAAAATTAACAATTTTCTACTTAGCTTTGAGAGAGATGGCTAGCACATCTGACTAGGAATGCGGAAAATGAGATCTGGAGTAGCTAGGAAAGGGACATTATGAGTAGGTCTCAGCTGAGAGTTTTTGGCTTGCGTGAGCCTAGAAGCAGCCATATCGGTTCTGAGGATGGAACCAAGGTCCTATTTGTAATGAACGAACAAAGATTTACAATATCAGATTAAGAAATTATGGAACAAAACAGGTCTGCACACAAGCAATATACTCGTGATCATCAGCTTATGTTTAGCAATAACGGCTTTCTTGAAAACAAAGTTTGTACTCTTAGTAAGCAAGCCTATATAGGAAATGTGGAAAAAGAAGAAACATATATGCCAACTATTTAAGAATAAATTAACTAAATAATATATATATACATATATATATATATATATATATATATATATATATATATATATATATATATAAAATCAGTAAAGAGATTATAAAAACTATTTTGAAACCCTTCATGTAGCTTCTCAAGTGTTCACAAGCACAATACATGTCATTTAGGTGTAAGAGAAAGCAACACAAGAAAGAAAAGAGAAAGAGAAAAAGAAGATAAATAAATCACCAAATTCAATACAAAAGAATATGGTCAGACTAAAAGTAATCATCATTACTATAATTAAACAAAGCATCTAGTCAAAATGTGATTAGCTTAGTTAGGTGTGTAACTCTAGGAAACAAGGTATAATCAACCAATGCTAGCATTAAGTTGTGACTTATTAAATATTAGTCATGTGAGAAATGATAGCAAATAAGTGTGCACATATACAGAGAGTCATGGCTGTTATCTAAAATCACATATTATGAGATTGTCACATAGGATTTTAGTTTTGTTTAAAACAGGAAACAAAATATAGGAATAAAATCATTAAAGGAAATTTTACCTTATATATTGATGGTTGAAATGCATCCTATTTATGATGTTAATCCATTATCAACATCAAAAAAGAAGAAAAAAAAGAACTAATAGTATAATACAAATCTTTGCTTCTCTTTCATCTTTTTTGATTTTTTTTCTTTTGATGTCTAACCATTTTTAGATGCATGTCTTTTTAAACTGGTACTTGTCCAATTCATATCTTCAAGTTTGTCAAGTATTTTGTTTTTCTTAATTATGTATTTATTTATTTAAGTTTGATGACTGGGGAAGTCCACTGGGCCAAGAAGAGCCCATTTTCAGTGGAGGCCCAAGGAGAAAAGCTCCACAAGAATTGCAAGATACAGTTCACATGTTACAAAAGGACATAGTTCATACAGCTAACTAAAGATTTACAGATAAGGTCCATGATATTTGCAATCGGCTTGTCACAATGTTACAAAAATGAAAAGACATAACTCAATACAGAAATTTCAACATTTACATAAAGTGAATATTTTTGTTATAAACTCAATTGTAGGTTTAACATTTCAAAATATGTATCTACTAGCCATTACTAGGTTAGGAAAATAATTATGCATGGAGAGGGTAATAGTATATTTGAGACTGGAGAGTATAGTACAATAGATATTAGAGAGAAAATTAGTTTTTAGTAGGGGTGGGATTGTTTTGGGTGGGATAAAGTAATAACAGAGGTAGTTGGATGAGTCATTGCAAGGTGGAATGAGGGGGAGGGGTTTACGTTGGAGCATGGCAAGGGCATTCCCATTTGGAAGAAAGATGAAGGAGTAAATGAGAATTGAAATGTGTATGGTTAGGCAGGTTGCGTAGGTGTGTGGTGAGAGAGTTCCACTGTTTAGCTAAGGAGTTGGACAACAGTAGATGGCCAGGAGGTTGTGCAGGTTTGTGGACCTGAAGGAGATTTTGTTTTTTGGATCTGAGTGAGTGGTTGGGAATGTAAGGTTTAGGGAAGTAATGAGAACTGGGGAGTTGGCAGGTTTAAAGATGAGCTTGTGAGCAATAGTGAGTTGTAGGTAACTGAGGTAGTTGGGCAGTTCAAGCCAGTTGAGGATGATGAGGGAGTGGCAGTGGTGGGATGAGTTTTTTGAATTGGTTGCAAATTTGGAGATATTATGGTAGTAGGATTCAAGTTTGGACCAAAGGCCAAGATGGAGATTGGTGAAAAGAGGGGCACCATACATAAGGGAGTGGAGTAAGAAGGTTGATGCAAGAGTTTAACGGGTAGAGGGGCTTAGTGGTTGTGCCTGTAGAGAAGACCTAACTTTTGATGGATTTTCTTGATTGTGGAGTGGACGTGTCAAATTTTAGTTCTTCACCAATAATGATGCCAAGAAGCTTGGTGTTGGGAACAATTTTAAGGAGGGTGTTGTTTTGGCTCTGTATGGTGAATGTGGATTTGTCAATGGAGTTTTTGGTAGGGAGTAAACATTCGTTTGATTTTATTTGTATTTAATGCCAGATGGTTAGACTGCATTCAGGTTTCTGTTTTGGAGAAGGCTAGTTATATTTTTGCAAGGAGCTTGAAGGGAGAGAAGGCTGAGCAGATGATTGCTGAGTCATCTGCAAATTGGATGATAGATGAGTCTGGGATGGATTGGTGAAAGTTGTTAATGAATAGGTTAAAAAGAAGAGGGCCAAGAACAGAACCATTTTGGACACCTGTGGGTGTGGGAAAGAAGGGGGAAGTTGAAGTTTTCTATTGGACAGCTTGTTGGCAGTTGGACACGTAGCTGGAAAACCAGGAAATGGTGGTGGGAGAGAGGTGTAGGGTGGAGAGTTGGGATATAAGTAGGGTGTGTGAAATGGCGTCAAAGGCCTTTGACATATCTAGGAAAAGTGTAGATACGAACTTGCCTGAGTCACGTTTGAGGTTTATGGTTTCAAGAAAGGAAAGAAAGGCAGTCATGGTGCTGTGGCCAGGGCAGAAGCCATGTTGGGTAGGGGAGAGGAGATTGTTTAGTGTTAGGTGTGTCATGAGTTGTGCTTGTATTGTTTTCTCTAGTATTTTAGAAAGAGGGGAAAGGATGGCAATAGGCCTGAAGTAGTTGGTGGTATTAATATTTTTGCCACCTTTGTGGAGGGGGATGATGTAAGTATGGCACCAGATAGAAGGGATGTATGATAATTGTATGGATCTATTATAAGAATAGAGATGGGATAGGCAATGCTGTCTGCAGATTGTTTGAGGAAGGTGGATGGAAGGTTGTCAGGTGCATTGCGACAGGGTTTGAGTTTGAGAAGTCTTTTTATAGTACTTGTGAGGATAGGCTTGAGGCAGAAGAATGTGGAGGAAGGTTGATGATTGGGGTGGTGTTTGGGGCAGGAGGGGGTGGTGGTGGAGGAGGTGGGTGGGAAGGAGGCTGATAGTTTAGCTATTCAGTCTATGAAGAATGAGTTGAACTGGCTGGCTGTTTCAAGGTTGGAGAGATTGGGGTCTGGGCAGGAGTCTTCTTTGTTGTCAGGATGCAGCATGGATGAGATGGAGTCCCAGAATTTTTGGGGATTTGTTGAGTGCAATGACTTGAGTTTGGAGTAGTGGGCATTACAGTCTTTAATTATTAGTTTTTTTGTGAAGTTTCATAGTTGCTTATACTCTAGTAGGGTGATAGGGTTTTTTATGTTTTTGATATTGTTTCCATTTTTTGTCCCTTTGGTGCAAGGCTAGTTTAGTATCTTTTGATAACCATGGGCAGGGGTTGGTTTTGATGCATTGTATTCTAGGAGGGGGGGGTCTTGCTGATTGAGAAGGGTTAGAAACAACTGGTTAAAGTAGGAAACAGCATCATCTAGAGGAAGGGTTTTTAGAGGGGACCAGTCAGTATGCTTTAAACATTCGGAGAAAATTAAAGGGTTGAAAGAGAAGAGATTGCGGGTTTGGATGTAGTCGTGTTGTTTATTCAGTGGAGATGGGAGACGGTCGGTGAAGGCTGTCAGGTGATCACTGAGAGGATCAGGTAATGTTCCATCTTTAGTGATAAGGTTAAGGTGAATTGTTAGGATCCAGTCAATTATAGTACCAGAGGTACCATCTTCATTTGGTCTGGTTGGAGATTGTATTAGTTGGGAGAAGTTGTACTGGTTGATTGTATGGGATGGGGCTTCAGAGTTAATAGTATTCCAGTAGATGTTGGGCACCACCAAGTATATAGGTTTCATTTTTATATTGGAGGAGAACCAGGACAGGATGTTTTCAAGAGTTTTATAGTATCTCCAGGGGAATATAGAGGGCAGTGATACATATGGACTTGTGGCTGTTTATTTTTAGTAAACCTATTATAGTTTCAGTGTTGGCAAAGGCTGGTATTTTATTGGAGTAGGGAGTTATGCTATGGGAGGTGGGGTAGATTATTGCTACTCCACCTTCTTTTTAGTGGGCTCTGTCATTGCAAATGATTTAAAAACCTGGTGGTAGGATTTCACTATCTTTTATATAGGTTTTCAACCAGGTTTCAGAAATGGCAGCAATGTCAGTGTGGTTATGGGAGAGCCAGGCATGGAGGTTAGGGATTTGCTTTTAGGCTTTGTGCATTAAGTGTTGTAAGGCAAATGGACTTTGAGTTTGTGGGTTGAGTGGAGGGTTTGGTGAGATTGATGTTAGAGATGGGTCCTGGTTTGAGCTGGATGTCGTCAGCATGTGAGAGAGAGATGTGGTGGAGTAGAGGAGTGAGGCAGTGTGTTGGGCAAGGATAGCTTGGGTTGTGTGAGAGTAGTGATTTTCTGGTAACACATTTAAGAGGTGAGTACACGGGGGGTTGGGGTCAGTTTTGGTTTGAAGAAATAGACTGGGTTAGAAGTAAAGAGTTCATGTGGGATAGATGAGTAGGATGCAAAGTGAGGTTAATGGTAAGATGTAGTGGAGTGTGTCTGAGAGTTATGAAAATGTTGGGAAAAAGTGTGAGATAGGTAAAAGAAGAGAGAAAGATTATTAGGGCAAATGAGGTTTTAGGGAGAGCTGTTATGTAGAGCATTATAGAAGGGTGAATGTTTGGGTGATGTAGATCTACAGGTGGGTGGTGTTTGGCTTAGGTGTGTTGTGAGTGGAGAGGTGTTGGGTGGGGAGGAGTCAGGGGATGTATAAAATTACAGGTAGTGGGGGCGGGTGGAATTTGGGGGCAGGGTAGGAGAGCGGAGTGAGCCCACAGGGCTAATGGAGTGGGTTACACCTTCCAGGAGGAGCAGCAGTCACCAAACAGAAAACAATCAGTGAGAAGGTTAGCAACTACAGGAATAGGGCAGCCTATCATTTTGGTTTAAATGTTACCTTTCTGTTTGTTTTTATTATTTATGCATCAATGGGGAGCTGCAGTTCACTGAGAAGTAGGAAAATAATGTAGTTGTGCCAGGGGTTATAGAAAGGGGCATGCAGTAAGTCCACACTACTGATGGATGCCCATGGGACAGACAGACAGAAACCGTGTCTAGTCAGGCAGAGGGTTTTAGTATTTAAAGATGGAGCCATAGCTCGGGGAGGAACAAGTTAATTCTTAAGAGGAAGAGGGAGGGAATAGACAGGATTGACAGGGCTGAGAAGCTTACAATTAGATTATGTTAGGAGATCGAGAGAAGGGGGGAACTATGAGCCAGGGCTTGGAGAAAGCTGTGAAAAAGCAAGTTTGATAGTGCTAGGAAAATTGCACTAGAATTGTGTAGGAGAACAAGGAAAAGGGGGAGGCTATGGAACAGGGCTTGGAGAAAGTTGTGAGAAGAGAAACACAATCAATCAGCTGGCCAGGTCAGTACCTGAAGGTGTCTGTTTATCTGTATGAATTCAGAAGCAGATTTAGTAGAGCATCATGGAAGTTGAATATAAAATAAATGGAAAGCTTTGGGAAGCTGTGTATATTTGTTACAATAAATGGGAGAATAAAATATAAGACTATAAAAAATGTGATATACAAGATAAATAAAATATAAGAATATAAAATAAATGCAAAGCTTTGGAAAAAATGTGTATAGTTGTCACAGTAAATGGGAAGAAAAAGGTGGGGGTCCAGTTGTATGCACAGCAGAAGAATCAGTAGGAGTATTACAGAGAAAATGTTATAATTGACCTACAATGCTCACAGTTTGTTGATAAAAGTAGAACTTGCAGTGGCTTTTACTGGTTTGTATGGGGTTCTGCTCTTCGTGTTCTTGTATGCAGGCAGATGCTTCAGTTTTTTTTGTTGTTGGACCTTTGAATGTGTTTAAGGGAACTGCTCACAGTCTGTTGTTAAAAGTAGAACTTGCAGTGGCTTTCACTGGTTTGTACGGGATTCCACACTTCGTGTTCTTTTATGCAGGCAGTTGTTTCAGTTTTTTTTTTCTTTTTTTTTTTGGACCTTTGAATGAGTTTAAGGGAACTGTTCACAGTCTGTTGATAAAAGTAGAACTTTCAGTGGCTTATATTGGTTTGTATGGGGTTCTGCTCTCCGTGTTCTTGTATGCAGGCAGTTGCTTCAGTTTTTTTTTTTGTTGTTGGACCTTTGAATGTGTTTAAGGGAACTGCTCACAGTCTGTTGTTAAATGTAGAACTTGCAGTGGCTTTTACTGGTTTGTACGGGATTCCACACTCCGTGTTCTTGTATGCAGGCAGTTGTTTCAGTTTTTTTTTCTTTTTTTTTTGGACCTTTGAATGTGTTTAAGGGAACTGTTCACAGTCTGTTGATAAAAGTAGAACTTGCAGTGGTTTTTACTGGTTTGTATGGGGTTCCACTCTCCATGTTCTTGTATGCAGGCAATTGCTTCAGTTTTTTTTTTTTTGGACCTTTGAATGTGTTTAAGGGAAGTTGTGCACATTTTAGAAACAGAAACAATTTAATATCTAATAAACTCCTAGTAACATCTCCTTTTTTAAAAGGAATAAATTTGAAACCTTTGGAAAGCAATAGAAAATGTTCTTCTTTAATTACTACATTGATATGCTTAGACTAATGATAAGGGACAATACTAGATATCAAGAAGCACTTCATAAGGAAATCAATGAATTAGATCAGTTGATTAAGGAAGATTTGATATTTACTATTGAGGAAGAAAAAATCAATTATTTTAAGATGAGAGATTAAATTGATAAAAAATGTAGTGACCTGATTAATAGGAAAATGAATAAATTAGAAAGGGACATTAAGGACTATAAAAATAAAACAATTTACCCTAAACCCCGATATAGTAATTTTAATAGATTTAATGATGAAATACCTAGGGTTGAAAATAAGAAAAATTATATTTTACACCATGATAAATTAGATAACTACGATAGGGACTACCCCCCCTTCGTAGATCAGAGAGATTGATGAACAGAAACAACATACATGAAGTAAATTTTCCGAGGAACAGGGGAGAATGGGGAGAGGGAGGGGGAGATTCTAAAGAATCACCACCCGGACCCCCCCCCCCCGGTGACAACCGAGACACAATAATAGTAGAAGGAAAAAAGTACACTTTTAACAATTTTACTATATATAATTTTAGTAATGTAGTAATTAAAGAAGAACATTTTCTATTGCTTTCCAAAGGTTGCAAATTTATTCCTTTTAAAAAAGGATATGTTACTAGGAGTTTATTAGATATTAAATTGTTTCTGAGGAAAGTTAATTTAAATATTTTATTTTCCAATAACCAAGACAAATGATTTATTGTGTGTTTTTGGCGTGCTTCTGGACTTTTATTTAATAAACCGGCTTTTGATCAACTCCAGATTCACTCCTTCCGCACTTTGTGGATTTATTAGTTGTTTTTGTGCAGAGCTCACAGTATATTCTACGTTTTTTAGTTTATTTTTGCTGTGGGAGAGATGGATGTGATCATATCCGCCAAGACAAGAGGGCCGGACGAATCTGGCCAAAATCGCAAGCTTGTTGGGCAACTCACCGAACTGATAGATTTGCTAACCTCCCTCAGCCAATCACTGGTGGGGATTTATGGAAATTTGGCTCATAGTCATTCCTCAGGAAGTGGGAGAAATGCTTTGCAAAACGAGGACCAGAGGGAGCTTATTGGTGTTCCGGAGGATGTCGGCGACCCCAGAGAGACGAGCAGTCCAACTTTTAATCTGGCTAACACTCCTACAGTATTACAAGCCGGTGCGAAAGGACTTAATAGCTGCAGAGAAACAAACCCTGAAAAGGGCGTGAACAAATGGCACTTCAGAGCCAAAACAAAAGGTACTGTTAACAATTTCCCCTCTAAGGGGACTATGGACATTAAAGACTGGCTTAATGTGAAATATTCTTTTAAAATAAATTCCGACTAAGGCAAAACTACTGCCGGCGGGGATTCCTATAATACTAAACTGGACAATCTTTACAAAATGATGGTTAAATATAGAACATATACTATTAAAAATGATTATTTATATGAATGTATACAAAGGGAAATAGTACCGAAAGGGCTTCGGTTGTACACATTTCTCAATAATGTATCTTGTGATTCTGAATTATAAAATGAATTGATTGAACTATTTAACAAATGTGGTCTTGATATGCTTAGACTAATGATAAGGGACAATACTAGATGTCAAGAAGCACTTCATAAGGAAATCAATGAATTAGATCAGTTGATTAAGGAAGATTTGATATTTACTATTGAGGAAGAAAAAATCAATTATTTTAAGATGAGAGATGAAATTGATAAAAAATGCAGTGACCTGATTAATAGGAAAATGAATAAATTAGAAAGGGACATTAAGGACTATAAAAATAAAACAAGTTACCCTAAACCCCGATATAGTAATTTTGAAGATTTAATGATGAAATACCTAGGGTTGAAAATGAGAAAAATGATATTTTACCCCATGATGAATTAGATAACTACGTTAGGGACTACCCCCCTCTTCGTAGATCAGAGAGATTGATGAACAGAAACAACATACATGAAGTAAATTTTCAGAGGAACGGGGGGAGAATGGGGAGAGGGAGGGGGAGATTCTAAAGAATCACCACCCGGACCACCCCCTGGTGACAACCAAGAAACAATAATAGTAGAAGGAAATAAGTACACTTTTAACAATTATACTATATATAATTTTAGTAATGCAGTAATTAAAGAAGAACGTTTTCTATTGCTTTCCAAAGCTTTCAAATTTATTCCTTTTAAAAAAGGAGATGTTACAAGGGTTTATTATATATTAAATTGTTTCTGAGGAAAGTTAATTTAAATATTTTATTTTCCAATAACCAAGACAAATGATTTATTGTGTGTTTTTGGTGTGCTTCTGGACTTTTATTTAATAAACCGGCTTTTGATCAACTCCGGATTCACTCCTTCTGCACTTTGTGGATTTATTAGTTGTTTTTATGCAGAGCTCACAGTATATTCTACGGTTTTTTTAGTTTATTTTTGCTGGGGGAAAGATGGATGCGATCATATCCGCCGAGAAAAGAGGGCCGGACGAATCTGGCCAAAATCGCAAGCTTATTGGGCAACTCACCAAAGTGATAGATTTGCTAATCCCCCTCAGCCAATCACTGCTAGGAATGTATGGAAATTTGGCTCATCATCATTCCTCAGGAAGTGGGAGAAATGCTTTGCAAAACGAGGACCAGAGGGAGCTTATTGGCGTTCCAGAGGACGTCGGCGACCCCAGAAAAACGAGCAGTGCAACTTTTAATCCGGCTAACACTCCTACAGTATTTCAAGCCGGTGCGAAAGGATTTAATAGCTGCAGAGAAACAAACCCTGAAAAGGGCATGAACAAACGGGACGTTAGAGCCAAAACAAAAGGTACTGTTAACAATTTCCCCTCTAAGGGGACTATGGACATTAAAGACTGGCTTAATGTGAAATATTCTTTTAAAAAAAATTCCGACCAAGGCAAAACTACTGCCGGTGGGGATTCCTATTCGACTAAACTGGACAATCTTTACAAAATGATGGTTAAATATAGAACATATACTATTGAAAATGATTATTTATATGAATGTATACAAAGGGAAATAGTACCGAAAGGGCTTCGGTTGTACAAATTTCCCAATAATGTATCTTGTGATTCTGAATTATATAATGAATTGATTGAACTATTTAACAAATGTGGTCTTGATATGCTTAGACTAATGATAAGGGACAACACTAGATGTCAAGAAGCACTTCATAAGGAAATCAATGAATTAGATCAGTTGATTAAGGAAGATTTGATATTTACTATTGAGGAAGAAAAAATCAATTATTTTAAGATGAGAGATGAAATTGATAAAAAATGTAGTGACCTGATTAATAGGAAAATGAATAAATTAGAAAGGGACATTAAGGACTATAAAAACAAAACAAGTTATCCTAAACCCCGATATAGTAATTTTAATAGATTTAATGATGAAATACCTAGGGTTGAAAATGAGAAAAATGATATTTTACCCCATGATGAATTAGATAGCTATGATAGGGACTAACCCCCGCCCACCCTTCGTAGATCAGAGAGATTGATGAACAGAAAAAACATACATGAAGTAAATTTTCCAAGGAACGGGGGGAGAATGGGGAGAGGGAGGGGGAGATTCTAAAGAATCACCACCCAGACCACCCCCCCGGTGACAACCGAGACACAATAATAGTAGAAGGAAATAAGTACACTTTTATCAATTTTACTATATATAATTTTAGTAATGTAGTAATTAAAGACGGACATTTTCTATTGCTTTCCAAAGGTTTCATATTTATTCCCTTTTAAAAAGGAGATGTTACTAGGAGTTTATTAGATATTAAATTGTTTCTGAGGAAAGTTAATTTAAATATTTTATTTTCCAATAACCAAGACAAATGATTTATTGTGTGTTTTTTGCATGCTTCTGAACTTTTATTTAATAAACTGGCTTTTGATCAACTCCTGATTCACTCCTCCTGCACTTTGTGGATTTATTAGCTGTTTTTGTGCAGAGCTCACAGTATATTCTACGTTTTTTAGGTTATTTTTGCTGTGGGAGAGATGGATGTGATCATATCCGCCGAGCAAGAGGGCCAGATGAATCTGGCCAAAATCGCAAGCTTATTGGACAACTCACTGAACTGATAGATTTACTAACCCCCCTCAGCCAATCACTGGTGGGGATTTATGGAAATTTGGCTCATCGTCATTCCTCAGGAAGTGGGAGAAATGCTTTGCAAAACGAGGACCAGAGGGAGCTTATTGGCGTTCCGGAGGACGTCGGCGACCCCAGAGAGATGAGCAGTCCAACTTTTAATCCAGCTAACACTCCTACAGTATTACAAGCCGGTGCAAAAGGATTTAATAGCTGCAGAGAAACAAACCCTGAAAAGGGCGCGAACAAACGGGACGTTAGAGCCAAAAGAAAAGGTACTGTTAACAATTTCCCCTCTAAGGGGACTATGGACATTAAAGACTGGCTTAATGTGAAATATTCTTTTAAAATAAATTCCGACCAAGGCAAAACTACGGCCGGTGGGGATTCCTATAAGACTAAACTGGACAATCTTTACAAAATGATGGTTAAATATAGAACATATACTATTGAAAATTATTATTTATATGAATGTATACAAAGGGAAATAGTACCGAAAGGGTTTCGGTTGTACAAATTTCCCAATAATGTATCTTGTGATTCTGAATTATATAATGAATTGATTGAACTATCTAACAAATGTGGTCTTGATATGCTTAGACTAATGATAAGGGACAATACTAGAGGTCAAGAAGCACTTCATAAGGAAACCAATGAATTAGATCAGTTGATTAAGGAAGATTTGATATTTACTATTGAGGAAGAAAAAATCAATTATTTTAAGATGAGAGATGAAATTGATAAAAAATGTAGTGACCTGATTAATAGGAAATTGAATAAATTAGAAAGGGATATTAAGGACTATAAAAACAAAACAAGTTACCCTAAACCCTGATATAGTAATTTTAGTAGATTTAATGATGAAATACCTAGGGTTGAAAATGAGAAAAATTATATTTTACCCCATGATGAATTAGATAACTACGATAGGGACTATCCCCCCCCCCCTTCGTAGATCAGAGAGATTGATGAACAGAAACAACATACATGAAGTAAATTTTCCAAGGAATGGGGGGAGAATGTGGAGAGGGAGGGGGAGATTCTAAAGAATCACCACCTGGACCACCCCCCCGGTGACAACCGAGACACAATAATAGTAGAAGGAAATAAATACACTTTTATCAATTTTACTATATATAATTTTAGTAATGTAGTAATTAAAGAAGAACATTTTCTATTGCTTTCCAAAGGTTTCATATTTATTCCCTTTTAAAAAGGAGATGTTACTAGGAGTTTATTAGGTATTAAATTGTTTCTGAGGAAAGTTAATTTAAATATTTTATTTTCCAATAACCAAGACAAATGATTTATTGTGTGTTTTTGGCATGCTTCTGGACTTTTATTTAATAAACTGGCTTTTGATCAACTCCTGATTCACTCCTTCTGCACTTTGTGGATTTATTAGTTGTTTTGTGCAGAGCTCACAGTATATTCTACGTTTTTTAGTTTATTTTTGCTGTGGGATAGATGGATGCGATCATATCCGCCAAGCAAGAGGGCCAGATGAATCTGGCCAAAATCGCAAGCTTATTGGACAACTCACTGAACTGATAGATTTACTAACCCCCCTCAGCCAATCACTGGTGGGGATTTATGGAAATTTGGCTCATCGTCATTCCTCAGGAAGTGGGAGAAATGCTTTGCAAAACGAGGACCAGAGGGAGCTTATTGGCGTTCCGGAGGACGTCGGCGACCCCAGAGAGATGAGCAGTCCAACTTTTAATCCAGCTAACACTCCTACAGTATTACAAGCCGGTGCGAAAGGATTTAATAGCTGCAGAGAAACAAACCCTGAAAAGGGCACGAACAAACTGGACGTTAGAGCCAAAAGAAAAGGTACTGTTAACAATTTCCCCTCTAAGGGGACTATGGACATTAAAGACTGGCTTAATGTGAAATATTCTTTTAAAATAAATTCCGACCAAGGCAAAACTACGGCCGGTGGGGATTCCTATAAGACTAAACTGGACAATCTTTACAAAATGATGGTTAAATATAGAACATATACTATTAAAAATTATTATTTATATGAATGTATACAAAGGGAAATAGTACCGAAAGGGTTTCGGTTGTACAAATTTCCCAATAATGTATCTTGTGATTCTGAATTATATAATGAATTGATTGAACTATCTAACAAATGTGGTCTTGATATGCTTAGACTAATGATAAGGGACAATACTAGAGGTCAAGAAGCACTTCATAAGGAAATCAATGAATTAGATCAGTTGATTATGGAAGATTTGATATTTACTGTTGAGGAAGAAAAAATCAATTATTTTAAGATGAGAGATGAAATTGATAAAAATGTAGTGACCTGATTAATAGGAAATTGAATAAATTAGAAAGGGATATTAAGGACTATAAAAACAAAACAAGTTACCCTAAACCCCGATATAGTAATTTTAGTAGATTTAATGATGAAATACCTATGGTTGAAAATGAGAAAAATTATATTTTACCCCATGATGAATTAGATAACTACGATAGGGACTATCCCCCCCTCCCCCTTCGTAGATCAGAGAGATTGATGAACAGAAACAATATACATGAAGTAAATTTTCCAAGGAATGGGGGAGAATGTGGAGAGGGAGGGGGAGATTCTAAAGAATCACCACCTGGACCCCCCCCCCCCCCCGGTGACAACCGAGACACAATAATAGTAGAAGGAAATAAGTACACTTTTAACAATTTTACTATATATAATTTTAGTAATGTAGTAATTAAAGAAGAACATTTTCTATTGCTTTCCAAAGGTTTCAAATGTATTCCTTTTAAAAAAGGAGATGTTACTAGGAGTTTATTAGATATTAAGTTGTTTCTGAGGAAAGTTAATTTAAATATTTTATTTTCCAGTAACCAAGACAAATGATTTATTGTGTGTTTTTGGTGTGCTTCTGGACTTTTATTTAATAAACCGGCTTTTGATCAACTCCAGATTCACTCCTTCTGCACTTTGTGGATTTATTATTCCTAGAAAATAAAAGAACTATTCCAGCTTATGCAACATGAGAGGAATGTTTGATAAATCGGTGAAAAAAACGGAATAATATGTAAAAGAGTTAAATCCTAGCACTTTGTTAGGTGTGTTTTAGTGCTACCCTACACATCCTGTTTTGCTATTCAGTTTGTGAATGCATTTGATATGTACGCCCCTCATAACAGTGCATGGAATTGTAAATTATGTTAAATGTTAACTGTGACAAAGTGTCATTAACCTTGTATAGAGCACATTCTATACATTAAATAGATGCTCTTCTACTTTAAAAAATGTGTATAATTTATATTTTCACCTATATAGTGTAAAGCTTCTGACAGTTATTTAGTCACATGCCCATTTCTAGATTTCCTTTTTGAAACAGTGAACACCTTCTGAGTGGATTTTGCATGTCTTCCTTATATCTATGAATGTTTGTCCAGTTTTTTTTCCATATCTCAGTCAAGTGTGCTTGTGTGTATGTGCTTCTCATGATGAACAGACATCCTGTCCAGTACTGGTTTATCTGCCTTGTTCCCCTGAATAGTGGAATAAGTCAAGAGTTCCCATGACTCTAAACTTTATAGAGTAGGTAAGGGGTGGATGGATGAATGAGTGAATAAATAAATTGTTAATGAAAAAGATGATGACCTTGTGTATCCTTTAATTAAAATTTAATCACAGTAGCCACCCACTTCAGTTAATTATTGTCACTGTATGGAGCTTGATTACATAAGAGTTGTTACACTGTGGCAAGAATACTTTCACAAGTAGCATGCAGCAGCCCAAACTCTGAATATGCAGGACTGAAGTGTTGATTGCTTAAGATATTGCAGGACTAAGATGTCTGTAATCACTGCTACAACTTAAAACATTGCAGGTGCAGAAACCAATAAGATTCACAAACAATAATAGCTTATGAACTTCATTAGCTATGCACAGCATGTCTTAACAATAGCCAAAAATGAAAGAGATGCTGCGTCATGTTTGCTAGACTCTGTAGAAATGCATTTGGTTTATCACCCAGTTCTGTGTATCCATACTGTATTGTAACAACTCTTATCATTAGGATAGTTATATTATTATCAGGGTCACCTAATGAAAAACTGGGCTAAGCCAGTGTAGCACTAACCTATAGTTCATTAAAATTTACACTGATGACCAGAATTGCTGCTGCAATCTGTTTAGAACATATTGACAGTAATGCTAACCAAACAGTAGGCCATCTATAGGGTCAGACATACTAAGGAAGAAACAATAAAAGGTCATTAAGGAGACATTATGCACTTAAATGCAGAGTTATGATTGTACTAGCAATGTTATCCTGAATGTTTGTTGAGAAGAAAAATACAAAAGATTCTAAAAATGTGCTTTCATTTGAGTTCATTCATTTTGTTGTTCAACCAATAGCATAACTTGTTATGTTGTGACAAAAATATTTACACTAATCTGTAATTGTTTTCTATCAGTTAAAAAAAGAAGCTGGCACAGCAAACAATCACTCTGACCCACCCATAGATTATAGTGTCAATAAAACTGATCTTATTACGGAGAGGGAGTTGTCAAAATGTATATGAAGGTTATTGAGTAATATTATTCTTGCAGTCGCCTTTGGATTCCAAAGTGAACTAAGAATAGAGTAGCATGAAACGGTGAGCAGTTACCCCATGCCTGATTCTATAAACAGCAGCTCTGCCAGCCCTCATTTGGCATATGTTATTAAAGACTGGCAAAGCATTGCACTTGGTTAAAAAATTAAATCAGGCTCAGAGCGCCACAAGATTTGCAGATTTGTACTGTATATATGCCAACATAAAACTGTGAAGCAACAGTTTTGTCCATTTAATTCAAGGGGCTTTTGCAGAGTTGCTAATATTTCACTGGTAAGGGGGATGTGACACTCCAGGCAGTGCTTGTGGCAAACCATAATGCCAGTAAAATCAAGTCTCATGTACAGGTGTACTTGTGTTTCTAGGTGATTGGAGTGCACGTGTGAGTGGCATTGTGTATAGCAAATCATCCATGATCTGTTATGCGGCCGACTCATAGAAGTAAATTACAAACAAATGTAGCATTAATGATCCTTATCAAAACCTACTACATAACTGTCTCATCTTTTAGAAGCTGAAAATGCATACGTCAGACTTGTTTTCTGTCGTACATGCATTTTTTGATGCATCATCTGTGATGTCACCGAGCCTGTAGTATCACTGCTGTAATATAGGTAAAACTATAATGACAAATGTAATCAGCAGGAACACCAAGGTCTTGGCAGCTCTTGGCCCATGTCAGCCATGAGTAGTGAGCTTCATTACCATAGAACATTGTATTTTTCCTTGGAATGTTTCAAAGTCTGATTACCTGTTCCTGACTTAGCAGCACTCCCTTGCATTCAGTAGCTCCTCGTTATGATTTACAGGAATAAGCATAGTCTTCACATAGTATGATGTCATCTACAAGAATGGGTTTGTAAATCAGAACCAGGGTAGCAGAGCAGGATGGAGGAGGTTCTATGTTATACTAGTCCAATCATTCTGAAATATGTACTATTATGTTATTTATTATATTTCTCCGAACCTCTCTAATATTTGGATATTTCTGTTTATACTGATGCAATTGGCACTTTATTTGCCATATCTCTAGGAATGTAATGCTTTGTCTGAAACCCTTGAACTGAGTGTATCAGGAGTACACTACAATTTCTGCAAGCATTTCAGATACATAAATTGCTATAAAGGTTGGGATTTTTACTTAGGAAAGCACTGATAATATATTTCCATTCAGCAGCTAATAATTTAAAAAAACAAATACTTTTGTATCTTATTCCTAACTTGTACCATTGGGCCAGGATTTAAATTTATATGTGCTTCAACCTTATTGTATAAAGAGAGCTTGCCATCTTCATGTCATGACATTTACCCATCTATCTATTGCAGCCCATTTGTGACTCAGAACAAATATCATCTTTGGTAGTCTACCAGATCCATTTCTTCTAGGATAGTCATTATTGCTTATGCTATCTTTGGGTTTTACATTATCCCAGGTGGCCACATGTCTAGCTATGGGTGTAACACACAGTCAAAGCACCCCCCTCCACAATTATTACTATATTAGTATTCTGGAAAATCTCCATGACTTGTTTCTTACTTGTGCCCAATAGCTTCTATTAGTTATATTTGGACTGTATATACCTTATCTATACACCAGGGGAGGAAACCAGCGTTTGGATGGTGTTGAATAGTGTGCCCACATCTCCCCTATGTATAGGGTTTTAAGCATTTATAGAAGTTCCAAATCCAAAGAACTACACCAGCAACTTGGATTAATGACTTGACAGTCAAAAAACATGAAAATACTGTCAAATCCCCCCCCCAAAAAAAATACTAATAAGCCGACAGGCCAGGTCAAAATATAAACCTTTTTAATGTTTGGTAAGCGCTTTTGTCCATATTGTGATTGAACATTTAAATTATGTATATATGTTTATATATATATATATATATATATATATATATATATATATATATATATATATATATCTACACACACACACACATATATATATATATATATATATATATATATATATATATATATATATATATATATATATTTCTACAATTATAAATCTTAGCCTAGTATCCTAAGTACTGATGTTTTTTTTTTCATATATGGACTCTTGATCTCTCCCTTAATCCTTCTTGATTACCACTCAAATAAAAAGCTGTCTGCATAGCAAAAGTGTATTTATTAAAAATAAAAGTGTATTATTCAATGATTCAATCTAGCGGCTAAACTGCTAATATTATAAAAGTAAACCAAATAAAATGCTATTGTATGTTAGAGTAATGATAAAATTTATTAATGCAGAAATATAAACAATACACATGGTTCAGGATGAAATGAGGCTGTGTTTGTGTTACACAGCAACAGGATAGAAAACCATAATTGTCACCAATAAATAACTAGGAATAAAGTAGTCTAGCCAATCATAGAATGAACTTACCATTGGTGCTTCATTTGGCAAGACTGGGCTCTCATTGGCTGTTTACCTTCTAAAGCATAGCAAGTTAGTATTCTGAAGATATTTAAAATGTACACAATGTATTACTTAAGATCAATATACACAGAAACAGTGAACTAGTTGCTTAATGCCACTGTTAAAAGATATTCTTAGTTATATAAATATTTGATTGCAATACAGACAAATTTGTAGATATGTAAGGAACATTTTCGTAGAGACCACGTTTATGCAGAAATGAAAGTAATATTGACAATCAAAAGACAAAAAGATAATATATGAGATGTATAGACACAATAGGATATGAAATATTGAATATATTTTAATGTATGTATAGTATCATGAAAAATTTTGATGTTTTATATATATATATGTATATATATATATATATATATATATACACTTCAGTGAAGGAACAGCAACAAAGATTCAAATAAATATATAATTAAACATTCTCCCCCAGATTCAGCAATCCTCCGTGTAAGACTAAATAAGTCTTACATGGAAGCTGCAGTTGAACGGTATGACGTCAGCATTCCATGCATATTCATGCGGGCATGCTGACTCATACTCTAGTCTAACATGGTCCGTGTAGGAAAGTAGGGGGCGTGTCTGATTGCTGAGTACTGCAAAAGGACACGCCCCCAGAAGGGTTAGAGTCCTGATAGTAAACACCCACGAGCGAGTCTGCCGAAATGTCAAGAAACACAACACCATACATCCCCACAGACTAAACCCTAGTGAAAGTGTTTAAAAAGTTAAAATAACCATTTCAATTTTTTTATAATTTCCAATATGTTTGCCCGCATTTGCGCTCGTTTGTGCGGGTATGCCCTTCGCTCAACCACAGTTAGCAGATATGACATTGAAAAGCATATAAGATCTACATATGTAAATTAAACAAAGTAGCAATAGTGTAGCAGTAGAGACGTCGCCCAAAGAATAGGTAGTCACGGTTTGAGCCCCACAACATCCCCCTCCATTTTTCTTTAAATAAGTATGAAACAATTCCCCCATATATATAAATTTAATTTAAGTAAAATGTAATGAAATGGCCCATGTATTTCTGAACAAAACCTATATTATGTATATATAAAAAGGATCATAATTGCCCGTAGCTTAGCAGTGCTTTAACAAGCTTAATATGAGTGCCCGTAGCTAAGCAGCGCTGTACCTAGCTTAATATGAGTGCTCGTAGCCAAGCAGCAATTTACCCACCTTAAAATGAGTGCCTGTTGCCAAACAGTGCTGAACCCAGCTTAATATGACTGCACATAACTAAATAACGCTTTACCCAGTGTAAGCCGTTTGCGGGGAGCTGCGCAGTGCACCAACCAGCTTACCTTCGGGCAACATTGGGCAACATGTAGCAAAGTCTCCTTTACACAGACACACCTCCTAGCCTGTCTAGACAGTAGTAAAATAAAAAAGCAATGACAAGGGTCGAACCCGGGATACTGTGCACCATAGACAAAATACTGGACCACTAAGCCATGACACTTGTACTTAGAAATCCAGTATTACCATACATATAGGAATGAATGAAAATATAACCATGACAAAGCAGGTTTGCTCTTAGCTGAGAAATTTCCAAAAAGGCCAATCACAAATAAGTGCGGGAAAACCGGCATATATAAGCTCCATAGGCGGGAATACACACCATAACTGATTGTGGTACCCATTTGCAGTCAGGATGGCAGGTATTGGAGAGGGAAATCACTTTAGAGCGCAAAGTTGGGGCATTGAGGAGTCCAAATATATGGTTTGGCTCTTAGTCCATCATCATGAAGGCCGACTCATGCAGGGCTAGGTTCAATGGGGTGCGTATAAGGCAGAGGCGTGGAACCAGTTGCACATGATCTCACCAGTGCCACAGGCATTCCTAGGACTGGTGAACAGGTCCATCACCACCATGTGGACCTGAAGCGACAAAAGGAGGACCAACTGAACCAATGGATCCAGGAGGCCCGTCAAATGCCCAATGCACCACTACTGAGTAAGTATACATGTAATTAAGTATGTAAGAAATGCTATCCTAGCCTATAGTATGGATAGGTATATTCCAATATCCCTTCATTTATATTACAGCTGCAGGTGTTCGTTCCATGAATCGGCAAGCCTATGCTGATAGGCTGGTAAGGCTGCGCCACCAGGCAGGTTAATAATTATTCAGCTGGTATTATTATAGAATATAAGTGAGACAGCCTGTAAAAGAGTTCATTGTTGTAACCCAGTAATAAAGGTCAAATAAGCCTAGAATAAAGCTTCTGCTAGTATTCTAAGATCATATAAGTGATGCAGCCTGAAAAGGAGTATTGTAAATCATTAATAAAGAGTAAACAAGTCTCAAATAGAGTTCCCACCTGTATTGTAATATCAGATTACTGCTTCAGCCTGAAAATGAATGTTCTAATCTATCAATAAAGGACAGACAAGTACTGAATACATCCTTATATATACTGTCATATGAAATAAGTGAGTCAGCTGTAAAGGATTGTTGCAACCCAGTAATAAATGTTAATAAAGCCTAGAATTAAGTACCATCCTGAAATGCAAATATAAAATAAGTGAGAGAGTGTGAGAAAGACCTTGAAGTCTGTAATAAAGGTATACTGCATGCGCGTCATAATGAAATGAATGAGACAGCCACAACCAAAGAGTGAAACATTTTAATAAAGTACAATACCTGGACTGTGTCCATCCCACATTTCGGATATGTTGTTGTACCCTTGCATTATGGAGATAGTATGGTTGTATGAAATGCTGGACATCCACAGTTGTCTAGGCCCACATAAACTGGCTGATGGGAATGCCAGTATGTCAGAAGAATATTTATAGTCCTCAACTGTGTCATGTATAGTATGTACCTGTTAATCTGGTACATGAGCAGCTTGTGCTTGTGATCCCACAAATGTCAGTGTGCTGCTAGAACTGTACGTAACTGTTCAAATGTAGCAGGATGAATACAAATGGAATGTATATTAATGTAGCAGTAACATATCCATCATCAACATTTGTAAGGTTACATACAGGAAACTGTACTAATACATGTAGGGGATATATATCTGCATCTAGTAGGAATGTATAGTATACGTATAGGTATTTTAAGTTGTTAATGTAATATTTTATCACCCTACCTTATGTTCACAAATGATGCTATTCCACACCAAACTGGGTATGTGTATTCACAATTAATTCCTATGGACATTTGTCCTGTTGGTTTATACATATCTGCATGTACGTTGATGCATGTGCTCTGTTCACATATCCAAACCTGATGGCCTGTTGCCACCAATCAACCCTGCATGCTGTTGGAATGTCCACTGTTGTCCTAAATATGCATGTGTTATGCTTGCTGTTCAACTTTTGGAATACATGTCTGTTTGGTGAATGGGAATACTAATGCATGCTGTTACAACTAATTTGGAATGGTGTTGTTTGTTACTAACCCAAAATGCCATTAAATACTGCTAATCATAGGACAACTGGGAAGGCGGGTGCCAGCGAACCCACCTCTTCCACCTCAGCTGGCGAGTGCACCTGGCACCAGTGCCCAGGCCGGGACCTCCTCCTCCGGTGGCCCCGTTCCACCTTTGGGTCAAAGCGCTGCAGGGGATGGGGCTCACCCCCCCTGCAAGCATGGCCGGAGGAGAGCCTCCACTCACCCTCCCCTCTGGCCACGCTTGCAGGGGATGGGGCTCTCCCCCCCTGCAAGCGTGGCCGGAGGAGAGCCTCCACTCACCCTCCAAAGGGTCCGGTCTGTGGTGCATAGTGAGATCAGGCGTTCTGTGACTGATCCCCTATGTCAGCTTGAGGCGAGAGTGGCGCAACTCACGGGTGTGCCTGCCCGTCCTATCCAGCCCCCAGCACAGCCCCGGCCTGGGCTGTGAAGGCGCAGTGGTAACTGCCCATGGGTGGGGATCTCAGTTCCACTGTTGCCATCTGTGGGCTCATGGGCTTGCGATATCAAAACATCCGTCCCCGTCAATTGTGTTTACCCCCCACATGTGTCATACTCCGCCTGTGTATGCGTCTTGTTTGTCTTGTCTGTTAACCTCCCCAGCCTACCTCCCCAAATATACCTACTTTCTGTACCTCACATTCCACTCTCACCTGAAAAAAAAAAAAAAAAAAGGGCACTCTGTTCCCACAAAAAAATTACACCCCATACATAGTTGCCCATTTCGCACACATGTCTGTTGGGCATGTAAAATGATAATTACAATTGGCTCTACAACATACTTTGTTGTCCTCACTCCTCTCTCAGGGGTGGAAGGTTTCAAATCTCACTCTAAATTTCTAACATATGCACAGCTGTTGCTGGTAAAGAATTGGGCAGCTATGGGCCTTCCCTACATCCTTTCTGCACATCGCGAGCTTGTTTTCCTACTGTCCTACACTCTTTCTGCCCCCTTTTTCACCACTTTCCAATTTCCCCATTTTCTTTTCTTTCAAAGAAAATAGCACAGGTGTTAGCGGGAGTAAGCACTTTTAAGCAGTTGTAAGCGTGTGTGCACTTGTGTGCGTTTAGCTAAGCGTAGATAAGCGTAGCTAAGCATCGAGCAAACTTGCGCAAACCCACTTACAATTGCTTAAAAGTGCCTTAGTCACTCTGTATGACAAGGCCTGTAGTCTGCTCATCAGCAAAATAAAATACCCCTGTCAGTCTCGAACCCCGGACCTTGGACACACTAGACTGCATGGATTACCACTGGGCCACAGCAGATATACAATAACTTGGTGCTGTAATAAATATATCATGCATTACTGTGAGTGAATGTAAAGGGAAAATAGGAATGCCATAACACAAATCTTGTCCTGTGGGTCTTTACCAGCAGGTTATGTGGAATGCTATGATTTGACTATTTTGATGTGATATAAGGATTTAAGCAGTGCTCTACCTAGCTAAATACAACTGCCCAGAGTATAGCAGTGCTTTACCCAGCTAAATACAGTTGTCCAGACTTTGGGAGTGCTTTACGTGAGTGTGTAAGTGTGAGCTTGTGTGTGCTTAGCTAAGCATTGCTAAGCATCGCACAAACCCACACAAACCCACTTACAACTGCTTAAAAGTGCCTTAGTCACTCTGTATGACAAGGCCCTTGTACTGCTCAGCAGCAAAATAAAATATCCTTGTCAGTCTCAAACCCCACACCTTGGACTCACCTGTCTGCATGACATATCACTAAGCCACAGCAGATGTACGATAACTTGGTGCTTCAAGAAATATAACATGCATTAAAAGGAGTGAATGTAAAGGGAAAATATGAAAGCCAGAGCAATACATTTCAAGACAAAAATATAACATGCATTAAAAGGAATGAATGTAAAGGGGAAATACGAAAGCCAGAGCGATACATTTCAAGAAAGAAATGTAACATGCATTACAAGGAGTGAATGTAAAGGGAAACTATGAAAGCCAGAGCAATACATTTCAAGACAGACAGAAATATAACATGCATTACAAGGAGTGAATGTGAAGGGAATATAAGAAAGCCAGAGCAATACATTGGAATAACCACTGTTGTATGCTAGTTAATTTCCTAATTCCAAAACAAAATACATACTCCCATGTATCCAGTGTTAGCATTAGGAGGTGTGAGTAAACTGACACACTGAGAAAAGTGTACTGGAAGAAGCAACAGTCAGGTTTCAGTACAATATGCATTTCACTGTCTACAACCCAGCTACAGATATGAGACATATACCAACCGTCTGACTCACACAACAGTGTCCACAGCAAACAAGCATGGTCCCCACCTTGCAAAACTGAAAGGCCTACACCTACCTAACCTATCATTTTATAGCAGTGTCCTGAAATCACAGTGAAAACTGCAATTAGCACACAGCAGGCTGCATGCAATTGCTAAATGGTGGGCACCAACTGGTCCAGAGGCCATCACATGCACATGTGCAGATACCTACAAAAGCAGCCTGTACTTGCTGTCCACACATGCAATGATATCATTGCAGCATATGGAGAGAGAGAGAGAGAGAGAGAGAGAGAGAGAGAGCAAGCAAGGAAGCAAGCAAGCAAGCGAGAGAGACAGACAAACAAACAAACAAACAAACAGATGTGTTTGTAGACACCAAAAAAAACAATATTTAAAAAGAAAAATAAACGTCAACAGGTACAACAGACAGAGGTAAGAAATACAAAGGTAAGGTATGTAACAGATATGTATTTGGTGGGATGCGAATGATGAGTATGAAGGGTACTGTACATACTGTGAACCCTCCATATGTGTGCGCAGTCCATATCTATATGTAAATGCAGATGTGTATAGGGCAAGGTACATACTGCAACTGTTAGTGAAGGCTAGACATATGTATGTAGTTGAAGGTTGCTATGTCCACATATCTATGTAGGTTGTAGTGTGTGGCATTGAAAACAGCAAGCAGTGCAGGTATATGCCATGTGGTAGTTAAATGCTGTGGGACTGAGACAGTGAGGCCTGCTACAGCTATATGGCCTGAGGATAGCAAAATGCATTCTACACAACACTGTGCAATATTTTTACAAAATTGTATGTCTCACAACTTATTAATGATTCATATTCCCAACATGAAAGGTGGCCAATATATGTGCCTATATGTGCATGTATATGTACAGCAATGGATGTTTACAAGTATGTGTATATATGTGTGTATATATGTGTGTCTATATATATATATATATATATATATATATATATATACATATATATATATATATATATATATATATATACACACATATATATATATATATATATATATATATATATATATATATATATATAAAACAAAAAACAGGAGGTAAAGCAGTCGAAAATAGCACCAAATCACCCAGTCCGATAATTTGTTGAACGCAGCTTTATTAAAATCCAATAGCGTTTTCGCTGCTAAAAAAGATTTGCAGCTTCTTCAGAACAAACAAGAGAGTGAGTGTTAGCGCCAAATATTTCAAAGGAAATCGGAGGTGTGGCATTAACGTCACTTCCTCTAGTGCGCTAGTTCACTTTAAATGCACAATCAGCAAAATAAAATGTGGCGTTTACATCAACCTAAAAATAAAAAGCATAAAATTACAAAAACAATGTTACAATCCTCATATTACTTAAATTCAAAAAAAGTTAAAAATGTCCAACAGTGTGAGTGTAAATATATTCTAACTTACAACTAGTGTAGACAAACTTCTTTTATAACTTAAACTCTTTCACTGGATCACACTAAACGATAATCAACTTAATTAGTGGCATGTAAATATTGATTAAATATTATGCAAATTATGGAAGTTTAAAAATGTGTAAAAAATATATATAAAAATATATACTAAGATATTCTATCAATCAAGACTTGAAATGTTTTGTTAGAAGGCTCAACCTTGATGTACTTTATAGTAATGAAAATCAAGCTCCCCATATTGGATTAAAACTGTCCAGTGTCTTCAATCCACCCCTCCATACAGGGTTACTTACTTTTGAAAAAGCATGTGAAGTTGACTTGAGACATTTGTTCAGCTCTGGTAAACATAACAACAACTCCTTTATGTTCAATATAACTAAGGAGCAAAGTCAAGCTCTGAATCACCTCAGTCAACTACCTGTTCGAGTCATTAAGCCTGACAAAGGGGGTGGACTGGTAATTCTGGACAATTGGAAATATGTTGAAAAAATGTCCATTGTCTTGGATTCTCCAGCGTACAGTCCATCCTCCCTTAATGAGATGAATCTCACTTACAAAAGAAATAGAGGCTACTATAGGGACCTGTTTTTAGCAGGTAAAATAGATGTCGACATGTACAACTTTATCGACATCGCTTTTCCAAAAGTACCAGTTATGTTTGGGATTCCCAAGATCCATAAGGATCTTGGAAACCCCCCCATAGAGCCTTGATTGATGGTAGGTCCTCAATGACCCACCCTTCTGCAAGACTGATTGATAACATCCTTTCAAAATATATCACACGGATTCCAGTTGTATGCAAAGACTCCTGGTCCCTTTTATCTAGCATCAACAAAATTGAATATGACTCAAGAAACAACTTTTTAACCATCGACGTAGTGGACCTTTATACCTCTATTCCACACCAGGAAGCCACTGAGTGGATAGGTCTATTACTGAAAGATCTGGGAGCCCCACAGAATGACATTGACTTAGTTACGGAACTATTAGATATAATCTTAAGTTCCAACTTCTTCATTTTTGACAAAACACACTATCTTCAAAAACAAGGAATTGCTATGGGGTCCCCCTGTGGCACAAGTGTTGCAAATCTCTTTATGGCTTTTTGGGAAAGGAGGTTTATATTGGATCATCCTGAATTTAAACACCACCTGATTTTTTATACAAGGTTTCTTGATGACATTGTTATACTATTTCGGGGTGACGCCGTAGAAGCAGAAACCCTAGTCAAGTATATAAATCAAACAACCTCTTTCCTTAAATTTACTTATCTCTTCTCCATGAATGAGATTGACTACTTGGATGTTAAACTGGTTAAAGATTCAACAACAGGAAAATTATGTTCCTCGGTATTCAGAAAACCAACTTATTGTAACTCATTGCTACACTTTTCCAGTTTCCATCCCTATAAACAAAAACGCTCAATCATCAAGGGACAGGTGGTCAGAGCAGTGAGAATGTGCAGCACTTACACAGCTTTCCAAAAGGAATGCAATTTCTTGAGAGATCTATTTACCAATAGAGGGTACCCAGCAACCCTTGTTGACATGATAATTGAAGAAGTTGATACTAAGAGATCCATTGGCTTTTATAAGCCACTTTTGCATGAAAATACGCAATTGAATGTATCTATTATGTCATCTGATGGTGTAGAAGGTGTGAATGGAGTCGAAATCGAATTTTCCAGCAGCTTAGATAAAAAAACAGTGAAGAAAGGGGACAAGAAATTCCTAACTAGCTTCATTTCTACCTTCAACATGGAATCTAGACTAATATGGTCTTCTATTTGTAAGAACTGATATCTCATTAATAGTGACTGTCTTATCGAATAAATTAGGGGCTTGCCCAAGAGTGGTCTACAGAAGAGGGACCAATATAAAGGAAATCCTACAAAGGAACCATTCTATGAACTCCTTTATTAGGTATAAGGGTTTTGTTAGCTGTGGCTCATGTAACTGGTGTGGTCTAGTAAAATCAGGTGAAACATTCACCATTAGAAATAAAAAATATACAATTTACCATAAAATCAATTGTGAGACCAGATCAGTGGTGTATGCAGCTTTTTGTGACTATTGTTACGGATTTTATATGGGCAAAACCGACCGGAAATTCAGGTAGCGGATTTACCAGCATAACTACGCAATTAGAACCGGAAAAATGGACAGTGCTCTATCAAAACACATTTCCAGAAACCCTGGTTATAAATTTCATTTTATGGCCATTGACCATATACCACCTAGCATCAGAGGTGGTCCACTCTCACTAATGCTAGAACTTAGATAACTGGAATGGCAAATCAGACTCGATGCATTCAGTGACCCAGGTCTAAATGAGAATTGCAACATTGCAGCAATTCTAAAGTTAAAAAGCTACATGAGATAGTATTTTTTAGAATATCTTAGTATATATTTTTATATATATTTTTTTACACATTTTTATACTTCCATAATTTGCATAATATTTAATCAATATTTACATGCTACTAATTAAGTTGATTATCGTTTAGTGTGATCCAGTGAAAGAGTTTAAGTTATAAAAGAAGTTTGTCTACACTAGTTGTAAGTTAGAATATATTTACACTCACACTGTTGGACAATTTTTAACTTTTTTTGAATTTAAGTAGATTTCATTCTAATATGAGGATTGTAACATTGTTTTTGTAATTTTATGCTTTTTATTTTTAGGTTGATGTAAACGCCACATTTTATTTTGCTGATTGTGCGTTTAAAGTGAACTAGCGCACTAGAGGAAGTAACGTTAATGCCACACCTCTGATTTCCTTTGAAATATTTGGCGCTAACACTCACTCGCTTGTTTGTTCTGAAGAAGCTGCAAATCTTTTTTAGCAGCGAAAACGCTATTGGATTTTAATAAAGCTGCGTTCAACAAATTATTGGACTGGGTGATTTGGTGCTATTTTCGACTGCTTTACCTCCTGTTTTTTTGGTTTTAATTGTTTTGCTTCACTTCAACAGTTTCTTTTATACATATATATATATATATATATATATATATATATATATATATATATATATATATATAGAGAGAGAGAGAGAGAGTATATATATATATATATATATATATATATATATAGAGAGAGAGAGAGAGAGAGTGATATATATATATATATATATATATATATATATATATATATATATATATATATATATATATACATATACATATATATAGATATGTAGATATATATATATATATATATATATATGTAGATATATGTAGATGTATATATATATATATAAATATATGTAGAGATATATAGATATATACAGATATATCTGGATATATATAGGTATGTATGTATATATATATATATATATATATATATATATATATATATATATATTTATATACACATATATATATATATATATATATATATATATATAGAGAGAGAGAGAGAGAGAGAGATACATATATAGATATGTATATATATATATATATATATATATATATATATATATATATATATATATATATTCATATATATATATATATATATATATATATATATATATATATATATATATATATATATATATTTATATATATATATATATTTATATAGATATATATACATATATATATATATATATATATATATATATATATATATATATATATAGAGAGCGAGTGAGAGAGAGAGAGACATGGAGTCAGACGTACTGCAACAGGTGCCTGGTAACCAATGCATTGACTGAACACCAGTGTTGATACTATAGTACCATACCCCATTCCAAAACACTTTACACACTACCAGATAGATGGTTGCCTGCCCAACACTGAAGGCGTCAGAAGGGAACATGGGACATGGTGTACAGTAGCCTCCCATCTGATAATCACAGTTCCACACTAGTCTTGTAATCCCTCTACATGGTACGTGTCATCACAAAAGGTGTGCCATCTAGGGAAATATAGGTCAGTGTACCCCCTACTCCTCACAATGCCCCATGTGGTGTGTACCTCACATGACAACCACAGCAAGTGGAAAGGCCACACACATACCTAACAAAGAGTGACACTGCCCCAAACACATGCCCTATGCAGACTGACTTACAAAACCACAGCTAGAGTGCATTGCATACATCATACACAGAGGTTACCACTGCCAGACATACAGAGGTATGTCACACCCATAGTAGTCAGCCAACCACCTTGACAACACCTCACAATCCCTCCGGGCTACATGACCTAAGGCCCTAATCCATGTCAACACACTGAACAACACATGCTGGAGGTACAGGTTCCTATACACAAATATGCCATACTCTGGACTAAGCTACCCAGCATTAATAAACATGGCTCATCATTAGTAGATGTCATACATACCCCTGATGAATGTTATGGAGATAGTTAATATGCCGTGTGAGTCACCTCTGTGTATCCATTTGACAGGAGCAAGTGTAATCACATTACATGTGTGTCAAATGGCAGGGTCACATATGGCTAGGCTGCTGTAGTCCCAGGCCCAATAGTGTAGCACCTACCTATGACACAATGCGCACACACATGTACTCAGTGCAATACCACCTATGTGAGGTGGAATGAGTGTGATGCTGACTGTGTGCAAGTTCTGTAAAGTTGTGATAGCTTAGCATGAGGTTGTGTCTGTCATGGTAGTTTGTGTCCTAGGTGTGAGGGCAGAGAAAGACGTGCCAGTTATTGGGATGCAGATATAGTAGGATGGTATATGTTGTGATGTAGTACCTTGTGTACGACTGTGGTGTCCCATTGTAGGCTGTAGCAGTACATGTATGCTCAGTAAGTGGTACTGCTGGTGAATCCAGGTCACATATGAACTGTTGTACTACCTGAAGCTGTAGGCCTAAACACCACAGTATGATATATGTTCACATTCCCTGGTATCACTGTCTTGTGTGTTTCCTGTAGTCTGCACAGATTACATTCCTCAGGCATAGGTATCTGTAAGTAGGGGCACACAGTACTATAAGGTACACAGGTAATGCTCATCTGTGTTGGCATACATTTGTGTGTTGTATGTTTGACTAATGTGTGTGTAATGATGCGTGTACCATGGCCGCAATCACATGTGTGTTACAAGGTATGTGTGTGTACCTAGCAACATGTATACTCTGTTACAGCAGTATGCCAGCTATATTAATAACCGTGCACATTTGTTAGGTAGGGGCATGGCATCAATGACTAGGGTGGTTTACTGTTAATACTGTAACTGTACATTACATTCATTGCATTGGAAGACAATATTCGTCATGCATTAGCTTGATATATACCCCCAGTGTGAGGTTGTGCATTGTATCCAATACAGTGTGTCAAGTACTGGTGTATACTTGTTTGTTGTATGGAGTGCAGCAGCCACTGTCAGGCAGTTGTGGGCTAAGCACTGATAAGTGGTATTGAAGGTGTGTATCCTCTGATAGACAGACAGATGCTATATCTGTCAGTTAAGTGATATCTGTACTTCATAATGTTAAGTGTGCTACATGACTTGCTCACACATATTGTTTAATTGTCTTCCAGGGTTATGGCTCATCACCGCAATCCTGTGTATGCAGCTGCAAAGGAGGAGGTCATACAGGCCAGCCTGTATCAAAACTATGCACGGCTTTTTTTCAGGCCAGCCAGCACCAGCATGAGTGCACTGCACTTTGGCAATATCTTGTTTGCCAGGTAAATGACATAGGCATGCATAACTGGACATATGAGCAGGTACACCATCACTGCAGTGATTTAATCAGACATGTCCGGCAGCGTGCATCTGATATCCATAGGCAACAGCTTGCCACAGGTGGTGGTGCGCCCATACACCCCCCCCCCCCTCACCAGAGTGGAGGAGCTGCTCCTAAGCGTGGTGGCTCCTTGCCTACAGCAGCAGCAACATCATGCATGTGTCATTATGGAGGCCAGAGCTACCCAGCAGGATGACATGGAGTGTGCAGGTAATATGCCCTAGCTGTAGACTACTGTTACCTGTATTGTTAGAATATGCTTATGTGAGATGTGTACTGTGTGTTTAGCAGTTGTGCTGCCTCTCATGTGCAATACTGATATTTGGAATAGTATCTCCACACCTGTGACTGTTGACTGTTGTTCCACTGTAGATTAGCGCACTCACTCATGGCAGCAATGCCACAGTTGTGGCCACTGATAAACTGTGTCATATTCTTGTAGGTCCCTCTGGTGTGACAGCAGGGCAGACGGTACATGCTGGTGAGTGTGTTAACACTTTAATAATGGTAATGAAATGTGCATGTCATAGTTGAGGTGTAGGCCATGTACATGTAACACACCTACGCATAATGCATGCTGTCCATGTTTGCTGTGAGACATTAATCATCACATTAAAGTCAGTAGCTGCCTCAAGCACATACACTGCACAGTGCAGCAGACACAAGTGTGGCAGCACTGTACTGCACCTTAGATATGCATAGTTGCTACAGCTTTACACAACAGAACACGTTTGTCATATGCAATACATGAAAACATGCTATACTCATAGCAGTCATTGCTTTGCACCTCAATGTTGTGCGTGTGCAAACATATGCACCTAAACACAATATGCATAGCATGTTGTGTGTGTGCTTACATATGCCAGTATACACAATATGCACAGCAGTTGCCATCCAAACAAAGTGTCACATATATGTCCTGGAATGCTAGTGGGTGTATTGGTCACTTGACACACATTGGGTTGTATCCATGTACAAGTTGTGTTCCAGGGTGTAGCCAATCACTGAACAATGACACAGTTGCAACACAGCCATGTATACTGCCATTACATTGGGGCGTCTACACTAGCACTTTATGGTCTTGTGCAATACATATTCTGCATGCTGACACGTGTGTGGTGACTGTTTACCTTGTGATACTGACACCCACCTTCACCCACTATAGAGTATATGTTGGATTGCTGGTGTGTGTGTATGTGCTGTAGTGAGGAGTGTATTTGTGTGCATGTGTGCATGTGTGCATGAGTTCATGTGTTCATGTGTTCATGTGTTCATGTGTGCATGTGTGCATGTGTTCATGTGTGCATGTGTGCATGCGTGCATGTGTTCATGTGTAGACCGTAAAGTGTGTTTCCTGCCTTCTTCTCACAGGTGCTGAATTAGGGCTGGCTGAATGCAGCAGGGAACCTGAAGCCACTGCCACAATTAGTGCTGATGATGAGATATGTATATTGACACAGGGAGGTTTGACAGGGTCTGTCATTGGTCCACTAATTGACAGTACGCAGCGTTCAGCCCCATCTATGCGCACACTCATACTGCCAATATGTCCCTCACCACCAATGGCCATAGGCGAGGGACAGCATACAGTTGCCACTGACCAGGAGAGTGTGGTACCCATGGCACTTGCATCCCCTCACAGCAGCCATAGCCATATTCCTGGAATGGTACCACATAGGCGGAGGACCAGGGGTTCTCGGGGGAGCACCGCTGGTTGTATTGCCCCTGGCAGGCATGCCCTCTCTGGTCTCACAACATCCAGTATGTTATGGGCTGTAATGCAGGCTCAGGCACGTATGGAACGGTACAACAGGCAGGGACTTAGGGTGCAGAGGGCACATTACACCGCTATCAATGACAGCATCCGTGACCTTGCCGGTGCCATTCGGACTTACACCGAGGTCATTGGTAGACATTGGGGGGAGACAATAGATGCCCTCCACAATATGTCATCCATGAGCCAGGACCATGCGGGATGGTTGCGACATCGACGCGGACACATGCTAGCAACAGCTGGCAGTGGTCGCGGATGGCCCCCAGGTCACAGCCGCTCCCATAGTGGCAGTACCAGCCCCAGCAATGCTAGGGCTGGCCTGTCCATTGACCGTCTCAGTAGACCACGTGCACGTGGCCCTGGCCATTCCCAGCAGGGACATGGGTCCAGTCGTCCCACCTCTGCCTCTGAGGACAGTACCCAGTCAGGGTTGGTTCCAGATACTGTCCATAGCACCCCTGCCAGGCACAGGTACTGTGTCCATGGCCGGAGACAGTAATATGTACGGCCTAGCAGATACAGTATGTGGCTGTCCCACAAACTACTGTATATGGCAGCCACATGGTGGAGCTGTGTGCATGCAGACACACACACATTAACCAAACAACTAGGGCTCACACATAAACACACACATTACATCAACATTGGCCCATGCTGTACTGTTGTCCCTCACACACATACACACACACACACACACACACACACACACACGCACACACGCACAGACGCACACACGCACACACACACACACACACACACACACACACACACACACACACACACACACACACAGACATATCGATTGGATGGGTCAGTGTCAGGCTCTGGCAAACAACAAAACGCCCTGTGCATATGATGATACCTGTGTCACCTCCTGTCATCTGTAACACTGATGGAGGAACAGGCTAACATGGTGCTGATGCACAGGGTGACACTAGAGCAGTGTAGCAATATTAGCAAGTTGTCAACAGGAAAGTGTAATGACATCCTTGTAAGTATATCTCAGCAGACATTATTCATCAAAGCTCTGATTGTCAATGTAGCATTGTTTACACCACTGTTAGGTCTGACTATGTATTGTCCACCCATGTGCCACTTGGATGACGTGTAATGTGTTGCCAGCATGTGTTATTGGTGGACAGTATGTGTGATATGTGCAGTACAGATTG
>NC_056735.1:813580123-813583087 GCF_019279795.1 Protopterus annectens | reverse complement strand
TGTTTTTTAAAAGGGCGTATTCCCAACTTTATATAAGAATTGGTTTGTCGTTGTCCAATTGCCCTTTTCCAAAAAATTTTTTCATTGAGGGGGCTTTGGGCTCTTAGTATTAAGAGTGGGTTCTGATTCTGTTGCTTGGCCAATTGTCCCTCCTAGGCAAACCCATTGTTGGGTGCTCACCTTGTGGGCACTGCTCTTTTTGTATTAGGGTTTCACATACTTGTGAATTTAGCAGTAAAAACACTCCACAAGTCTTTGATATCAAATTTTGGGCTAATTGTAGCACTGAATGGGTCATCTATCTGGTGACCTGTAACTGCTCTGCATTTTATGTTGGAAAGACCTCCAGGTCTTTTCGTCTTAGAATATGTGAACACTTGAGTGATGTTAAAAACAAACGTACTAGTAATGCACTTTATAAACATAGTTTGAAACACACATCTGCATGTTTTAAATTTGTCATTATTGATTGTATCAAAGGAAAATGCAAAGACAAAATTCATTGGAATGAATTGCTTAGTTTAAAGGAGAGAAAATGGATCATTAAATTGGGAGCATTGTTTTCACCTGGTCTTAATGACCAATTATAAATGGATTGTTCTTATTGGTTCTTTTGTGTGGTTGAACCATATATATGTATGTATACTGATATCCACAAGTTTTTGTCTTTTTTGTATCATTGAAGAAGGCTCTTAGGAGCCGAAACCGGTCTGAAAGTTTTGTAAATTGTTTGTTACAATTTTACAAACATAGGGGAATTTTTTTCCCTATGGGAATAAATTATTTTGGATGTGGCACCTGCCAACACTTGCTGGCTTTTTCGTTTTTTCCTATATGTAGAGATGTCAGATTTGGCAAGACAACACATACCCACAGCCAGTAGAAAATAGACTACTTCACCGGTTTGCATAAGTAAAAGTTATTCTTGTAGCATTATAGTTGCTAATACTGTTTCCTATAACATCTAGGTGTTTCAGATACAACATAATCATTTTATGCAACCACTACAGACAATATATGGATTTTTTGCCCTAAATCACAGGCCATGTGCCATAATAACATTTATTTTGCAGGACACAACTGCCCAAAGGGGATTGTCCCTCGCAAAGGTGAATAGGTGGTAACCCCAACCTATTATGCTATCATCTACCTAAGGTAGTTGGTGGAATATGTGCTTTCCGTCACTAGCAGACCTCACATACGAATGGGGGAGAATGAACACTGAATGAGGGACACTGCATAACACCCTCAGGGAAACATAAGATGATAGGTACTATTAACCTGACACACTGGCAGTCCCAGAGCATATGTATTCATACACATTTATCGAGGTACATGCTGTTTATGACTCATACATGTTATTAGTCATTACGTGTATTGCGACACCTGTCGATCTAATATCACTAGTTCTGGAAGGGTTTAGTTAGGACTATGTTAGATTCTGACTCCTAATCACAGACTTCCATGATAATCAGGTACAGTTCACTGATATAGCCCCTATGTGTTCCCCCAATGGTTTACAGACTATCCAGTAGATGTGCTCTTACAGTTTGGGAGGTATGGATGTCTGCTATAACTACATAGGAATATTAATTACTTCCACGGGGCGGGCCTAATACATCTCTGCCGACCAACACCTGCACACTTAGGCCCATTATTGCATACCAATGATTCCCCTACCTGACACACCTCTACAGCATTCATCCTTACTGTGAGCGCAGCTGGAGTATAAACACACCCCTACACAATGCCCACTCTCCCCGTGTCGGGACACGTCATACGTTTTGTCAACCCATGTGTTATCAGACTTGCACAACATACTGCTCCGTGTACAGCTACATCCTGGTCACGTCAATCATTACTGGTTTGCCTACAAGGCAAGTTTTTGGTGTCCCGCAAGGGATCCCGTGATCCAAGTTTAAAGTGTAGACCTTACAGATCTATACCACTGGTTGTTTCCTGCCAGTGGTGTGGAAAGCAGTGGTGTATTTACCTTTATTGTGTGTCTGTATGTCTCACTGGCCTAGCTGGGGGGTGGGGTGGGTGGGGGGGAGGTAGTCATTTGTTTATTGAATCTCCCACTAACATATGCCGGTCTGACCATATGTTATCCGTAATTGCTGTAACGTAACCTAGGTATGCACATGTGTATATTTATAGCAACATATGTGTGTGTGTGTATACATATATATATATATATATATATATATATATATATATATATATATATATATATATATATATATATATATATATACATATATACATACATTCTTTTGTGTGTATATATCTGTGTGTACGTATGTATATATATATATATATATATATATATATATATATTATATATATATATATATATATATAGAGAGAGAGAGAGAGATATAGATATATATATATATATATATATATATATATATATATATATATATATATATATATATATCCACCCCCCCCCGACACAACCCAAATGACACATAGCCCACAAACTCAGTGTGCCACTCAACCACAGCCCATAAGGCATAACAACGTACCCAACACTCAAGTCATAGATGACTCTATAGTCAGGCACACTGATGTTCCACTCACTAGACTAAACAAGGAGAAAGTTACTGTCAGCTGCCTGTCAGGTGCCAGGATCTGCCACATAACGCATGCACTCAGGTCACTCCACAATAAGTACAAATATGACACTGTCATTGTCCATGTTGGTGTGAATGACCTGAGACGTACCTCCCTGGACTACATGAAAAGAGACATGGAGGAGCTCTCCGATCTTGTATCCCAGGCAGGTATGACCCTAACCCTAAGTAGTATCCTGCCATCACCCAGAATTATACCACAGTACAAGGACAAAAGTATTGACTTCAACAATTGGATAAGCTTCTGGTGTCATTCTAAGGGGATCCAGTATTTGTCTGCCTGGGACGACATGATCGACAGACCACAATGCTTTGCCAGAGATGG
>NC_056735.1:813305123-813572623 GCF_019279795.1 Protopterus annectens | reverse complement strand
TTGTTCTTTGTGTTTCTTTCTGATTCACCCACTGCTCCCTCATACACCTCCAGTTCACCTATTGTGCATCCAACACAGTCTCCCCTTGGTGAATTATTACATTACCTGTCACCCCCATAACCATATTCCACACACTCCATCCATCCCTTCTCTGGTTGATGGCCCATGGCACGGTCAAGGGAACACATTGTAAACACTACATATCTCTGGTACCTGTATGGTTGTGAGGACTACCCTAGCATTTTTCCCCTTCCACATGCTGTACATCATCATGCACATAGGTACACACAAATACTTATCTTTCATGACATGGTAGGTAGACCCGAGTAATACCCATTCATCTTTGTTCCATCATGGCAAGGACACCTAGGACCGCAAATGGGCAGATTTTGGGTGAATGCTCTGACCATTGGTAGTGTTGCCACTTTTTCATATGGCCAGGGATATATTCAGGACACACATCAGATTTTACAGGCCAACACATACCCACAGTCAGTACAACGGATACTACTTTTGTTTTATGCCTAAATGTAAGCTTATTCTTGTAGCAGTTTAGCTGCTTCTTCTGTTTCGTTTACTTGCTTATTCTGCTTCTTGTAACATGTAGGTATTTTACATACAGAAATAACTATTGTATGTGACTATTATATAAGATGTGGGACATAATTATGTCCTACAATCGCAGGATATTTTACATTTATAATGGTTTTGGTATGGACACAACTGCCCAGAGGGGGACTGTCCCTCACAATGTGGGACAGGTGGTAACCTTGACCATTTGGCTAGACTTAGCTATTGGTGGCATGCTAAGACAATGCGTTTCGCTTCCACTTGGTATAACTATCAACACTACAATAGAATACGGGCACTGGGTTTTAAATGTCATTTGTTCGAGGGATGGGGACTCAATATTCATCTACGAGCATTTGTGTTTGCTTCTTATTTTTGTGTTCGCAAAACTGTCTTGCATGCTTTGCATACATTTCAGTATCCAAAGACACTGACAGGTGTGATTACTATTGGCCTATCCTGCAAGTGGATACATGTATTAATGAAATAGTGGGTGAGAAACCGTGTTTCCTGTATAAGAATTGAAAGAATTTGAAGAGACTTCTCTGTTATGAGAGAGGTACCAATGTCTTGAGAAAAGAGATGGGATGTACCCTTCCTTACGGGAGATGTAATTTTTGTTCCTTAATTAACAGTTCTAGTATTTTTTACCACCCGGATCTTCAGAAGGAATTTATCCTCCATACTGATGCAACATGTATGACATCAAATGTGATATACCTAGCTGAGTGTTATGTCTGCCACTCTTATTATATTGGCAAGACTAAGAGTTTTTCATGACAGGATGAGAGAACATGTTTATAACATCAAAAAGAAATCTGATCATAATGCACTATCCAAACATGTCATGCAATGTGGGGACAACCATGGCTTTAATTTCAGAGTCCTTGAGGTCATTGCCCAGAGTATCAGGGAAGGTGATATTAGGAACCACTCTGAGTATAGGGAAACCAAGTGGATTATTACCCTTAGAGCAGATAGGGGGAGGGTGTTGAATGAGAGGGCTTCGATAAAACCCCTACTGAGAAAATGGAGAATTCAGAAATAAATTATTGAATCACTATTTTATTTGTGGTTTTTGCATACATTTTTTATCACATATATATATTTTTATATTTTTTATTTTCATATGCAATTGTATTGTTTATGTGTTTATGCACATTGATGCACTTCATAGAAATGCAGTATGAACTTTTTATTTAAATGGGGTTGACGTACTGTTTCTTCTTTAAGGGGATGGATGATTTAATTGGTGTATCCATGTGGTTGGTTAATGTGATTTTTGAATTTTTATAAATGGATCATTATTTTATTTTGTGTTATGTGGTCTGAAGAAGCTTGTTAGCGAAAGCGCTTACCGTTCCATGGTCATTTAATAAAAGACTTTTATGTACAAGAATTTTAAGGAGTTGCCTGGCTGCTTTGTTGTGAACATTTGCACAGTTTTTATTTCACGAACAAAATAAGTTCAATCTTACACTACAGAGAAACAAAAATGAAAACAATAATATAGAGAGAAGCAACTATTTCCTCTCCAGATATTACATCTATACCCCATAATACTAGCCTCAAATTCATCTGAATAGGGATAGTATCACAGGAAGGTTTTAATGATGTTAAGGTGTAGGATTATGGTTGGGGAAGAGGCAGCATTAAGGTTAGGGATAGCAGTCATTACTAAAGAGGGTGTGGGGCTAAGCCCCCTGCACTACCTTAGTAATGGGTGCTAACCCTAATCCTAATGCTGCCTCTTCCTCCAAACCTAACCATACATCATTAAAACCTTCCTGTAATACTACCACGACACAAGACAGATTCAGACACATAAATATTCACAAACACGTACAAATAGCAAATCTATCCCCTAACCTAACCCTAACCCTTAGCCTAAAATAGACAATCTTGTGAACAAACACACAACACCCACCCTTGTCTCATCCCCAACCCTAACCCTAACTCATATACACATACATGTATGCATGAGCACAGTCTCACCCTCCAACCTCTCTTACCTGTATCAATGGTAACTACCATCAACATATCCATCATTCATCCAACTATACCATCGACTTTACATCACAACCCTTAATTTCCCAGACAAATGTATATTTGGTCAAATACAGGGGAACCATATACATATATATATATATATATATATATATATATATATATATATATATATATGTATATATGTATATATATATATATATTGTGTGTGTGTTAATTGGTGTTCAGGTGCACATGAGTGTGAATGCTCCTTTCTGACTGTTGTGTTGTAAGTAGAGTTTTAAGATTATCAGATAGGATTCCTTAATGGTAGAATGGAATCCAGTCTGACAGTAAACATCTATTAATGTATTGCAACTCCAGTTTTGTAGGCAGGTGTGGTACACAGACTGTCTGTCCCTGAATTCTGTAAGCCATCTTTTTATGCACTATAGCTCATCTATGTATAACCTGTGTACAGACTGCTTGCTTGGCATGTAATTTCTTATCTTGCCTTGAGCTGTAGTGTTAAGGTTGCTATGAATCATACATTGGACTTTCTCCTGCAGCTCTGAGTACACATGCTAGTACAGTACAAACATTATCTTTGAATCTTATCCAGTGTCTGTTTATATAGAACTACATATCTGGCACAACAACAGTAGGACTTGAGAAAATCATGTGTTCCTTTGATTTTGTGTACCACAGGTAAAAGTAAGTCAGACTGTGAAGCTGAATTTTATTTACTGATGCTGCGGACAATAAATGTCCTAGCCAGGTTCAGGTACATGATCAATACAGACAAAGTCCTTACTACAACAGAGAACACCTGGGATCAATAACCAGCTTGGGTACTCAAGGATCCAGCTGGAGATGCTAGGCATTTGTGATCAATACCTGCTTTGCTGTTCTCAGCCTGATGTACAATGCTGGTGACTCCAGTGAGAGTCCAGAAATTTCTCACTAGTTGTATAGGACTGAGATGTGAGAAGAGTAATTCCAAGCATAGCTTTGCACTATAACTATGGCTTTAAGGTGGCTGAGTGCATAAACATTTAAACAGCCAAAATTTGTCGGCCCTTCCTTGGTAGACACACATGGTGGGCTTCTGATTAGTATAGTCAAGCAATATATATGCAAAATCTCTTACAAACCACCAGCAATGATTCAGACTGAAAGACTTAACTTACATTTACTACTGGCCAACTTTAGCTAGAGAACTCAACACATTTTGTCCCCTGTAGCAATGCTCCCACTCCAGCAGGGTAAAATAGACACTTTGACTAAAATAGAGGAATTTCTATATATTTGCTGAGTGATAGCCAAAGCAACAAAGAGTTTAAAAAATCTAATTTACAGTTGTCATTAAATGCGCATGTAGAATTAAATATTGACACATATTTATAACAAATGCCTCTAGCTTAAATATACAAGATGGTCAAAATATACAAAAATAAACACAAATAATCAAATAAAATAAAATAGCATTTACATTCTGATTTTCAGAATGTCATAACTGACATAACTTCTAAAAATATATACATTTGCAAGTCTTGAATCTGGGATTTAGCCTTTGATAAAAATTCATATCACACTGTCTCCATTAAATAAATGAACACATGTATCAAACTTGTAAATGATTTGGCATGCTTTATTTTGATAATTAATCCATCAAGAATCACTTTACAGCTCCTTCCCTAAGGATTGCTGTATGTATGTACTTTTCTTGCTGCTATTTACCCTTTTGAAATTTTTTTGGTGACATATCTGTCCTAGGACAGGGCTCTGCCTCTTGTCTGCCAGCAACCTGCCACCGTCTAGAACTCCTTATTTTTACCCCCCGCTCACCTTCCCTCCCTTGTCCGACTTTCATTTACCTCTAGAAAGATTGGGAAGTAATTGCTTATTATGGCCACTAGGTGGCATTATTAAACTTCAAATCTGTTTCCCTCCATAGGAATCCCTTGAGCTCCGAAACAGTTTTTATTCACTTTCTATTAGGTACGCCTAGCAGTGTTACCTTTCCCTCCCAGTGGATTTCGCCCTATCTCTGCATCCTACACCTACTTAACACAAAAAAAGGAAAACAAAAATGAAAAGAAATAACAAGAATTGAAAGCTTTATGCCTAACAGAATAGCTGACGTAGTATTCTTATCCTACAACCTGAAATAGATGTTTAAACCTTCCTGCCTGTCCAACCGTGTCCCATGTACTCCTGGTAGTTTGTAGGAGCCCCTAAAGTGAAAACCTTTTCTGAACTGATTAAACGCCTTCCAGGTGGCTTAATTCTACCTTGTCTATATTCTTCAACTTCTCTTTCACCTTGCATTGGGATAGTTTACCTGACCCTAGGAGTAAGCCCTAATGACCTGACTGATTATTTTTTTCTGGCTATCCTTCTCCTTTGCTCAACCCGCTCTGTTTGCCCTGTGGGCTCACTCCGCTCCTCTACCCTACCCCCAATTCCCACCCACCCCAGGGGTCCTATACTTATATCACAATAACCCAACCCCTTACCACATCCACCAATTGCCCTCAGCACCTAATTGCACAATTAACAATACCGCCTACTCATTAATATTACAATCCCTTCCATCTAGTAAAACTACTCCACCCTTTTAACCCCTTATCTTCCTATCTCTACTATATCCTGCCTCTAGGAAAACACTCCCCTTTGATATGTACAAACCAAGCAGTCTTAAATATCGTCTTCTACTCTCCTCTTCCTTACTAATTGACATCTTACTTATTTCTTACATCCTCACTCTCTGTGAAAAGAAAAAAATAACTAAACCCCAGCTAACAGTACAACAAACTTCTCTGCTCTGTGTTTACACCCCACTAACACACAGCAATATAACATCTTCATCCTCCTACCTCATACCTCAATTCAATAGAACTACATATATCAAGTTTTTCCAAACCAAGAAACTCTTCCCAACCTCTTCCAAACTCTCCAAATACTTACATAGTGACAAGCAGCTACTTCTCCTTCATGGCGACATTTACCCTAACCCAGGCCCAAACAACTACATTCCTAATATCCCCCCATGTCAACAAAGTAATTCATTAAATCCTATCACCACACCCAACTCTCTCCATATAGCCCACCTAAATATTCGTAGCCTAAATAATAAAATTACCCAACTGCATGCCCTACTTGATCTCCATTCCTTTGATATATTATGCCTAACTGAAACCGGGCTTAAATCAGAAACTAAGGACAATGATATAATCCCACCAGGTTATAACATCCTTAGACTTGACCGTCCAATCAAAAAGGGTGGTGGTGTAGCAATACTCTACAAAACTGAATTACTGGTTACCCAACTAGATACTAAACCACCCTCACCAAGTAATAGTGAAATCCTAATCACCAAACTACTGCTTAATAAAAATAAATCAATTTACATAATATGCTGTTACATCCCCCCAGGCAATAATACTAATACCCTTGAAAATACACTGAGCTGACTGTCCACCTCCTTCCCTCAGGAAACTATTCTCCTAGCAGACTTTAATATTGATTGGAATTGTTGCATTTCCCAAAAAACAACTTCACACATAAACCTTTATGGCTTCAATCAAACCATTACTATCCCTACTAGAATAAATAAATCTAGCTCTAAACAGAGCACCCTTGACTGGATTCAAGTCAATAGAACTCCCCTGGTTTATACCACAGGCATACTACCTGATGATATCAGCGACCACCTACCCACTTATATTACCATAAAAAATAACCCCTATCCCCAAGCATACAATTATCAGAATAACCAGGAACAAGAAATATTTCAATCAAACAAGCTTCCAAATAGAGCTCAAAGCTTGCAATTGGTCTCCCCTAAAATACTTACCTCTTGATGAGACAACTTCCTACTTCAACAACAAATTCCTTCAAATTCTCAACCAACATGCCCCCACTCGATCAATTAAAAACAGAGCAAAGCCTGCTCCTTGGCTAACCAAAGAGACGAAACACAAAATGTTACAGAGAAATAGAGCTTGGGCCAAATGGTGCTGCACTAAAAACATGATTGACCACCAAACCTTTAAACAGCTTAGAAATGAAACCAAGAAACTAATACTCCTAGGCAAGAAAAAATATTACTTGAAATTCCAAAACACTCAGTACCAAAACCCTCAGAACTTTTGGTCAGGTATCAACAAATTACTACATCTAGGTAATTCTAAAACTCCCACTCCTTCCAACCTCACTCAGAGTACACCCAACCAAATTGCTGACACTTTCAACACATTTTTCTCTGAGACTGTTACATCCCTAGCCAAAACCTTGCCTCCTAGATCCACCCAGGAACCTTACTCCCTGAACAACAAACCCACCTGTTTCAAATTACAACCAGTCTCAACAGATCTCATCCACACCCTACTTAGGAAACTTAAACCATGTTCTCCCTCAGCTGACCTCCTCCCATCAGAGTATCTACAAATTGCAGCTGGAGTACTTGCCTATCCTGTCTCCATTTTAATAAATCAATCCATAACTGAAGGCATTATCCCATCCCTCTGGAAAGTATTCCATATTCCTCTTCATAAGGGGGGGGGTAACACTAATGAACTTTCCAACTTCCGTCTCATAGCCCTACTTTCTCCTTTAGCTAAAATCATGGAAAGATGTGTCCATCGGCAATTGCTTGACCATCTTCTCCAAAATAATCTTCTAGCAGATTGCCAGCATGGCTTTAGACCTTATCACAGTACAACTACTGCTCTGTTATAATTCGCAGACCACATTAATAAAAATCGTAATAACAACTTGCTGTCCTCAGCCCTCTTTTTAGACCTCTCTAAGGCCTTTGATATGGTAAACCATAAACTCTTACTAAACATCCTTGAATCCCTGGCATTAGACCCCCAAGCAATCCAGTGGTTTAATTCCTACTTAGAAAATAGACAGCAAGCTGTTCTTTGGGACAATCACATATCCTCTCTGCTTCCCATCAAAATCGGTGTCCCACAAGGTTCCATTCTTGGACCACTTCTCTTTTCTATCTTTATTAATGATCTAAATAAGTCCCTTCCACAAACTATCTGCATTCAATATGCAGACGACTCAACATTGATATGTTCAGAATTTTCCCCAACTGAGCTTCAGGCTACTACCCAAAAAGTTTTTACAGCTGCTGAAAATTGGTTCTATCAACATTGTCTACTACTTAATACAAAAAAAAAAAAACTAAATTATTATTATTTACACCTACACAGAAATCCTCTGCTCTTGACTTCAATATAACATCTAATAATAGAACAAGAATATCCTCTGATCCTACTACCAAACTACTAGGTGTCACATTAGTTCATAATCTGAACTTCGATTCTCATATTAACTTAACCATCAAGTCAGTCAATAAAACACTCGGTTCTCTTTATAGGCTTAAACCCTTCTGCTCTGCTTCAGCAAGAGCTACCATTGTCCAGACGCACCTGCTATCTACCCTTCTCTATGCCTCACCTATTTTTACAAACCTATCTAAATCTAATCTCAATAAACTTGAGATCTTCTGTGTCAAAGCATATGACACAGAAGATCTCAATGATTAACACTGTTTTCCAAATTAAAGTACTGGCAGAGAAATTTCTAAGTTAGTGCCAGCAGTGATTCCCTTTTTTAGAAGAAGTCTCTATCTCTAATGAGGTGGTATGACAATGGTGACAAGGGAGTTGGTATATATAATTTGGGTTATATGTGGAGCTATGCCCCATGCCAGGATGTTCTGGGTGTTTCCCCTGCACAAAAAAATAATAATAATAAATAAATAAACATCGGCAGTGCAATGTTTTTGACCTTTTGTATTTCAGGCATTAGTTTTGGCATTTCTAATGTTTGGACTTTGCTACTCAATGTTTCATAATGTAACTGCTATAAACTCTCTTTAAAGAATATCACCTCTCTTGACTCCAAGGAGATTGAAAATGGTTAATAAAATGCCATTTTGTTGAATAGGACATTCATCAAAATATAGTTGCAACCAAAACAAGCCACCACCTTTGCAGATGAACACATTGTTTCTGATAAGTTGACCAATCACCTTTCACAAAGCCAACAAACAGAGGTTGACTAAAATATATATATGTGGAATTAAGATAAAACCTGAAGATCAGGGGTGTCAGAATTTTTTTTTAATAAAACCTGTCTAGGAGTTTGCTGTCTTTTTAAAAATGAAAGAAATAATAGAAGCTAGCATTAAGGGGCTTACACTAAATGTTTGAACTTTTTAGCATAGATCTAAAATGGAAATCCACTCCCTGGAAACAGAAAGCCAAGAACCTGGTTTTGTGCAGGTTTCTGAGATAACATTATAATGAGCAGTCTACACCAACAGGATGACCAAAAGTTATTCTTCCTTTTACTTGCTAATCTGTTAAACGTCATTATTGATGAAGGATAAGGAAAGATAGACCAGTCCATCGTAGACCATATAAGATAGATGTCTTCAAAGGATGGCTCATTCTGGGGTAACCTAGCAGATGAGGAAAACTCATACTCACTGTCTTCTCAAGAAACAAAGAGATCTTTGTCTTTAGATTTGTGTACTAGAGAAGAGGAAGAGAAAGAAGATCTTTGTTGCCTAGTCTTTGTACTTACAGACATGTGTCTCTGTCTTGCCCATTTTCAAGTTAAGTGCCAGTCACTATTACATTGATGTCAAGAAGGACCCTAACATACAGATATATACATGCTGAAGGAGGTGATAGGAGGTGCTGAAGGACCTGCTTTAGCCTGAAACAGACATTGTATGATACTATCACTGGGTACTCCTTGTTATCAGGTGAAAAGGTGATAAAGAGGTTGTAAAACCCCACCACTTTACCAGTAATCAAGGAGCCTCAATCCTCACCACTGGCACAAGTGGGGAACATGCATTGGGAGGATGACAAGGTACACACACAGTTTTCTCAGATGCAGCTCTCTGCATCAACTGCAATTTCCCTTAAGGGCACACAGAGACCACAGTGAGTCTGGGGCTGTTTTTTGCTCTTTTTCCAGATCCCCATTAAGACTCCCCACTAGCACAACTACAGAGGCGAGATTTCAGCTAAGTGGCCAAGCCAAGACCTCCAGAACTCTCTTTGCCCAATTAGTGCTTTGGGTCCCTGCCCAAGTAGCTGACACACACTCTTTGAGGTAATGTATACACACACACACACACACACACACACACACACACACACACACACACACACACACACACACACACACACACACACACACACACACACACACACACACACTCACCTAGCAAAGGCTAGCTCAGGTTTACTAGCTATGTCTCCTTTTGCCCAGACTATAAGGTAGTTATCACTGCCACCAGCCAGCTCCTTATCAGCTACTTTAAGGCCCTTAACAAAGAATGCCCAGTCTTACTGTGTAATCTTACTGTTAATACAAATGGTAATTTGATCAAGAGCAAGGCAATTAGGAGTAGCCTACACAGTGTCACCAAACAAAAATGCAAGTACTCTGAGAGCTTAAATATCTCTAGACGGATTAGCCACAATGAAAGTTTTAAATATATTTAATAAGAAATAATAAAAGAACAAGAAAATACTCAGTATATATTTACAGTGACATCAGAGTTCAAAATCACAGGAAATATTTAAAAGAGCATTGCAGGACAGTCTCAAATAAATAAATAAAACATCTAAATTAAGCTTTGCAATATTCCTGACTGTATCTAAGAGAATAACTGGGTCTAAATTATAAACCCGAATGCTAAACTTATCAAATCCCTAAACGTTGACCCATCCTCATCGAATCACATAAACACTGAATGCCCTAAACCATGAAATTCAAAACATCGAACTATCATACCTGTCCCACCCCACCGCCCACTACATACTACCTACACAAACAAACTAAATAAACCACATACATACACTAACCAAAACCTTACTTCTAACGCTAAACTAAACCCTACTTCTAACCTTACACTAAATCTTACATATACAACCAAGTATGCACTTAACTTAACCCGCATCCTAACCCTAAGGTCCGTAACTATCACACACTTACCTTAAAAAGCTAAACCCAAACAAACTAAATAACCCACACACATACTTAACAAAACCCTACACTAAATCTAACATACATTACCATCCATGCACTTACCTTAACCTGCACCCTAACCCTAAGGTCCGTAACTATCGCACACTTATCTTATGGAGCTATACCGCAGAAGGCCAACCATGACGATTCGATGTTTCCGGTTTTGCTCTTCTGGACATGCAATGATTTTGTGTTTTGATAAGGATGAGTCGACGTTTACAGATTCAGTAAGGTAAATGTTCAACTTACTAATAGGGAACCAAATTATTATACCGTAATAACTTACTATTAGAGCAAGACAGATATCTGGTGAATGGGTGTTCTTGTCATGTCCAAGACAGAATACATAATGCTGTCCCTCTTTCAGAGAGTTCTAAGATTAATATCTCAAATATTACTGCTGCGATAGCTTGCAGAATGACATCATTTCTACTCATCTGACTTCTAGTCCCCAGGCCCAAAACAACCATTGATGGCAGCTAGTAGCATTTCACATATACCTGTAAATATACCTAGACAAGGCTTTCCCTCAGATCTTTGGCAAATGCCAGAAGTCATAAAACAATAAAACACTTCCAAGACAATACAGGAAGCTTTGTAGTTTTAGACATTGTGTCTCTTTGCTGTATTGAAACTGAAAGATATTCCCCCAGATTCACGAATCCTCCGTGTAAGACTTAATAAGTCTTACTCGGAGGCTGCAGTTGAATGGTATGAAGTCAGCATGCCATGAATATGCATGAGGGCATGCTGACTCAACCGTAAGTCTTACACAGACCATGTAAGAAAGCAGGGGGCGTGTCCGACTGCTGAGCAGTCTAAATGTCCACGCCCCTGCAAGTGTTTTAAAACTAAACAAAGCACACACACAAGAGCGAGTCTGCTCAAATGTCCCTGCACCCAACACCACACTCCCTGATATTGTAAACCCCTATCACAGTTCTAAAATGCAAAACATTAAATATATATTTTTTTAAAATCCCCAAAATAGCTGCCCGTATTTGCACGTGTGTGCGTGGGTGTGCCCATTGTTTAGCTAGAGTTAGCAATTCTGACATGGAAGAGCATAAGAAAGAATGTTAATGCAAATCACACCAAATAGCAGTAGTGTAATGGTAGAGCGTTTGCACAAAGAAGAGGCATTCATGGCTCGAGTCCCACCACTCCCCTTCCTATTTTTTAAATCAGTATATGAAATAATACCTGACAAAATATGTTTAAACATTACTAAAAAGCAGTGAAATGGCCAATGTATCAGTGAACAAAATAAATATTTTAAAGGATCCTGATATAAAATTGCCTGCAGTTAAGCAGCACTTCACCCAGCACAATAGAGTTGCCCGTAGTTAAATAGCGCTTTACCTAGCACAATAGAGTTGCCCATGGTTTAATAGCACTTTACCTAGCGCAATAGAGTTGCCCATAGCTCAATGGTGCTTTACCCAGCGCAATGAGTTTGCGCAGACGTGAGCACCATGCCAACCAGGACACCGTAGGGCACCGAGGAGCAACGTAGAGCAAAGTTGCTTAAATGCAGCCACACCCCCTAGCCTGTCTGGATAGTATGAAAATAAGATGAATGGCAAGGTTTTAACCCAGGACTCTGTGCATCAGAAGCAAAGTACAGAACCACTAAGCCATGACAACATAGGGGAAACTGTCACTATTAACATACATATACTTACGAATGGTAGTTTAACCATTACTAAGCAGGTCTGCAGTCAGCCAAGAATTTTACAAAACGGCCAATTACAAAAAAGTGCTGGAAATGCGGCATATTTAAGCCCCACAGGTGGGAATACACACCATAACTGATTGTAGCTCACATCTGCAGTTAGAATGTCTGGTGTCGGAGAGGGAACACGCTTCCGAGCACAACATTGGGGCATTGAGGAGTCCAAATACATGGTTTGGCTCCTTGTCCACTGTCATGAGTCAAGACTCCTGCAGGGCCAGTTACAAGGGAAGGAGTACATGGCAGAGGCTTGGAACCGGTTAGCTCGTGACCTCACCAGTGCCACAGGCATTCCTTTGACTGGTGAGCAGGTCCGTCACCACCATGCAGACCTGAAGAGACGAAAGCAGGACCACCTGAACCAATGGATACAGGAGGCCCGTGGGATGCGGGATGCCCCACAACTGAGTATGTAGCCATGGAATGCAGTATGTAAGAATTGATAATTAAGTATGTATAACGGATAGGTATGTCTCAGTATCCCTTCATTTACTTTACAGCTGCAGGTGACCATGCTATGAATCAGCAAGTCTATGCTGACAGGCTGCTAAGGCTGCACCACTAGGCAGGTTAGTGATTATTCTGCATGTATTGTTATATAAAATATGGGAGAGAGCATGAAAGAAAGTGTTGTAGTCTAATAATACAGCCATAAAATTGCCTGAATAAGTCCTCTGTATGTACTGTCAGATAAAAGCGTCAGAGAGGTAGAAAAAGAGTGTAGAAACCCATTAAGAAAGGTAACATATGTCTGGAATAATATCTCTGCAGGCACTGTCATATAAAATAAGTGAGTGAGCCTGGAAAAAGATTGTTCTAACCTACTAATAAAGGTATAATATGTCTTGAACATGTCTGCCATATACACCGTTAAAATAAATAAAGGAGTGAGCCTGTGGAAAAGTGTGCAATGTCATTAATAAAGGTCTAAAACCCAGAGTGTGTCTGTGTCACAGAGTCTAAAATGTTGTTGTACCCTTGCAGTATACAAACAGTACTGTTTGAAAAGGTGCTGGCAACCCAGAGTTGTGCAGTCCTATATAAAGTGGGTGATGGAAGAACTAGTAGCTGTGAAACATATATACAGTCCACAACAGGCAGTTACTGGCTGACATGAATAAGTAAGCCTGGCACACGTGTAGCATGTAATTTTTTCCCCCAGAAATGTGAGTGTGTGTCAAGAAATGCAGGGTTCTGTACAAATCGAAGTGAAAATGTCAAGGAAAACATTCCAGATATATAGATAAAGAAATATAAATGCAATCAAGAAATACATAGCAGTAACATCTGCATCCTGGACAGTTAGTATGTCAGATATAGGTCAGGCATATATTGAACTAGTCAAACCCATTACACAACCTAATGTATGGTGGCAAGTGTAATAATACACGTATGGGATATACACTTGCAGTCACTAGGAATGTAGCGTAGACTAAAAGGTCATTATAGGATGGTAACCGAGGTTTTTTATACACCCTACTGTATGTGCATAAACCATGCAATTCCACACCTCAATGGGTATGTGTAATCTTAAATATTTGTTGGGACATATGTCCTATTGTTCTATAAATATTTGCATTCAAGTTGATGCATGTGCCCTGTTTAAATATCACAATCATGGTGGCCTGTTGCTACCAAACATCCCTGCATGCTGTTGGAATAACCACTGTGGTTCAATATATGCATGTGTTATGCTTGCTGTTCAACTGTTGTATCTTTGGTGTGTTGGGTTAATGTGAATATTATTGCATGCTGTTACAACTAATCTGGAATGCTGTTTTACTTATGTTGTAATTAAACACACCTAATCACAGAACGTATGGGAAGGCCGGTCCCAGCTGACCCACCTGTCCCTCCTCAGCCTGCGAGTGCACCTGGCACCAGCAGGTCTGGTGCCCAGCCCGGGCTCCCCTCCTCCATTGGTCCTGTGCCACCTTCGGGTGGAAGCGCTGCAGGGGATGGGGCTTGTCCCCCCATGCAAGTGTGGGCGGAGAAGGGCCACCTGTCACCCTTCAAAGGGTCTGGGCTGTGGTGTGTAGGGAGGTCCAGCATTCAGTCACTGATCCCCTACGCCAGCTTGAGGCGAGAGTGGCGCATCTCACATGTGAGCTTGCCCATCCTTTCGCACCCCCAAGCACAGCACCCTCGGGACTGTGAAGGTTCAGTGGTGACTGCCCATGGGTGGGGATCTCAGTTCCACTGTTACCATCTGTGGGCTCATGGGCTTGCGATTTCCAAACATCTGACCCCGTCAATTGTGTTCACCCACCCTATGTGTCATACACCACCCCTGCATACGTCTTGTCTGTCTTGCCTGTTTACCTTCCCAACCTACCTCCCCGGACATACCTACTTCCTCTACCTCACTTCCCACTCTCACCTAGAAAAAAAAGAGCAATCTGTACCCACAAAAAAATTACGCCCCATACATAGCTGCCCATTTTGCATACATGTCCATCGGACAAACATGTAAGCTGATAATTATAATTGGCAGTACAACATACTTTGTTGTCCTCACCCCTCTCCCAGGGGTGGAAGGTTTCACATTTCACTCCAAATTCATTTTATATGCACAGCTGTTGCTGTTAAAGAAATGGGCAGCTATGGACCTTCCCTACACCTGTCCTGCACATCCCGAGCTTGTTTACCTCTTTGTGCCCCCTTTTTCACCACTTTCCTATCTCCCCATTTTCTTTTCTTTAAAAGAAATTAGCATAGGGGTTAGCGGGAGTAAGCACTGTTAAGCAGTTGTAAGTGGGTTTTAGCAAGTGTGTGCATGTGTATGCTTAGCTAAGCAAACCCACGCAAACCCACTTACAACTGCTTAAAAGTGCCTTAGTCACTCTATGGCAGGGCCCTTGTTCTGCTCAGCAGCAAAAGAAAATACCTCTGTCAGTCTCGAACCCCAGACCATTGACACAATAGACTGCATGAATCATCACTAAGCCACAGCAGATATACAAATAATTTGGTTCTGAAATAAATATATCATGCATTACAATGAGGGAATGTAAATGAAAATTAGGAATGGTATAACACTAATCATTTTCTGTGGGTCTTTACCGGCAGTGGTTGTGGAATTGCATGACATGATTGTGAAAGGAGAACCAGCCATCCTAGCAGGGAATAATGTTACAGTAGCACCTTACAAACACCACACAGTATCAGACCAGGATTAATACTGGCCACAGGAATACAATGCAATAACCACATTTGAATGGCAGTTAATTGTGTAAGTGAGAATAAAGGACATACTCCCATGTATCCTGTGCTAGCATTTGGAGGGGTGCATACATGTCTATAATGAGATGTGTGTACTGGAAGCAGCAACATTCAGGTTTGAGTACAACATGCATATAACTGGCTACAACCGTAGCATCAGATAAGAGACAAATACCAACCTTCAGAATGACACAACCGTGTCCAGAGCAAACAAGCATGGGACTCACCTTGGAAATCTGAAAGGGCTACGCCTACCTAAACTAGCATTTTATAGCAGTGGGCTGCAATCAAAGTGAGTAATGCAATCACCAAACAGCAGGCTGCATGCAATTACTGAATGGTGGGCAGCAATTGATGCAGAGGCTGTCACATGCACAAGTGCAGATACCTAGAAAAGCATGCTGTACCTGCAGTCCACACATGCAATTATATCATTGCAGGTGCTGTGAGTTTGAGAGTGAGAGAGAGAGAGAGGCACGGACACAGACACAACTGAGACAGAGACAGAGACAGAACAGAACAGAGTGAGAAACAAAGACAGAACATTGAATAGAGGGTGAAAACCAAAAAAAAAAAACCACCAATAAAATAAAAAACTACAAAACCGTAACACACGGAGCATGGAGATACTAAGGTAAGGTATGTAACTCACATGTATGTGTTGGCATGTTGTATATGTTCCTGAAGAGTACTCTACACACTGCAAATCATCCATGTGTTGCAGCAGTATGCATCTATCTGTATCTGCACATGTGCATAGGGCAAGGGACATACTGCAACTGTTAGCAAAGGGTGGACAGATATCTGTCAGTGAAGGTTGATATGTGCATATATCCATATAGGACGTAGTGTGTGGCTTAGAAAACAGCATGCAGTGCACAGGAGCAGCTGTAGGTCAACTGGTGCTCTAGGCAAAAGGGCTCCACTGTGCCCCCTACCACACTTCCTGGTGCCCCCATCCTTGTCTTACTACATCACATAAATAGTGGAAAAGCACCCCTGCTAGAGTGGCACCCTAGGCGGCCGCCCAGTTGGCCTATGCCTAAGGCCAGCTAAGGTAGTGCTGATATATGTCACGTGGTGGTTAAATGCTGTGGGACAGATGTGTCAGATCTGCTGTGTTATAACCAGTGAGGCCTGCTAATGCAACAAGGGCTGAGGACACCCACATGCATTCTGCACAACACTGTGCAATTTAATCACATACCTGTACATCCCACAACTGTCACATAAGTGATATCCCCACCATGAAAGGTGGACTGTACATGTGCCTATATGTACATCCACGTATACAGCAATGGATGTGTACATGTATGTGTATAGATATGCATGCATATAATATATATATATATATATATATATATATATATATATATATATATATATATATATATATATATATACACACATATAGAGTGAGAGAGAGAGAGAGACAGAGAGACACTAGTTCATATGTACCGCACAGGTGTGTGGTGACCAAGGCATGGACTGTAGACAAGTGTTGATACTGCAGTGCCATTTCACCTTCCCAAAACAGTGTACCCATTAACTACCACATAGGTAGAGATGTACCTAACAGTGAAGGTGTGATAAGGGAACATGGGACACAGGTGGACAGTAGCCTCCACTTTGATGAAGACAGTGCCACACTACACCTGTAATCTGTCTGTGTGGTATGTGTCATGACAACAGGTGTGTCAGCTATGGACATATAGGGTAGAGTTCCCCTGTACTCATCACAATGCCCTGTGTGGTATGTACTTCACATGACAACTACACCAGGTGAACAGGCCACAGACAGACCCCCCCAGAGGGTAATACTGGCTGCAAACAGATGCCCTATGCAGACTGACTCACAAAATCACAAGTACACTGTATTGCATACTGGCCACACAGATGTGACCTCTGCCAGACATACAGAGGTATGTCACACCCATAGCTGGGTGACAACCACCATGGCAGCATATGACAATCCCTCTGGGATAAATGCTCTAGGGCCCTAAACCTTGTCAGCTCACTAAATGGCACATGCTGGAGGGATAGGTTCCCATCTCAGGGATATGCCATACACCGGAATAGACCACATAGCAATAGCAAACAAGGCTATTCCTTAGCAGTTGTTATAAATACCCCTGAAGATTGTGTGGGAGATTGGTAATACATCCCAGGAAACACCTCTGTGGTTCAGGTTGGCAGGGGGAAGTGAAATCAAAGTACATGTGTGTCAAAGGCCAGGGTAGCATATGGCTAGGCTGCCATAGGCCCTAGGGCCAATAGCATATTACCTGCCTATGACACTATGCACTCACACATGTACTTAATGCAATAACTGCTATGTGAGGTTGCATAAGTGTAATGCTGAATGTGTGCAAGGTCTGTCTGTAAAGGTATGATAGCTTAGTGTGATGTTGTATCTGACATTGTAGTACCTATCCTAGCTGTGAGGAGAGCAACTGATGTGTAATGTACTGTTAGGCAGACATAGTAGTATGGCAGATGATGTGACGTAGTTCTCCGTTGAAGAATGTGGTGTCTCATTGTAGGCTAAAGCAATACATGTATGCTTAGTGAGTGGTACTGCTGGTGAATCCATCACCAATATGAACTGTAGTACTACCTAAAGCTGTAGGCCTAAACAGCACAGTATGGTGTGTGTTCACATTGCTTGGAAACACTGTCATGTGTGTTTCCTGTAGTCTCCATAGAGGACAGAATGCAGACATAAGGGTGTGTAAGTAGTGGCACACAGTACCGTATGGTACACAGGTAATGCTAATCTGTGTTGGCATATAGTGGTGCGCTGTATGTTTGCCTGATGTGTGTGTGATTATGCCTGTACAATGGCTGCAATCATATGTGTGTTACAGGGTAAATGTGTGTATCCAGCAACATATATAGTCTGTTACAGCAGTATGCCACCTATAGCAACAACTGGACACATATGTTAGGCAGGGCTATGTCATGAATGACTAGGGTGGTTGATTGGTACTACTGTACCTGTACTATACATCCATTACATTGGATGACATCTCTATTCGTGCATCGGTGTGATATACACCCCTATCTTGAGGTTGTGCAATGTGTCACAAACAGTGTGTCGGGTACTGTTGTATAGTGCTGTGATATACAGAGTCTGCCAGGCAGTGTTAGTTAGTTGTGGCCTGAGAACCAATAAGTGGAATTGAGCGTGTGCAACCTCTGACAGCCAATAGGATGGTATATATGTCATTAAAGTGATATCTGTTGGTAAAGATGTAACGTGTGACACAGGACACTCTCACACATATTGTTCATATCTTTATCATCCAGATGGCCCACCACCGCAACCCAGCGTATACAGCAGAGGAGGAAGAGGTGATACACAACAGCCGTTTGCAGCAGTACACAATGCTCTTCTCCAGAAGTGGCCAGCACCAGCAGGAGCGGACTGCATTGTGGCAGGAACTTGTTATTGCGTAAATGACATAGGCATGCATAACCGGACATATGAGCAGATACGCCATCACTGCAGTGACTTAATTAGACAAGTCCGGCGGCGTGTGTCTGATATCCAAGGACAGCAGCTTGCCACAGGTGGAGGGGTGGCCATTCATCCCCCCCTCACCAGAGCGGAGGAGCTGATCCTAAGCATGGTGGCTCCTGGATAACAGCTACAACAACCACTGACATGTGTTGTAATGGAGGCCGGAGCCACCCAGCACATCCACCTGGAGCAAGCAGGTAACATGCCCAATCTGTAGACTACAGTTAACTGTATTGTTAGATTATGTATACGTTTGATGTGTACTGTGTGTTTAGCAGTTCAGCTGCCTAGTGTTGTGCAATACAGATAGTTTGAATAATATCCCTACACCTACACCTGTGACTGTTGACTGTTGTTGTACTGCAGTTTAGCATACCCACTGTAGCAATGCCACAGTTGTGGCCATTGACAAACCCTCTCATATTCTCGTAGGTCCCTCTGGTGTGAAGGCAGGCAGCCGATCCATGCTGGTGAGTGTGTTATACCTGCAATGTTGGTAATGAAATATGCATGTCATATGTGAGGTGTAGGCCATGTACACGTAACACACCTATGCATAATGCATGCCATGCATGTTTGCTGTGAGATGTTGCACAGCTCAGTAATGTCAGTAGCTGCCTCAATGACATGCGATACACAGAGCATGACACACAGTTGTAGCAACCCTGTACTGCACATTGGATAGGCATAGTTGCAATATCTGTACACAGCATAACACATTGATCACATGCAGTACACAAAGTCATGCTACATATGGCGTACCCACACACCCGCTGTAAGGTCACACGTCAGTATCCCACATGTCATCCACACACATGATGTACCTCGGGGGTAGAGGCCTATCATGGGGCTGTGCAACACTCTTCAACACATAGCACAGTCATGTGAGGCAATGCTCCCTACTGGGCACCTCATACACCCATGTACAAAGTGGCTGTGTAATAGTGAACGTATCCACGGCACTGTATTTCAGGTACAGCATGCTAGGCGGTGGTCTGTCACACAGTAGTAGCCGTGAGTGACCACACGATGCATGATGATGATGATGGCACATGGTACTACACCCTATCCGGTTACAGTGACCACAGTACTACACATAGCAGTCTTTGCTGTGCACCTCATTGTTCTGTGTGTGCAAACATATGCACCTATACACACCATGCATAGCATGTTGTGTGTGTGCTTACATATGCTAGTATACACATTCTGTACATCAGTCGCCATCTGTACAAAGAGTCACATATATGTTCTGGAATGCTATTGGGTGTATAGGTCACATGACACACATTGGGTATGTGTGGTGTTTAATGCTGCAGTCGTGTTGCATGCCATGTCGTGACTGGTACTGACATATCTGCAATATGTGCCACAGTCACCATAACCACTGTACAATGTCTATGTAGAGCATTGGGATTCCTTCACGTCTACATGCACCACTCATCCATGTCTGTACATTGCATGCATTCGCTACACCTGTGCCCACTATTATGTGCTATGGACACAGACACTGTCATCAGACATGGCAATCTATGTGTCACACAGATAATACATGCAGCCATGGTATGTATATCATTGAGTGATGGTGCACATGACATTGCAGAGCATACAATACTTGCACAGCAATGTTGTGTCCATGTACACACTCTGTTCCAGGGTATACCCAATCACTGAACAACTACACACATGCATCAAAGCCATGTATAATATCATTAGATAGGGCTGTCTACACTTGCACTGCATGGTCTTGAGCAAACACATATTCTGCATGGTGACATGTGTGGTGACTGTTTGCCTTGTGATACTGTCACCCACCATCACCCACTATTGTGTATGCATTGGATTGCTGGTGTGTGTGTGTGTATGTGCTATGGTGAGCAGTGTATTTATGTGCATGTGTGCATGTGTGCATGTGTTCATGTGTGCATGTGTGCATGTGTTCATGTGTGCATGTCTTCATGTGTGCATGTGTGCATGTGTGCTAACATCACGTATAGATTGTAAAGTGTGTTTCCTGTCTTCCTTCCACAGGTGCTGAGTTAGGGGTGGCTGAATGCAGCAGGGAACCTGATGTCACTGCCACTGATAGTGGAGATGATGAGACATGTATTGTGGCACAGGAAGGTCTGACAGGGTCTGTCATTGGTCCACCAATCGACACTACACAGTGACCAAGATCACACAAAGGTAACCCACACAATGCAGGATACTGCTCCGGTACAATACGGAATCGGACCCAGCAACCCTCATATGCACAATTTATGGAAAACAGAAACACCAAATACATGGGGAGGACATACAGATAAGGGAAATAGTCACTTCATTTTTGAATGTTGAAAAAATTATAACACAAGTTATAGGAGAAAACAAACAAGACAGTATTATTAATACCTCCAATAATTTTAATATTTTTAACTATACAGATATTGTTATTAATGAAAATTATTTTAACCTATTTATAAAAGGTTCTCTTTTGTGCCTACTAGTAAACCTAGGATAGAAAATATATTATTGGACATAAGAATTTTCACCCGTAAACTAAATTTTAAGTATTTGTACAAGGATAGGTATTCACAATCAAAAGAAAATAGCTTAAAAAGATCAAGTATATACAACCCCCCCCACCTTCATTATGAAATTATGAATTTTGAGAAATGTGTTGTTAACAGAATTAGGAAAGATTATAAGAAGGAACAGGTATTGGATAACAATTTGACAAAAGCTGAAATGGAATTGCTTAATGAATTAAGTAACAATGAAAGAATTAGGGTAATGAAACCCGACAAGGGTGGAGGGGTTGTAATTATGGACAAGTGGGATTATACTAGAAGGATGATGGATATCTTGGACAAGGAGAATCAATACGAACTTGTCTCTAGGAATGAGATAAATATTTCCTATAATAAGATAGACCTGATATTGGAAGATAATTTATTGCAAGGACTGATTGACAAGGAATTATATGAATTTTTGATAGTACCTAAACCAGTCATACGTGTTATTTTTGGTATCCCAAAAATACACAAGTCCTTGCATGATCCACCTTTAAGGCCGATAGTTTCTTCACAAGGTTCCAAGACCCAACCTTTAGCGATATATGTGGATACCAAGTTAAAGAAATTTTATAATAACCATAGACATATTTTAATTGATTCATGGGACTTTTTGCACAAAATAGGACAGAGTCCATTTAAGGATGATATTATTTTCATTACTATTGATGTGAGGGACCTTTTCTCAGTCATTCCCCAGATGGAGGGATTAACGTGGTTTGAAAGGATGTTGACAGAGACGGATTTTTTAACAGTAGATGAATATAGGTTGGTCCTTGAAAATATGGAGTTAGTCCTTAAATACAATTATGTATACTTTCAAGGGGATTATTATCACCAAAAAGAAGGGGTTGCAATGGGGTCGGCATGCGCCCCAATATATGCCAACATTATTATGCTTTGTTGGGAGAGACAATATGTCTTCAATTCGGAATTTAGTCAACATATTATTAAATATTTTCGTTTCCTAGACGATATTTTTGTTTTATGGAATGGTTCCTATGATAGTATTGACAAATTTATAGAATATATCAGCAATACTACTAGTTTTTTACAATTCACATACCAAACAGGGGAACATATGACACACTATCTAGATGTTAAACTAGAAAAAGATTACCAAAATAAATGTTATAAATCTAATATTTATAGAAAGGAACATCTTTCCAGTTCGCATTTACATTTTGATAGTGACCATCCCCATCAATTAAAAAAGAATATAGTCAAGGGACAAATGATCAGAATGGCTAGAATTATCTCCAACACTAATGAATTTTTAAATGAAATTAATAATATTGAAAAGATGTTTTTGGAAAGGGGATACCCATCTGAATTTATTAAACCTATTAAGGAATATGTCCAGTTAGGAAGGGGTAGTAAATATGTCCCCCTGTTGAATAATGATAACTTGACAGTAGATTCCAACCAAGATGAGAGGAGAAGTACTTTTAATAGGCAGGAATCTAACAATGTAGATACAACACCATATTTAACTCTGACCTACTATAAGGGAATTGGATGGTTAAAAAGATGTATAAATGAAACCTGGGAAATGTTCCAAAATATGCCTACCAAAACTAATGTATTTCAAAGTAAGATAAAATACAGTTATAGGAGGAGTAAAAATATTAAGGATATTATTGAAAGCAATAAGAATAAGGCAGGAGGGACGTGTACTAAACGTGGAACATTTAGATGTGGGAGACGTGCTCAATGCACTTATATTGCTGGATGCAAGAAGGTTAGTATCCCCAGTCTTGGAATTATTCTAAAGGCAAAGAAATATAACACTTGCTACTCAAAAGTAGTAGTTTATTTGGCCTTCTGTAAAACTTGTTGGAGTTACTACATAGGAAAAACAGAACGTCATCTTAGGACTAGAATATATGAGCACATTAGAGACATTAACAAACACAGCAAAAACAATACATTATATAGACATGCATTAATATGTAAGGAGGCTAATTACAAATTCTGGGTTATAGAAGAAGTTGGTTACCCAGAAAGAGGGGGTGATTGGGAAACACAATTGGAATTTTGTGAGATGATCTGGCAATTGAGACTTGATGCATGCTGTGGTAAAGGCCTCAATGACCATATTTCCATCACCCCTGCATTAAAACTCCTTGCAGCAGATCCGAAGAAACAAGGGTGAAACAATAACAATAATAATAATGGAAAGAAATAATAACAACAACTATATTTAAAAACAATAATAATAAAAATAACAAAAAATGGTATTATTTTATTATATTTTATTATATTTTAATATTCTATATATCAATTAGTTATCAAATATACACTATATTTATTTCATATCACTGTATCACTATATCTTTATTTAAATAATTATTTAAATATTTATACATATATTTATTACATTTATTTAATTCATATTTATTCTATTTTTTACATTTGTACATATCCATCTTAACATACAACATGCATTTATTCTTCTATATTTCCTTATTGGATAAGGTTTTACACTATTATTCATATTATAGGTTTACTCATTATATGTTATATTAGTATATTTTGTTTCTATCATACTCATTTTTATTTTGTATTTATTTATTTATTTACATATTTTAATGTATTAATGTTTTTAACCTGTATTTATTCTGATATTTAACTATTGATTGAGAGTCAGAAAATAATTCAATGAAAAGTTGTTATAAGAAATGAGAAACAACTTGACTGCCACATATACCTTTTGTATTTTCATTCAAGTCCTTTTCAGTTTATGTATATATATGTTCTGCCTTTAAATTTATAACTTCAATTAATGAGGTAACAAAATGCCAGCCAATTACACAGCTTTAAAAGTTTTGGAAGTTGTATAAAATACTGGAAATTGTGATGATACATTGATTCTGAAGAAGTCTCCTGGTTGGAGATGAAAGCACTAAATCAGTGAAATTAAGTTTTTATATATTTCGTTATTTTTTGTTCTGCTTTTAGCCTTTGGGCTTTCTTAAATAAATAACTTTTGTTTGACAAGCAAAGAACTGTTAAAACAAACCAGGAACAATAAGAGAAGTTCTTCTGTATGTTGAAAATCCAAGTATTTATTATACTGTTAAAACGTTAGCGTTCAATTTAAAAATGTATATAAAATACACGCTTTCAGCAAAATGAGTATCTCGCCTTCCTCAGACAAACAGAATACTTATTGCTATTCTAGCATTTATACATTGTTTAAAGATTTGTAACCGATCCACATGTAGTGCATTTCCTAATTAAATTTTCACCATGACAACCTTAAACAGGAAAATGCTTTTACCATTCTTCCTTAGCTTGACACAAGTTTAAAACGCAAAAGCACATGATTTCTTATGCTTATGATGTTATTTAACAATGATCTTGTATAAGGTACAGATAATAAATATTACCTGAAATTACAATAAAAGTATAATATAAATAATGCATGATGAATAATAATAAAAAATGGATAATAGAAAAATAATGAATAAATAATGAAAATAAAAATAAGAAGAAGTATTGAATATGATACATATACCCTTCCTTACTACGGACTAAATAAGTGGCTACCTATTAAGAGCCAGCCACTTCAAAATACACTTAATTGATATAACATCATTTATACCAGGAAAAATGTGTGCCCTCGTTTTAATTTGCCATGAAAGCTCATCCATCTCAAGGAAAATTTGCCAGGCTCCACCTCTAATATCGGGTTCTCTATGTTCTAATACTGTGTAACTAAAGGAGTGATCACCGTACTCCATAATATGCCTAGCTAAGGCATTAGTACTATCCTTCCTACTAATGGCATACTGATGCTCGTAGATTCTAGATTTGAATCTATGCTCAGTTTTGCCTATGTAGAAGGCTTTACAGAAATTATACATAGCAGCATAAATGATGCCTTTCGTTTGACAATTGTAATGGTTGTTAATCTTATACACAATATTATTGAAACTAATATGGCTACAGACCTTGACATGTCGGCACTGGGCACATGTACCGCATTTAAACATGCCATGTGGTCTGTTAGAATGCTGCTTCTTTTCCTTGTTTTGTAAAATGCTTTTCAAATTATTTCCTCTCCTGTATGTTATTTTTGGGCCGTTATTAAAACATCTAGCTATAAACTGATCTGTTCTGATTAAATCCCAGTTTTTGAATAACTCTTCCTTGATTAGCTGGTGATCTAAAGAGAAAGTGTGTAGGAAACTGATAGTATATTCTGATTTAGTATCTAGAACAGTATCCAGCATGTCAGTTGTTTCTAGGTTATCTTCATTGGAGATAGTTGTCTGCCCTGAAGGATGATCCCCTAAGAGTGGAATGAAGTGACCTTGCTCTCGCTTACTAGTGACTTCATTTATAAGTTTAATGATTAGGCTAGGTGGATACCCTCTGTGAACGAACATTATCATGAGTGTTAAACATTCGGAATGGAAATCGTGGAAATCTGTGATCATACGGGCAGCCCTAACTAACTGTCCTTTAATTACCGCTTTCTTTTGATGAAAGGGATGACTGCTGGTAAAATGTAGAAAAGAGTTTGAGTAAGTGGGCTTCCTGTAGATTAGGCTCTTGTACCTACTATTGTTATTGTCCTTGATCAATAATATATCCAAATAATTTATTTCTATATCCCCTATACTATATGTGAACTCTGAAAAATCAGTGTATTGTGAAATTCTATTAATAAATGTAGGAATAAGTTCCTTATTACCTGTCCACATACAAAATATGTCATCCTGGTACCTAGTGTACCAAGTGACATATTTTTGAAACCACTCATCTTTAAAGAGCATGTTCGTCTCCCAAAATGCCATAACTGCATTGGCAAATGAGCCTCCACATGGAGAACCCATTGCCACACCTGACGTTTGTACATAAAATTGGTTCTCAAACATAAAAAAGTTATTGGCCAAAACAAGCTCAAGTAGCGTCTCTATCAAGTTAATGCTATTATGATTACTTCCTTTTCTTAACATAAATTCTCTCACCCAATTCACCCCTATAGTTTGGGAGATGACTGTATACAGATCTTTAACGTCAATTGTCAAGAAAAGGACATCCTTTGAAAAACTTGCTTATTTAGACTATCCAGGAAACTCCATGAGTCCTTACATATTATGACCTCACTTGTAATTAGTGGTTTGAGAACAGAATCAATATATTTGGCGCATGCATATGTGATCGATCCTCTCCCGTCCACTATAGGTCTAAATGGTGGGGCATGCAGCCTTTTGTGCAGTATAGGAGTGCCAAAGAAGGCTGGAATTCTAGGTGCTGCCATAGATAAATATTTATGAGTATCCATATCTATGGAACCTTCAAGGAATAAATCATTTAAAGTTTCCCTAATCTTACTGTATGCTACGTTTACCTCGTTCAATGTCACCTGCTTATAAGACAGAGTTTCTAGATGTTTAAACATATAGTCAACATAGGTGCAATGATCCATGAATACCAGACCTCCCCCTTTATCTGGTTTCATTACCCTGATGTTACATGCTTTCAATAAGTTAATGAAATCCTGTTCCAAAAAGGTGATATTATTGATGTATTTATGATGTCTATGTGTCACATTGTTCTTAATGGCCCAGAAATCCACTTCGCACATTTTTTCAAACGTGTGCAAAGTGGGATGGAGAGGAGGGTTATAAGAACTAGAGATTCTTAATGCATTAGTTATGGGCAAGTTATTACCCATCAATAAATTCAAATTAAGCTTACGGACAAAGACTTTCAAATCAATAACGGTTTTTACAATGTCCATTTTACGACTAGGAACAAAAGATAAGTCTTTCGATAAAAAGTCTACCATGTCCTGTTGGATCTCGAGAGATGTATAGTTGTAAATGGTAAAGTCACCACCACTGCTTTTGTGCTGGTGTGGTTGTATACCAAAATTGAAGTTATAATCTATCTCCTGCGTGGTTCCTCTTGTTCCACCTGTTGTTCTGCTGTGGGGGTCGATACCGGTTGTTGGTCCTCGCCCTGGAATTGCCCACTTGACAAAAATCCTGTTGGTTTTCATGGATTTGGGGTGCCATGTCTTGAATATTATGTTCTACACAATTCTGGCATTCCCGTGGGTGGGCATGTAGTTCAACAAAACCTTCTTGAAAGTTATTGTTGTTATTATTATTGTTGGTATTGAGCCTAGGGCTCCTCCTTAAAAACTGTCTTTGCTGGTTAGGAACATCAGTACTACTGTGGGAATTGGTCTGATCCAGCTTGAGGATACTTTGGCCAGATTGTGAATTGGCATTAGATCTCCCTGGGACTTTGTTGGAAAGTCTAGGATATGCCTGTTTATTAGCATAGTCTTTAATGTCCCTAACTTTTGTTTGACGACTTTGGGATTCCTTGGACATTTTTAGTCCTGGTATACGTAAAGACAGCCTTCATTGTACCGGAGCAGTATCCTGCCTTGTGTGACACTACACAGTGGTCAACCCCATCTATGCGCAGACTCATACTGCCAATACATCCCTAGTCACCAATGGCCTTAGCTGAGGGACAGCATACAGTTGGCATTGACCAGGAGAGTGTGGTACCTATGGCGCGTGCATCCCCTCACAGCAGCCATAGCCAGATTACTGGAACAGTACCACATAGGTGGAGGTCCAGGGGTTCTCGGGGGAATACCACTGGTCGTATTGCCCCTGGCAGATGTGCCCCCAGAGGTATTACAACCTCCAGTATGTTCCGGGCTGTAATGCAGGCACAGGCACGTATGGAACGGTACACCCAACAGGGACTAAGGGCGCAGAGGGCCCATTACACTGCTATCAATGACAGCATCCATGACCTTGCCGGTGCCATCCGAAATTACACTGAGGTCATTGATAGCCGGTAGAGGGAGACATTAGATGTCCTTCACGATGTGTTAGCCATGAGCCAGGACCATGTGGGATGGATGAGAAGCCGACGCGGATGCATGCCAGCAACAGCATCAGCTGGCAGTCGTCGCGGACAGACCATGGATCACAGCCGCTCCCGTAGTGGCGGTACCAGCCTTAGCAATGCTGGGGCTTGCCTGTCCATTGAACGTCCTACTAGACCACGTGCATGTGGCACTTACCAGTCCCAGCTGGGACATGGGCCCAGTCATCATACCTCTGCCTCTGATGACAGCATCCAGTCAGGGTTGGTACCCAATACTGCCCATAGCACTCCTGCTAGGCAGCACAGGTACTGTGTCCATGGCCAGAGACAGTGATCTATATGGCCTAGCAGGTACAGTCTGTGGCTGTCCCACAACCGTCCGTATATGGCAGCCACATGGTGAATTTGTGTGCATGCAGACACACACACATTTACTATACAACTAGGGCTCACACATACACACACACATTACATCAACATTGGCCCATGCAGTACTGTTGTCCATCACACACACACACACACACACACACACACACACACACACACACACATACACACACACACACAGACATGCCGATTGGATGGGTCAATGTCGGGCTCTGGCAGACCTACAACACACCCTGTGCATATGATGACACCTGTGCCACCTCCTGTCATCTGTAAGATTGATGCAGGGACAAGCTAACATGGTTCTGATGCACAGGCTGACATTATAACAGTGTAGCAATAGTAGCAAATTGACAACAGGAAAGTGTAATTATATCCTTGTAGGTATACCTGAGCAGGCATTATGCATCACACCTGTGATAGTCATTGTAGCATTGTTTACACCAGTGTTAGTCCTGAGTATGTAATGTCCACCCATGTGCCACTTGGCTGAAGTGTACAGTGTTGCCAGCATGTGTTAGTGAGTGGACAGTATAGGTGTGTGATGTGTGCATTACAAATTTGCGGGTGTACATCTGTGAACATGGTGTGTGCGCACTGTCTGCATGTACGTGCATAGTGGACACATGGGATGTGCGACTTACCCTGTTCTACACATTGTTAACATATCATGGTATCTTTCGATGGCCAGTATGCATTATACTACAGATATGTACTAACATGGGTACACATGTGTATATGACATGGGTTGGCACTATGTTGTGGGTGATACTGTTGATATCTGTCAATGATCTGCAGTCTGGTAGTATACACCATCTCAACAGCATGACTATAACCAATCATTAGATGAAGTCCTGACAAATGACTCACAGTTGTAGGGAACTCAGTAACAGTTGGATCCTCCCAGTACTATACAATAACAGTAACCAGTGGTATTGGTCGCCACACGTTCCTGGGACCACACCTGTGTGGCATAAAGCCCTCTTAGGTATATGCAAATACACTAGGGATATGTCCATCAACAATTGGAAATGCATGCATTGGCCTACACTGCATTCCCTGGATGGGAAGCATATCCTACACAAGGGTATCATACAGACAGATACTTGTTGTCCAATACATGCTGTATAGCAGTAAGCCATCTATGGCATATTCATCTACATTTACAATACATACTATCCCGACAGTACCACATAGGTGGTAGCCCTCAACATGTATGTCGGGTACCAATGTGTACAGATAGACACGTGTTATGTCATCTGTCCCTTGGTATCCACATATCCATAGGTATTGTGGAGTGCCTCAGTGTTTCACATAACACATTAGGGGCCTGCATGCATATCCACAGGGCTGGTGTATACTTATAATGACTGTCCATTATTGCCAGTCATTGTTGTGTATGAACATGTCTGACATAAACCCCGGCAATTACCCTCACTCACAGTACTCTATAGTGCCTGTCATAGGTGTGTGTGGCAGAGATGTCCTTGGCCATGGATCACTACATTGGCCGAGCTTGACACAGACATACATATGTGACCTATGATTTGTGAAGCAGTGGCACAATCTGTCGAAGGTTACAAATGTATTCATGTCGTATGAAGGCTTCACACCTATATACTGATTGAGGTCACATGTACACATATTTATTTGACACGCAGATACCCGATGTGTGCAATGCACATACTGTTTGAAACATTTGTCATACCATAGTAAAAGCAAAACCCACACTGCGTTGACCACCTGTGGCACACACACAATCTTGGCATTTGCAGAACTCAAACCCCTACCTATCTATGTTATGATACTAGAGAGATACGCATTAACACAGCGAGCTATATGCATTACTGGGTGGTGTATGTTCTCCTTGAATATTTGTAGGATGCTGACATCATCCGACTTTCCAAAGAGGGATGTACCTCTTTTAATGTGTTTTCCCAGTCTCCATAAAGGCTACTCCTCTCAAAGGAAACCACACACATACAGACACACACCCACACACACACACTCACACCCACTTGGTGTTTACAGGACTCAAACCCCTACCTAACTATGCTATGATACTAGAGAGATATGCATTAACATGGCACGCTATATGCATTACTGGGTGGGTTATGTTCTCCTTGAATATTTGTAGGATGCTGACACCATCGGACTTTCCAAAGAGGGATGTACCTCTTTTAATGTGTTTTCCCAGTCTCCAAAAAGGCTACTCCTTTCAAAAGAAACCACACACATACTTGGCATTTGCAGGACTCAAACCCCTACCGAACTACGTTATGATAATAGAAAGACACGCATTAACATGGCGCGCTACATGCTTTACTGGTGATTTCTGTTCTCGTGGTATATTTGTAGGATGATGACATCATCAGACTGGACATGGTAATGTGTGTACACATTGTTTTGCAATCCCAGGAATGATCCGTGTAGGTTGGCAGGTATCAACAGCTTGTACAGGACCCCGTGAGTCTCACATTGTGTGATCTATCTGTGGACACATTGACATCCCTCCATATGTCAACATATATCTATGCACAGATTGTTGATTTTGTGGATATGACATGTGTCTGTGATGTTGATGAAGAGCTGTTCAAAGTCTATGTGGGACATGTGTAGCACTGTTCCATGATGTATGTCCTGGGTGGCTGCCTTGCAGATGGTGTAGCATGCTTGGGTACCATGATCTGCACATGAACATACCACAGTTGGTAGGGTTGTGTGTTTGTTGGTTTCCAATAGCTCTGTTTATCACATCTGCCATGATGCACTCCATGGCCTTGCAGATCAGACTTTATAGGCTTACTGGACTATACTTCCCATGGTGTGTTGTGCACCCGCACACGTGGGGAGTGCCTTATGTTGCTGTAATACGTTCAATGGTTCCAGGTCCTATGGAGTGGGTGAGGCTCAACAGACTGTTCAGGTGCAGGGTCTGTTTGTTCTGTAGTGCATGCATGACACATATTGGGAAACAATGTAATCCAATTGCTGCCATGCTTTTGGCTTTGGGGGGAGCTGTTCAGCCATTCTACATGTGATATCTCCTAGTATGATGTCAGGGACTATCGTCGGTGGGAGGTGGGTATGTATACATGGGCCTGTCTGATAGGATGTTGGCAGTGTCAGTAAGGTACAACTGTCCCTGACTCAGCACATATATGCGTATGCATTACTATTTATTACATAGCTGAAGGACATGTCATGAATCTCAGTCTGGACTCCTTCTCAGCCACTCTTTACAAAACACCAACAAACCTGAGCACTAATCCCGGTTATACTCTTTTACACACTTAACACCCTACTGATCCTTTGTGCTCGGGCTACAGAGTATGTCATCATAATACACTGGCATGTCCAGTGGTCAGTTTAATGTGTACTCTCCAGTCCAGCTAGTGAATTTTGTGCTTATGACACAATGTCACATCTGCCTCATGTACACAGATGACCCTCTCCTCCTCACATCACACTCACATATATGTGGGAGATGTAACAATATTGACATACACGAAGCTGAGCTCTCTCGACCCATGACTGACATAGTCAGGGTGACCACACACACCACATATCAGTCTCACATACACTGATAGTGACACCACACAAACCAGATTATCACACATACACATATTCGGAGGCTTTACATACACTCTGGGTAAGCAGCAGAGACCTCTACTGCAGACACACATACTACTGCTACCCCACTACAATGCCCACATGTCACACAGTTCACAATGTCAGTGTGCCACACAGTCACTGCCCTTGTCATCCCACTCACCAGGTCAAACAAGGGAAAAGTCACTTTGAGCTGTCTCTCAGGTGCCAGAATCCGCCACATGACACATGGACTCAGGTCACTCCAAAGCAAGTCCAGGACTGGCTCCATCATTGTCCAATCTGGTGCGTACAGCCTCAGCTGTTCCTCCCTGGACCACATGACATGAAACATAGAGGAACTCTGTGATCATGTAGCCCAGCCCAGTATTACCCTGACCTTGTCTAGCATCTTACACTCACCAAGTATGATGTCACAGTATACCAACACACTGATCACGTTTAACAGTTGGCTAACATATTGGTGTTATTCAAAGGGGATACAGTGTCTGTCACCCTGTGGTGACATGCTCGACATGCCACGTATCTTCCCTATGGACAGCTTGCACCTGTCACCCTTGGACCTTTGAATACTGGCTAGGGTACTTGCTGCCACCATAGTGCCTTATTTAAGCGGGGCTCAAAGGACAGAACCACCTCCATAGACATTACAGAGTACACGACACTGAGGGTAATGCTGCTCAACACCAGATGTATTGCCATCAAATTGTGCCCAATCTCCTCAGTATGGAGGATAGCAATATCTGTGCACTAACAGACACATGGTTCAGGCTCCCACATGCACATCAGCACTACCAGGTTGTATTTCGTACCATGCTTTCTGACCACATAACTAGGAACAGCCAACACAATTAGGGGGTATATCCATATACATCACAGATACACATACCTCCAGGTTGGTAGCACTGCACAAAGCATCACAGACCATACATATGCACCTAACATTGTGCAAATCGGCCTTTTGGTTTGTTGCCTGCTACAGACCACACTCCCCAACTCAGCAACCCCACTCAGCTTTCCTGGGAACATTGGACAATATGAAGGTCTCCCCAAACACCATTATATTGGGTGATGTCAAATACCCACACATTGACTGTGGATAGTACTCAGGCCACAACACCCTCGACCAACAGCTGCTACTATTTCTACACTCATATGATATGGCACAACCGGTCACCACACCCACATGAGGGGACAACATATTGGACATGATCATCACTGACATGGGGACTCTATGTGCCACACCTGTGATATTCCCCTCATTGCTAAGGGCAGAACATACTTTATCTCACTGGATATCCATATCCCATCCCCATACCCTTTCTGGGTAATGTTGATGAACTTCCCATAGGAAAATGTCACACTCCTCCAAACCACTGTGGTATCCTTCAGAGACCCTGGGTCAGTGGTAAGTATGGCTCAGATTGCTGTATCCTTTACATACACATTCTATGGACACCTAGTGGAACGCATGGATCGTTACATCTAAAATAACAACTGGACTCAATCCTGCAATGGCAGTGGACCTGTGTGGTAGACCCCAGCCTTTCATATGCTTTACAACAAATGGAGGAAGCTACTACATGATAGAGCACAATCCCAGACAGGAAAGGCATCTGTGATCTGTACTAGCAAACAGCTACAATCACTTGGGTAATTATGTCAGGCACGCTTCTAACGGACAATTGCACCAGACATGTCAGACACTCACAAGGCCTTCTTCAGTCGATTCAGGTACCTGGCTGGACACTCACTGATATGCTGTGTGTTACTGCATACTGACTACACATACCCTGAACCCACTGACATTGCCATCATCCTGGCAAACAGGTTCAGTGTGGATGTGTCCCCCACATCCCCCCTAAGGTGGTACTGTCCATACCAACAGAGTGTAACCTCCCAGACATCACAAGTAAACAGGTGAGTGCTGCCCTCCCCACAGTGGACATCACAGCATCAATGGGACCAGATGATGTCCCAGCCTGTGTCATACACAGCCTTCATGACAGACAACACTCACATTATGTCACTATTCGACATAAGAGTTACTGCAGCATATGTACCCACGGAATGGCATACAGCGATAGTGGTCCCACTCCACTGATTACTGCCACAACAGACCACAGCAATATTGGCCTAAAAGGCTAATTAGCCTGTTCTGCAAAGGTATGGGGTGTATTGTAATGAGACACATGCACATAGACATGGGAAACCTACAGACACTGGGTCCTGCACATTACAGCATTGTTGTGGGCAGATCTTGCCTGTTGGACCGGTTCATATTCTTTCAACAGTTACCAGGTCCATCAGTGTTGGGACAGTTGTCCACACAGCCTGCCTGGACCTTGCACAACCCTTCAACACAATACCCCACTCGGCCATTATGCATAGGCTCCCCAGCATCAACAGTGACACATATCTGACACGATGGATTGCTACCTGGATCAGGGATAGCACCCACATGCTCAGTGTTGCAGGTGCCATGTCTGACTATACACCCATGACACATGGTATCCCACAAGGCTCAGTCCTGGGACCTCTCTTGTTCAGTATATACTTGTGTGATGTACGGGCTATCACAGGAGGGCTATGGCCACCCATGTTCGCAGATGACTGCAAACTGGGTGCCATAATCAGCTCTCCTGCTGGCACATGCATACTCATACAGGGTCTCACAGAGATAGGTTGAATGGTGCCTGAGCCATGGCCCATGGCTACATGACATTAGTTGCATAGTCATCCCCTTTGAGGATGACAAATTGCCCACACATTACCACATAGGTTGTGATCCATTACATACAGTAGTGGTTGTTACGGTTTTGGGGACACAACCTGTTTGTACTCTCGTCTTTGACAATCCAATTGCCATAGTGGTTAGACAGTACGTCTACATAGCCCACCATATCCCACATGGTTTCACACGTTGATCATGTGCCCCTATACTCTTCACGACCATGCTTGGTTACTATGCCACATTTGGGATGTACCTTACCTGACACCTGCAGCAACTGTAATGGCCACAAATGTTACTCATCGAGCTGATGTAGGGATTCACGTAGATGCCCTGCACAGTTCTGATACAGTAACTCCAGCTATACTCAGTCACTTACCACCTACACGGATGTGTTGTGTGCCTGTAGTTGCAGGCAATATCTGACCCAGACTTACTGGACATGCTCCACCTCAGGATATCCGACTCCTTTGGAGCTACACACTCCAGGGACATATACCTCAGCACTGATGTTAAAAGGACATGCTGGGGGGACAGATTATTATCAGAAAGCCTCCACTCACTCTGGAGTGTAGTCCTGGTTTTGCATAGGCAGAGCCACCCACTGACCACCTACAGGTGACATCTTGACATGTGGATGGGTGATCACATGTTTACCCATGCGATATCTTCTGGGTCCCTGCTAGACAGAGTCACAATACACTCAACATGAATGGGCTATCTTGTGTGACCTACTATTCAGAGGCACAGTGTTTTGATTAGACTGGGTTGCAGAAGCCAAACACACTCTGGCTATGCTTGTACATGCCCTAGGGCAGATAGCCTAGTATCAACCTCTGAACCTATGATAATTTTCATGATGCAAAATGTTTATTGCTGATACTGTTTGCAGGTTATTATCATCTTTGCTTTCACACTTTCTATGAACCGCCTAGGTATCTGCAGAACATATTTGCTTATGGCAGGGTTCCACTATATTATTTACATGTCTGTTGTCATATCAGTGAGTGCACAAGGCAGATTGCTGGGTAGTGAGAGGTTCATGGGTTAACACATGCAACTGCCTGCTATATGTGGCCCAGTGCTGTACTCCAACATGGCCTAAGTGTGTGAGCATGCCCAGTTCAGACTGTCAGTGTTCTGTTGCCTGACATTTGTCTCATGTTTTCAAGTGTGTGAACATGCCCAGTGTGACCTTTCAGTATGCTGCTGTCTGAGGTCCACTACATTTGTTGATGTATGTTTACATGTCCAATATTAACATTTGTACTGTGTGTGTTGAAAGTCAGTTTCTATTCTTTCTGCAGGACTCACCTTTGTGTCATAACTCAACAGGGATTATGCTGTGCCTGCAGGATTCCCATGAAATATTTTGCATAGACTTATCGACATTTCTTCAAACAGGCTTACCACTGCAATACTGTCATGGTTTAGTGGTTCAGTGCTATGACTATAGTGCACAGTATCCTGGGTCCGAGGTCCATCGCCGCTTATATTTTCATACTGAGCAGACCAGACTGCTTAGGGGCCAGTAGAGCAAATATGAGCATGTTGGCTTTTGTTCAGCTATGCCCTACCTAGACCCAGCCTGTCTAGCATTGCTCAATATTAACCCTCATTGCTGGACATTGGCCAGTATTACTCTACATTGACCACATTTGTAGTAGTTGGTGTGTGCGATTTTGTTTACATATACTTCATGATGGTAAATGCTGTATAGCACTGCTTTGTATTGCTTAACACATGGCAATCATGCCTCAGGTGTTGATGCAGGGCTGCCTATGTCAGATGCACATACTACACTCCCTATACATGTTTGAAAGCAGGTAGTGTCAACGTAGGCATCCCTTTTACTATATGTGCGGGTCAGAGAGAGGTAGCATTTCCAGAGTTCGTACTGAGCCATTGTATGTGCTATGCATTGCCTCTTTGCCAAGGCCAAAGCATACTGGGCATGCCTTCTTCTGCCTACTGCGGCAGGCTCATGTTGTTCCTCCGAGTCACGCTCTGTCTGTGATGGCCTTGGCAATGGTGGGGGGCTGTTTGGCACAGGCCTATGCTGGTCCTGCTGCAGCTGTTTTCACAGGATCATATTATGTAGCATAGCACATACCATGACAATTTGGGTACATGTAGCTGGTGAGTACTGCAAGGCTCCACCAGATGTGTCCAGGCACCGGAACTGTGACTTGAGCAGCCCAAACACACGTTCGATTACATTTTGTGTTTGTGCGTGTGCCTCATTATGGTGTTCCTGTTCAGGTGTGTGTGCATTTCTGATGGGTGTCATCAGCCACGGCTCCAGTGCATAGCCAGCATCCCCCACTAGGTGACCATGTGGGATGTCCCCATTGGCAAATGTCTGGCACAGCTGTATCAGATGCCAGATATGGGAATAATGGTAGCTTCCAGGGCAGCAAGCACACACATTCAGTATTATGACCTGGGCATCACACATGACCTGGCAGTTGATGGAGGGGAAGCCCTTGCGGTTGAAGTAGACCGTACCCCGCTCACTGGCTGGTGCTTTGATGCGTATGTGCGTGCAGTCTGTTGCACCCACTACCTCAGGGTATTCTGCTATTTGCTGGAAGAGACGCATATTGATGGCCAATTCCTCACGGGAATTGGGGAAATATACATGATCACCAACATGTGCTGACATGGCATGCAGGAACTGGTGCAGTACCCTGGATGCTGATGCCTGTGATATCCCCATCATATCACCAGTTGGTCTCTGGAAGGTACCTGTTGCTAATATTCTTAGGCCAACACATACTTTAGTTTCCACTGGGATGGGTTCCCCTCTGTTGGTTCTGTGTGTGAGTCGTGGCCTGCACAGCTCAACAATTTGCTGCAAGAGGTCTCTGTCCACCCTACAGCGCTCCACTATCTGCAGCTCATGGAGCCCCTGGTAGATAACACTGTGCCTGTACACTCTTCTCCATCTCCTCACTGTGGGTTGTCCAATAGCATTTGCATTATCACCACCCTCAGCATGTTGCATATGTCACCTTATAACAGCAATGGCAGCCCCTAACATTTTTTGTCTCAATGAAGCTTTTTCAGTTTTCACTTCTATTAGCTTACTGCAGTGTTGCAGTGTCTCTTAAGAGAAACATAATGGGCTGTTGTTTGCAGAGTTTTAAGTGCTGGGCTGGGCTGGGCTTGTGTTCTGCCTGGGTAATTGCCTGTTCTGATTGTTTTCACCTGCTAGCTCTGCTAGTACTCCCTGGTAACTTCCCACTATTTGGTGTGCTTCCTTTTCCTTTCTGTTTCCTCGGGGAGCACCGCACACACAAGAGCAAACACGCGCACAGCAGTCAACACGCACGCACACATGTTTACACGGCCTAAACCTTGCTTATTCTTGTTAAAATGCGCGCACACCAGCGCAAACACGCTTACAACTGTTTACACAGCCTTACATATGCTTACTCAAGCCTACACGCATGCACACACATGCTAACACGCGCGCAGACTGTCTTACTCGGGTTTACTGATGCGCACATGTGCACATGCATGCTCAGCAAGAAACTTTGGTGTTATCCACGGCATACACCTTCAATTTCTTGACTTTACCTGGCCTACCTGTTGACACACCTCTTTCACTATTATGTGAATGTTAGCTGACACATGACACTCTGCTCCATGAGCGTCACTCCTTTCATACATACCCCCCTCGTGATGTCACCTATCTTCTACTCTATTACACCCCTTATCCTACTCCTACGCTCCACTGACTGTTCTCATTTGCTATGTAAACTTGTGATTCACTGTCCTAACTCTCATTTGCATAGGATTGCCTACTAATACTTAGTTACATCTCTTAGACTGAGCTTCCCCCCTTAGCAACCTCAACTTGGTGGCCATGTTGTCTTCAGCCTGCCATTCCCTTGGATTGTAAATTCTTTTTAGCTATAAAATCCACATTTGTGGATCTTAATTATGAATTTTCTGCTTTTAAGGCGCGGCGCATTTGTTCGGCACTGCACTATGGTTAAACCCTGGAGATCGGGATAAAAAAAAAAGTTATTTTATTTTTAATTTGCATCCCTTCCCATTGCCAATGGCCATATTTTTGGCCATTGGCATGCTTCCTCCTGTACATTCATGCTTTATTTCCAGCTGACACGGCTCTGTTTTACTATTTGTAGAACCGTACTCAGTTATCAACTGAGTACGTTTCTGTAAGTAACACTACTCCTACTCAGACAGGTTCGGGTTTCCTGGATCACAAATGTACCTCATTTGCATAGCTTTCTCCTGCAATTGAGGTAATTTGCATATCCCAGCTCTGTCCGTGTAGGACTAGTTTAGAGATCTCAGTTGCATGCCCCTACCGTCTGTTCCTGGATCACTCGGCGGACATGTTGGCTGCATGGAGTCTTACTCTACTCTAAGACTCCGTGCAAGCCTTCATGAATCCGGCCCATCATCTTTTATTGCGTAGCCATAAAGTATTTTAATTTCAGCAGTTTTTCTGAAGTTAATCTCCTGTATTCCAGTTTCCACTGTTAAAATATACATTTAAACAGTTACAATAGTGCATGTACATTTCTGTTCTTTTCCTGTAGGGTACAATGTAGATACATTTCAAGCACTTTGCAAAAACCTTTTCAACACACACGTCTGTACCAGCAGTTTGATATACACATGGCATACAGTTCTAATACATTTGTAACACGAGCATCTTATATGAATCATGTTGATATTCACAAATGACATATGATTTTTTTACAAAATTCCAGATAGCTGTGCTGGGAGCATCTCCTTTTGTCACAGAGGTCAACAAGCTTTTTTTACCCATCTTTTTGACTAGATATGCCAGTATGCACATAATCTACATCATAGTTCCTTTTCAGGTTCCACTGCTGGCTGGTTCATAATTCAGTAATTACTTCCAATTGTGCTAATTTACACATTTGAGCTCAGACATCAGTGAACCTGAAAAAGCACCATACATTTGGATTGCCTATTGAACTGTGAGCCATTGAAAACCAAAGAACCAATGCCATTGAGCTAATATTTGCTTGGGAAACCAAATTGCATGAACAAATTTGGTCTGACTTCAACACCAGTGACATGTGCTAGGGACTCAAAGATCAAATCTGCATAAGGAGTCTGTGGTCAAATACAAAAGTATCGATGAGTAAGTGATAACAAATGTCTATTTCATGCCCAGAATGTAATGCTGAATGGGCTCTCTAGTTATACTTTATATGCTCTCTGAAGGATAATCTTGAATATGATCCTTAAAGAGAAGCGATATCACCACCTGCCAGTTTTTAGAGTTTCATGGCAATATGGCTGTGGGAAATTACTGGACTATAGAGGTTTTAATTTCTTATCTGTCTTCTTTCTCTCTTAACTTTTTAGATTCCTACATGCTCTTGCAGTAAAATCCAACAACCTGATCCCTTTCTCAACTCCTACTATCATTACCATCCTGTCAAGTAATAAGATACATTTTCAACACCTTTTAGAGCCTCTATGTAGATTGGTTGAAGAAACAGCATTTTCTTTATCTGTCATTGTCATATTCATGGATATACTAAAAGTGGTATCTGCTGAGATAATATTTACCAGTTATATAACGATAACAGGCTCACTTTACAAGTCAAGGTTTTCTCGCTACATGCAGTGAAGCATAAGTCAATGACCATCAGAAATATGAATTCTTAGGAAATGTGCACACTTCATACTACTGCAAGAATACGGTGACATGTGCAAGAAAGGAAGTGTGCATAGCCTGAAAACAGGAGTTCGATATTAGTAAAAGGAAGTACTCAATGCATACTGACGAGCATGGAACTGAATGCTGAATACACTGCATCTACAATTGAAATTAAGGCTTGATGTTTGACTGTGTTAATGTTCAGTATTCTCTCAAAGTGAGTTTCTTAACAGCCATGTCTACAACACTCTAAAACACATACCTAGTTTGTTATGATTAGAAATCAGATAATAACTCTCTCTGTATATTGCTAATAGTTTCAGACCATAATCAGAGAGCTGCATGTACTACATGTGTCACTATATATGCTATTTAAAAAAATATCTACTAAGTGTCTATACAAAAAAATCCAATGTAAGGGAACTGTAGTAATTTACAAATAATGAAAGTACATAGATATTCTTCCTTTTTTTACTTCTCCCTTCCTGGCCTCATACAGCCCTACATCTGCTTTTGTAACGTTCACATCTGCCATCCTCACAGATCTCCTATTTGCTCAGTCTGGGTAATCTAGGTGTGACCCTTCATCTACTGGGGCTACCCATGTCTGTGGTAATCAACTTCCATGCTAACTCACTCATAGCCACAGTAGGAAAAAAGTGTGCATGAATGAAAGAGCTATCATTTTTATGGAGGCTAGTCAGCATCTGTCATATGAGTGGATAGTGCAGTTACATCAAAGACATTGTCACTGTCACTTGTAATCTGAAGAAATTATGTGAGAGTTTCCTAATTCCTACCAGAAGTCACTTAAGGATCTAAATGCCCCAATTCCTTTTTCTAGGATAAGAGAGCTGGCCATCAGCTTTTACATACTGCCCCTAATGATTGGCCATATGAGCAGCCCATGTCCATTCCAGAACTCGGGTCACCAGCAACAAAAAAGGTCTCTCTATCTCAGGACCATCAATTAGGCTAACACGATGTCGAACATTTTTTGAAGACATAACATCCTTCTAGATTATTGGAAATATTAACACAGATGTTGCCTTATTTTGTAAGAGGAAAAAATTCCCTATTTCGCAAACATATGAATTTGCATCTTCAAAGTAATGGCTACTTCAGGGTTCTAATTCAAGGAAGATTAACTTTGAAACTTGAACAATATTTCATTTTACTGAAAACAGAGCATTTGTTTTCTATGCAGTTTTGCAAAGCTGGAGATAATTATAAATAGAATGAGTATATTCTACCTTCTCCAAGGATGATGCCACAATACAAATGAAAAATGACTGACTTTAACAATTGACTTAACTTCTAGTGTCACTGCAAGGGGATCCAATATCTGACATGGTCAACAGGCCACGATGCTTTGCCAGAGATTGTTTGCACCTGTCTCCTCTAGACTTTCAGATACTGGCAAAGGCATTAGCCAACCCTATTGTGCCTTTTGTAGGCAGTGTGAAAAATAACCAACCTCCTGACATGACAAACTCCTCTCTAGATAAACTCAAGGTACTACTGCTTAATGCTAGAAGTCTAAACAAGGAACTGCACTCCCTGGAAGCACTTCTCACTTTGGAAGATGCTGACATCTATGCAGTCACCAAACTATGGTTCAAAGGCACGGAAAGCACCTAGCCTTGCAGGGCTACAGTTCCTTCCATACATTCAGAACCAAACTGATCATAAAAGAATCATAGGAGGAGGAGTATCCATCTTCATTAAGGATAAGTACACCCAGAGACTGGTCAAACAGTTTATTCTATTTAAAATAAACATCTTTATTTTATTGTTATTATTTTTTTATTTATTAATTTCTGTTTTATGAAAGGATTACTCTAGCTATGAAAGTCATGCCTGTAATGACTGAAATGAACCCATTAATAACCAGGCAGGTTTTTCAGTTACAGTTTCCATTTACTGTTCATCTTGCTTTTTAAAGTAATCACCGAACATCAAACATGCAAGGCAAATATTTTTTAATAAAAAATAGTACTTGCTTTTCTGTAAGTAATAGTGGTAATGGAGTTGATTTTATTATTTAACAGTAGTGTTGGAATGCAACTCACTACATAAGAGGTGTCTTAAGACCTATTCCAGACAAAAATAATGTGTACATTTGCTGTTTGAGAGTTTGAGAGTGTGTATGTCTGTGTTGGTGTGTGTGCGTGCATGTGTGTGTGTGTGTGTGTGTGTGTGTGTGTGTGTGTGTGTGTGTGTGTGTGTGTGTGTGTAAAAGAGAGAGTGAGAATGAGCTTGACTTCATTGTCTTATGAATTTTATTCTGAAAATTGGTGAACATTAGACCAGACAGAGTTGCTGTCAGCCCTTTTTTTTCTCAAATTGCAGTGAACAAGAAGTTGAGTGTAATACATTGTAGATGTGCAGCCCCTTCATGCAGGGAAATGAGGACCCTTCCTAGAGAAAAAACACATTTGTAAGAAAACTTCCATTCAGACATTTTGTTGAATTTTCAGTCACTTAATCAACTTAAAAGACATCTGCTCTATCATACAGTCTACATTTTTAATCTAAAAAATAGTTGCACTTATTGTTTTACTTCTGGTGACACATGTAGACAGAAGATGTGTTTCTTTTGGATAAAATCTGTTTAATAAGACAAGTGGCTGCCATCCTTATTATGAACCAGCAACATCCTTATGTCAGAGATTTTTTTTTTTGAAATTCAAATAATTTGCTCTTCCAGTAATGATGTTAAGAAATATTCACATCTGTGGTGAGGAGGTGTAAAATCCTGATAATGCTGCATCTGAGTTTGAGTAGCGCCTTGGTCTGGCTGTCAGTGAACAGCCACTGTTGGCTTCCTCATTCAAGGGAATGGAGGTCACTTTAGCTCAACAGATGTGTTACACATCTCAGGAACAATAGGAGTTACCTGCAGTGGAGATCAAACCAACCAGCTGTTATGGTAGTTGCCACCATTAAAACCATGGGTAATATGATAGGCAGAGGCTTCAGGGCACAGTAATAACAGGATTAGAGGAACTACTGAGGTGAAGAGGGCTGCTTCCAATTAGGAAAGCGTAGACCTCCGGAGGGATCAGGAAACTGGCTGCACCCTACCACCAGACTCTTAAGAACAGGAGGGTTGACTGGGATTCCTAGGCAGGAATGAAGGGATGTAAGGCTCTTTACCAGTGCACCAGTGATATGTTTATGTGTAACTACAATAAATATATGGATGGAGTCTGGATTGGAGCTATATGACAAAGTTCTGGTGTGTGTGTGTGTGTGGGGGGGGGGTTATAGAAGATTATTTTGAAATGTTTTCAAAAGAACTGTCCCACTGCTTTTCCAACAGTAACTGTGCTACAGACACATTCTTCCCAGGATAACCTATTTGATTCATATGCACATGATAAATTATTGAGTTATTAACCGCTGATACTAATTCAGGGGTTAGTTTGGGCTTTATTTATGTTTATGGTACCAAAGGATTTAGAATTCATGACATATGTTGATACAGGCACATAATTATACTCAGATAAAAACATTAATTTCTTTTCACCTGGGTATTGTCAATCTATCTACAAAAGAGAAAAAGCATCATGTAAATATTTAGGGTAATATAAAAAAGAATTTATAAAAGTAAAGTACACTTGCGTAAGTTCACTTGCTATAACAGTAGATGTTTGAATAGAAGTCTGTTGCAGTAGCTGTTACTCTATGGCATTTATCCTGCCATGGATCAGACATCTGACTAGTCTACAAAGATTGGGGCTCCTTCCTCATGTCCTGCATACCCTTCTTAGAACTACTGTACATGGTAGTAAAAGATGGAAGTGTAAGCATAAAAAAATCGGGTTTCTTGCCCAAAGGGGAAGCAGATGTCTAAAGTTCCCTAACAATTATATCAAAAATAGCAGATATTGTCAAGTCAGGATGGCATGGCAAAATGGAGTACCCCATCCTAGCATAGGAAAGAGCAGGAAGAAAAGATGAAAGGTGGGGTGTATTAATACTGTAACAGTGATATTATTAAACATCTAGTGTTATGATAAGTTAACTTACTCAACAGTACTATGTCCTTCATTAGGTCACTGCTGTAGTAACCTAACTATTTCGATGATTACTGCAGCTTAGGAAGACAGTGAAGAGGTGAAAGGATCAGAGTTAAGAAGCCCTTGACGGATATCTTTTGCAAATCCAGCTCTAGCTCTTAAGACTGAAAGAAGTTAGTAATGCCAAGTAAAGTCTGCACAGAAGACTGTGTAGTAACCTACTGGAAAGACTTAGATTACATTCCTTTCCAAAAACACCATGAAAGTAGTCACAGATCTAGTACACTGAGCCATGACTTTCTATAGTGAGCTTTTTCCATGTTAATTTTAACAATATTTTATAGCCTGAGACAGCTTTTGGGTTTGTTTGGTTTGTGCTGGTATGTTTAGAAACTGAATGTCATTTTTTTTCCAACAAAGGCTGGACAAATCATTTAGACTTTCTACAATCCTTAGTCTTATCCAGGTAAAACCTGAAAGGTCTGTGAACATCAAATTTATGCAGAATGCTTTCTCCTCAGTTTTTGAGTAGAGGATAACTCACAAGGAGATGAATAGTGTTGTTCACAGCATATTCAGTGACAACCTTTAACATGAAAGAAGGGTTGGTTCTCTGTCTCCATCTGTCTTTGTGAAAAGTCAAAAAAGGATGAATAAACATAAGGGACTGCAAACCCCCTTTCAAAAATAGCTTAACTTGAGATAAAGAAGGATGAGAGCAACCAAACACAGACAAGTGCAAGTGGCTGGAAGGTGTCACGTTGCAGAAGAGTACTCTAGGACATCATGGAGCAACTCTCACAGGTACAAAGACCACTGAACATGTTGGAGAAACAGACAAATGTAGGTTTTGTAAAACCAAATTGGAAACAATTGCACACCTTGTTGCTGATTGTGACATATTATTGGCAAAAGGACTGTATACTGAAAGGCATAATAATGTGGCAAGATTGTTGCACTGGGGATTGTGCAAACATTATGGTATCAATGTGGCTGAAATACACTGGAAACATGAGCCACAAAGGATCATAGAAAATGATGAAGTTTATATCACATGGGATCACCCATTACCAACAGTTCAAATCACCACACCCAGTGACTACAGTGTCTTGAATGCAAAGAGACACAAAGTCATTAAATATCAGGATCTGCAGGCAGAAATGAGAGCAATTTGAAAGAAAGATACCCATACAGTTCCAATAGTAGTAGGAGCAATGAGTCTTATAAAAAAAGAATCTACAATCGTACTTAGATATGTTTCCAATCCATGTAACTCTGTATGAACTGCAGAAGGAGTCTTTACTGGGCACATTGCGGGTGCTGTGAAGAGCACTTTGCCTGACCTCAAAGAGTGAAACAATACTAATTTCATGAACTTTAATTGTACTTTGACTTAGGAATGGGGTTCATTCTCATCATGATATTAGAAACCCAGAAGATTTGGAGAAATTAAAAAAAAGTACTGAAGAACCAGACCCTAGGGAAGCATGGAGCAGCTCTCACAGGTACTGAAGAGCCAGAACCTTGGACAGCATGCTATTCTCACAGGTACTGAATAACCAGACCCTAAGACAGCTTAGAGCAATTTTCACAGACACTGAAAAAACAGACCCAAGGACAGCATGGAGCAATTCTTACAAGTACTGAAGAAGTAGATGGGCCCTCACTTGGGAATAGTCATCTCTTTTAGGGTAACATACATATCTTTCTTCCTTTTTGCTAAGAAAGATTTCCTAATAGCAGACTTACTAGTCTCCTTTAATACCTGCTGTGTGTCCTGAGAAAAAAGTGACTAAGTGTGAGCAGCATTGGATAATTCAGACTTTTAGGTGGATACATTGAACTATGGGGTGAATCCATTGTCCTGTTTGAGAAAATCCACTCTTATTGGAAGTTTTTGTTAGCTGCCCTTGAGCATATTCATGAAGATAGAAAACCAGTGTTATGTGAAAAAAAAAGTTACTATGACCATCTACAAAAGCAAACCACTACTGATCACTACAGCCTATCTGCCACCTCCTCTTATTTAAACAAATGCACGTAAATAATCATTAACATCCCGAATAACTGTCCCAAAATGAATAACATAGTCATTCTAGATGACATCAACTTTAGTTATCTTGGCTCTCATTCATCTGACATGTAATTTCCTATCAGACCTTGATCTTCTTTCAGCTTATAAAAGAATAAACAAGACCTAGCTTCAGATTCTACAAAATCTCCACACTAGGCATCTTTATTGCTAACATGCCAAAGTCCATCTACAACATAAACATTCTCTCACCATCCTTAATCAAATGCTCAGTTACTTTTATGATTATCAGCCATAATATAAACCTACCACTGATATTTAAAGGCTTTGGAAAGCAGTCTAGCGCTAATATTGACTAACTCAAAAACTTTCTCAGATCCCATAATTAGAAAGATATACTCTTTTTTGACTTCCCTAATAAAGCAACCATAAGCATAACCAACTCTCTTCTCCATTCCCAAGATAAATTCTTCACACTTATTCATAAAGTTTATAAACTCATAAAAAAAAAAAAAAAAAAAAAAATCTGAATGGCTGGCCACCAAACTGAAACATCTTCTCACTCAAAGAGATGAAGTGTGGCAAAAATAGAAGCAACCCCCCCATAACTAAGAACAGAGCTGTCAGACTTAACTTGATCTCCACCAATGGCTCATACACTATAAACTACTTCTCCAAGACCATGGGCTGGATTTATGAAAGCTTGCACGGAGTACAAAAAGAGTGTAGGAGCTCACGGTGGCAATATGTCTGCCGTGCGATTCAGGTACAGCTGGCAGGGGCGTGCATGAGAGCTGCTAAAGCTACTCTTGAACGGACAGCATCATGGTACACAAATTATCTCATTTGCTGCTGAAAGCTATGCAAATGAGGTAAATTTGCAATACAGGAAACACTAACCTGTCCATGGAAGATTAGTGTTATCTGCAGAAATGTACTCTGTTGGTAACGGAGTACCATTCTGCAAATAGCAAAACGGAGCTATGACAGCTCCAAATAAAGGATGCATACAGTTGAGGAAGCATGCCAATGGCCAAATATAAGGCCATTGGCATTTATAAATGTTTAAAATGATTAAAATCTAACTTTTTTCCTGGCTCTCTGATGTTTAAGCATAACGCAGCACCACGCAAACGTGTGGCCCTTTAAGAAACAAGCAACTAATTTAAAAATAGCCAAAAATAGGCATTTTCACTAAAAAGCTTATCCTGCCATGCAGGTGAATGACAGGCTGAAGACAACATGGCCACTTAGTAGTGGTTGCTAAGGGGGGAAGCTCAGTGTGAGAGATGTTTTCCCCAGCATGTGAGCCATGTTCCAAGAGTGTAAGTGTAAGTGCAGGAGTAGGTAAGTAGTAGAGTAGAATATAGGTGACAATATGAGGGGGTATGTCAGAAAGGCTGTAAGCTAATTGGAGCACAGTGGCTTGTGTTTGCCCTGAGTTGCTCAGGATTGCAAGAGGCGTACCTACAGTTGTCCTATTTGAAAACCTGAAACCAAAGGTGCACACTGTTAAAATATCGGTAATATCTTGCAAACATGCACACAGCATGTGCGCTCGTGTGCTTGCGTGTGCACGTGTTTGCACGGCGCTGCCCTGGGTGGAAACAGAAAGGGAAAAGGAAGGAAAAGAAGTAGTAGGAAGTTAACCAACGATAATGAGCAGAGCTGCTAGGTAAAATATATCAGAATCAGCCAATTACACATGCAGCAGACTATCCCAGCCCAGCCCAGCACTTTAAACTCTACAAACAGAATTGCCCCCTGTTTTTTCCCAAAAACTCTGCAACACTGCAGTATACAAAGAAGGAAAGCTTAAAAATCTTAAGTCAGACAAAATGTTAGGGGCTGCTCTTTCTATCATAAACCAACATGTGCAAGGTGCTGAGGGTGGTGATGTTGTGAATGCTGCTGAGCAACCCACAGTGAAGAGACAGAGAAGAGTGTACAGACCCAGGGTAACCTACCAGGGGCTACATGAGCTGGTGATAGTGGAGCGCTATAGGGTGGACAGAGACCTCCTGCAGCAAATTGTTGAGCTATGCCAGCCACACGTCACACAGAACCAACAGAGGGGAACCCATCCCAGTTGATACCAAGGTATGTGTTGGCATAAGAATACTAGCTGCAGGTACCTTCCAAAGACCAACTGGTGATATGATGGGGATTTCACAAGCATCAGCATCCAGGGTACTCCACCATTTCCTGGATGCCATGTCAGCATATGTCGGTGACTACGTATAGTTCCCCAATTCCCATGAGGCATTGGCCAGCAATATGCATCTTTTCCACCAAATAGCAGAATACCCTGAGATAGTGGGTGCAATAGACTGCACGCACGTATCCATCAAAGCACCACCCGGTGAGCAGGTTAGGGTCTACATCAACCACAAGGGCTTCCCCTCCATCAACTGCCAGGTCCTGCGCGATGCCCAGGGCATAATAATGAATGTGTGTGCTGGCTGCCCTGGAATCTATCACGATTCCCACATCTGGCATCTGACGCAGCTGCACCAGAGATTTGCCAATGGGGACATCCCTGATGGTCACGTAGTGGGGGATGCTGGATACGCACTGGAGCAGTGGCTGATGACACCCATCAGAAATGCACACACACCTGAACAAAAACTCCATAATGAGGCACACGCACAAACAAGAAACATAACTGAGCATGTGTTTGGGATGCTCAAGTCACGGTTCCAGTGCCTAGACACATCTGGAGGAGCTTTGCAGTACTCACCAACTACATGTGCCCAAATTGTTATGGTATGTGCCATGCTACACAATATGATCCTGTGTAAACAGCTGCAGCAGGAACAGCATGGGGCAGGGCCAAATAGCCCCCCACCATTGCCATGGCCTGCACAGGCACAGCATGACTTGGAGGAGGAACAACCTGAGCCTGCCCAGTAGGCAGAAGGAGGCGTGCCCAGTATGCCCTGGCCTTAGCAAAGAGGCAATGCATAGCACATATACTGACTCAGTAGGAACTCTGAAAATGACACCTCTCTCTGACTTGCACATACAGTAAAAGGGATGCCTAACTTGACACTACCTGTTTTCAAACATGTATAGGGAGTGTACTATGTGCATCTGACATAGGCAGCCCTGCAGCACCACCTGAGGCATGAGTGCCCTATTCAAAGCAATATAAAGCACTGCGAAGCACATTTTACCAGTATTGAGCATATTTAAATACAATTGAGTGTAGCTGCATACCACGCTAACCAGCGCAATGTTGGGCAAAGTTGGGCAAAGTCGAGTAAAGTTGGGTAAACACGCTCACACCTGCTTTACTGTTCCTTAACCGGTCAGGTCTGCCCAGCAGGAAAATAAAAAGCAGTGACAAGGCTCAAACTAAAGATACTGTGCATTATAATCACAGTACTGAACCACTAAGTCATGACAGCATTGCAATGGCACAGACACAACTTAAGTCACTCACACATACCAGTTGGGGGGGGTCACATAACTAACAGTCACAGCCAGCAGGACAATTGTAGACAAACGCAAACACAAAAAAATGCTGCATTATACCCTCTGAAGAGGCATATGAGTAACCTCCCCCCAGTCCTATGCAGACAGATAACAGCAGGCCAGGCAGTGTGATGTGGGTTGGGTAGGCTATGAAGTCACAAACTAATATGTGTGTAATTGGAAGCTAAGGTCTGTAGTACAGTGGTATGCCTCAAGCCAGTATGATAGGAAACAGTACTGACTAAAATGGAGTATCTGACATAGCAGTGCAGGCCTAGCAAATGTGTATAAGTGTCAGGTGTACCCCTCATCCTATGTACACCACAATAACAATCAAGTGTGCCCCCCCTGGGTAGAAATGTACAAATAATATCTGTCCCCCCTGTATGTAGAAATGTTGATAAGTCTAGCAAATTGACTCATGGAAGCCCTGCAGGCACAGCGTGCTTCCTGTTGATGTACAACACAAAGGTGAGCCCTGAAGTAAAAACCAACTTGGTTTTTCATACACATATAGTATATATGCCCATAGTGGGCATGCTCACACACTTAAACAAATTTAGCAAATTTCAGTCAGCAACATACTGAAAGGTCATACTGGGCATGCTCACACAGGCCATGTCTGAGTACAGCAGTGGGCCACACAAATCTGCCAGTTGCAGTTCTTACTCCAGACACTTGTCACTATTTACCAATCCTGCCTTGCGCACACAGTGATATGAAAACAGACCCATATAACATATTGGACCCCTGTCATAATCAAACTCTGTACTACAAGTACTTAAGTTGTTCAAAGAAAGTGAAAATCCAAAGATCAATAAATCTCTGATCAGTATCATCAAGAAACAATGAGCACTCCTAACATTATCCAAGCCATGTTCTGGCAAAAATATTGCAAAAGAGTCCATAGAGAACCATGAAGCTTTCTTTCGCTATGTCATAAATATAAATGTAAACTCATATATGTTCTGAGTCAGTGCAAAGTGTAAATGAATACATGTACATGACTGACATTGCCAACATCTTGTCAGACAGGTTCATACATATGTACCCCCCTCTCACTGACAAAAGGGCCCATTACCATACCTGGAGATTGGGAAAACCCAGAAATCACATATACAATGGTTAAACAGCTCTATCCAAACCTAAAAACATGGCATCTGTGGGATGACATGGTTTCCCTGGCTGTGTCATATGTGAACTCCAAAACAAACAGACCCTGCACCTGAACAGTCTGTTGAGACTCTCCCTCTGTACAGGATATGAAACTGTTGAATGGGTTACAGCAATGTTTGGCACACTCCACAAGTGTTGGTGCACAACAGACCATGGGAACTATTGTCTTATAAGCCTAATAAGCCTGATCTGCAAGGCCATGGAGTTCATCATTATGGAACTCATAAACAGAGGTATTGGGAGCCTACAAACACCCAACCCTACCCATTTTGGTTTGGTCAGGGGCAGATCAGGGTTCCTAAACCTGCTAGACAGCTTTCAAGGCAGTCACCCAGGATATACATCAATGAAATGAGCTACACACGGCCTACATAGACATTGAAAAGCCCTTTTCCAACATCCCACACACATGTCGTATCCACAAAATCAACAACCTGTGCATAAACACGTATGTCATCTGATGGATTGCCAACTGGGGCACAGATAGATCCCACAAGGTAAGAATTGTGGTCTCCTTGTTGGACTATAAGCTGGTAACAACTGCTGTCCCCCATGGCTCAGTCCTGGGACCCCTACTGTCTGGTGTATACGTTTCAGAAATACAGTCAAACACACGAGGGCTATGGTTAGCAAAGTTTGTGGATGACTGCAAAAAGGTTGTCATAATCGATGTTTGGGACAACAGAGACATCCTTAAAAAGGGTCTTAGTCAGACAGATGTGGTGTCAAAATTATAGCCTCGAGCTACAGTCATACAAATACCACATAGGTGACAACACCCTAAATATGGAGGTAATAATAAGGGATCTATGGACACATGTGGATAGTCATCTCTACTTCCAGAAACACATTCAAAAAGTGGTTAGAAAATCATGCTATGTGTTCCCAGAAATTGCCAAGATCTTTGCATGTAGGTCAAAGGAAGTTCCCTCTACTCATCAGTCATCAGACCCATCAGGGAGTACCACAACACACTTGCATTGAATCTGACTAGGCACCTTCAGCAGCTGGAAAGACCATTGAAGTACCTCAACAAGAGGATTACTGGCCTCAAACAGTTGTCCCATGCAGCAAGACTGAAGTTAACTCAGTCTGTACTCTGTTGCATACTGTCTACTCAGGCGATCTCTGCCCAACAGACAGGTTAATGTCCAATGCAGAACTGATGTACATGCGCCACCTGAAGTAAACCCAAGCTCACTCTGCCACATGCTCTAGGGATATCATCATCACAACAATAAATAGAACATGTTGGAGAGATACATTACTAACTCACAGACTTTCCTTGCTTTGGAACAGGCACCCAACCTACATTATGCTGAGTCCCTCACTGACACTCTTCCAGAGGAGCCTTGATGAGTGTGTATGAAACTGAACTGTCACACCATGGATCACTTCATCAGCTCTACTACACAGAGGCCTAGGGAACTAACCCCATGTGTGGTGATAGCTGCACACTCTGGCCATACTAATATATGCCTTCAGGCAGATAGCCTATTACCTACCTATGTACCTATATATATGTAGGCGGAACACAGTATAATAAGCCAAAGATGGATGGGCAGAGATGTGTGTAAGAGGGTGACCATGACAGGGAGCCATCCAGGACTGTCCCACCCAGCACACATCCCAATGGCAGAACAGACATGAGGTGCACATCTCATCCACTGTACATAACAGCCACCAGAATCTGTAAGCATTATAGTGTATGTGGTCCATGTGCCTGCTGTACAACATGACTGTACAATGAAGTACACATCTACTATCTGTAGACATGTACCTGTCACATATGTTCATAGGTATGTAGTAGACTATCTTCACAAAGGCATATATTAGCCTAAGCAAGTCGTGCAGCTTTCACCACCCCACTGGGTAGTCTTCTAAGCCCTAGTTCTAATAGTTAGTACTCTAAGCCCCTTTCTAGTGGGGCTGCTGATGTGATGCCTGGCATGAATTGTCTGTTTCCCATCCACTTATCAAGGTTCCTATTGAAGAGTGTCAGTGAGGGGCTCTGTCTGATGTACATTGGGACTCTGTTCCACAGTAGGGCAAGTGTCTGGGATGGTACTCTATCCCACCAGCATGTTGTATTCATTGTTGTGATGAAGTTCATATCCCTGGAGTGTGTATTGTGACTCAATTTTGTTATCCGTAGATGGAGCATGTTCAAAAGTTATGTGTTGGACATGGCTCTGTATGTTAGGCAGAGTGTGCCTTTGAGTAGGCGGTATACAATGGAGAACAGATTTAGTTTTACCAGTTGTGTTGCATAACACAAATGTTTGAGGCCAGTAATCCTCTTGGTGAGGTACCTCTGTAGTCTCTACAGGTGCTGGATATGCTTAGTCAAGTACATCCAAAATGGTGCATTGTACTCAATGATGGGTCTGATGACTTAAGAGTAGAGGCCCACCACTGCCTCTTTTGATCCTGATGCAAACCCTTTGTTGATTACATGGGCCACATAGGATTTCCTAATCACAACGGCAACATGGTTGTCAAAGGAAAGATGACTATCTACTTGTGTCCCCAGATCCCTTATTACCTTGTCAGTTTTTAGGGGTAACACATATGTGGTAGATTGTGGGTACTTTGTTTTCATCAAAGGGGATTACAATGCATTCTTCTACATTGAGCTTGAGGCCATGATTCTGACACCACACATCTGTCTCTTAGAGTCCCTTCTGGAGAATATCTGTGTCATCCGGAGAATCTATTATGGCAAGCACTTTACAGTTCCCAGCAAACTTAGTCAACCATAACCCTCCTGTGTTGGCATGTACTTTTGAGAAGTCTATACCAAACAGGAGGGAACCCAGGACTGAACCCTGGGGTACACCAGTTGTTACCGGTGTAGAGTCTGACATGTAGCCAGCAACTCTTAATTTGTGGGATCTATCTGTGAGCCAGTTTGTAATCCATCTTGTGATGTATGGATTCATGCCCAAGTTGGTGAGTTCATCTATGATACCTAACTGGGAAATGGTGTCAAAGGCCTTAGCGAGGTATAGGTAGGCTGTGTGGAGCTCATTTCAATCATCTGTAGCCTGGGTAATTGCCTCAAAGAAATCCACCTAGTTCAGAAGGTGTGATCTGCATTTGATGAAGCCAAACTGGGTGTTCTCAACTGTTTGAAGGTTCCCAATGTCTTCATTGTTGACTTCCGTTATGATTGGCTCCATTGCCTTACAGATCAGACTCATCAGGCTCATAGAGCATAAATGCCAAGGGTCTTTTGTGGCCCCACCCCTGTGTAGTGGGAAGAACGTTGCTGTGCAACATTCTATGTGTACATATCCTGTAGAGAGGATGTAGAGAGAGGTGTAGGTATCCTTGATGAATATGGATACATCCCCACCCTATGTGCTATGATCCAGGATCTGATGCTGGAAGGTATGGAATGAGTAGTATCCTGGTAGTGCTGGTGTGCTCTCTGGAGCCTTGAACTAGGTTTCTGTTACTGCACAGATATCAATATTCTCCATACCGAGAAGTGCCTCGAGTGTGTACATTTGGAGGCTGAGACTACTGGCAATGAGTAGCATTTAGCTCACTTTCTGGTTATTTGTGTTGGTTACGGTGTTTGATTTGTCCTAAGTGACCGGTGTTCCACACCTGAAGTCAATGCCTCATTGGTCCAATCTGACCATAAGCTAATTACCCTACTTATCCACATTCTTCCCCCACCCCGCATTTAAGAAACCATGTTAAAAAAATTCTCCAAAGCCAACTTCATGCTTCTTAAGACAGAAGTGGTGAACTTCAGGACACCCATGCAGATGGACAATATAGTTACGACTACTAAATCCTACACAATTGCACTTTATAAGCACTTACATGAGTGCATGGATTGTGCTATCCCAAACAGAACCAAGACGCTATCCTCCAAGAAAAGGAATCCAATTTGGTGGTCCCCTGCCATAAACAAACTGCACAACAGAAGGAAGAAACTGTTGCAAAAGAGGGTAAAATCCCATGAGTGGAGGAGCTCCCCGGTCAGCCTCAGTAAGAAGCTGTGATCCCTGATAAAATCCTCCAAAGCTAGTTATGAAAACAAAATTGCCACTGATTCTAAAGACAACCACAAAGCATTATATAGCTATGTCAAGAATCTCAATGGCAACACTAAGATCTGCTCTGAGTTACAGCACAATGGCATTAAATACACAGACCCAACTGATATTGCCAATATCCTGGCAGATAAGATCAGTGCTAACTTTACCCCTCTCTCACCCATGAAAGAGCCCATCTCTATACCAGAGAATGCAAAGTTGCTGTCATCATGGCTGCACAGGTAAAAACCACTCTCCAAAGCCAGGAACACAGCATCCATGGGACCAGATAACATCCCAGGATGCATTCTACACAAACTTCAGAACGAACTGGCACCACACCTAAGTACCATGTTCAATCATAGCCTCACCTCAGGCTTTGTGCCTGCTGAAAGGAGCACAGTGACGGCTATCCCACTACACAAGGGGGGAGCCACCAAGGACCCAGGGAACTAGCACCCCATTAGCTTGATGAGCCTGGTCTGCAAGGCCATGGAACGTATCATCATGGAACTTTTAAACAAAGACATTGGTAATCTCCAAACTCTGGTCCACAACCAGTTCAGGTTTGTAAAAGGCAGATCATGTTTCCTAATCCTGATAGACTTCTTTGAAGCAGTCATCAAAGCCATAGACAAGGGTAAGGTGGTTCACACAGCCTATCTAGATCTTGCCAAAGCTTTCGACACCATCTCCCACTCTGAAATTATCGATAAACTCACTAAACTAGGTATAAATCCCTATGTCACAAGATGGGTTGCCAACTGGCTCACTGACAGAACCCACACTGTGAAAGTAGCAGACTCCAAATCCGACTTCAGACCAGTGGCAAGTAGAGTACCACAGTGTTCAGTCCTGTGTCCTGTCCCGTTTGGTATCTACTTCCCTGAAGTACAGGCTAACACAGAAGTCTTTGGCTAATGAAGTTCCTAGATGATTGCAAACTAGGAGCCATAATCGAAACTACTAACAATGTGGGCATCCTACAAAAGGGCCTCAGTGAGACAGATGCCTGGTGTCAAAGTCATGGCCTCAAGCTCAATGCCAAAAAGTGCATTGTCATCCCCTTTGCTAAAAACTCTATACCCATGAACTGCAACATAGGCGGTAGTATACTTAACACTGAAAGTGCGATAAGAGACCTTGGGACACAGGTGGACAGTAGTCTCTCCTCTGATAATCATATCAACACAGTAGTCAGGAAATCCTTCTACATGGTACACCTCATCAGAAAAGGTTTCTCATGCAGAAAAAAAGAGGTCATTGTTCCCCTCTACTCATCACTTATTAGATCCATTATAGAGTACAACGTCCCTTTTAGTATGTACCTCACAAGACATCTACAACAACTGGAAAGCCCGCAGAAATACCTCACAAAGAGGATTAGCAGCCTCATATACATGCCCTACACTGACCTTCTCAAAACACTCCAGCTTTACTCTGTTGCATCTCATCGACTCAGAGGTGATCTCTGTCTAACATACAAAGCTATGTCAAACACAGAGCTGTTGGACATGCTCAAGTTAAAGAAATCCCAATCCCTCCGAGCTTCGGCCCCAAAACCCGGACCGAAATACAAAAGGAGGGGGTGTATCCATTTTCATAAAGGATACCCACTCCGCCAGGTTAGTAGCATAGCACGAGGCCTCGGAGACCATCCAAGTGCAACTAACAGTGGGTAAAGCTGCTTATCAGATCGTAGCCTGCTACTGATCACCTACCTTGTCTCAGGACCCTCACTCAGCATTCCTGAGAATACTGGAAAATATAAAGGTCCTACCAAACACCATGATATTAGGAGATTTCAACTACCCGAACATTGACTGGGAGAATTACTCAAGTGCAAACTCCTTTGCCCAATGCTTCCTAGAGTTTATAAACTCAAATGCCCTGGAACAGCTGGTCACCATGCCCACTAGAGGTGACAACATATGGGACCTGATCATCACCAACATGGGGGATCAGTGTTCGACACCAGAGGTAAACCCCTTGCTGGTACGATCAGATTATAAAGTAATCACAGTGGACATCCACATCCCGACCCCACCCCCAGTCAAGGAAACCACTGTAAAAAAACTTTTCAAAAGCAAACTTCACACTTCTCAAGACCAAAGTGGAAAGTTTCAAAGCCCCCTTGCTACAGGATAATGCTATCCAATCCACAGAATCCTTTACAAGTGCATTTTATGAGCATTTACAGGGATGCATGGATCGAGCCATCCCAAGTAAAACCAAGACTCACTCCTCCAAAAAGAGGAAACCAGTCTGCTGGTCCTTGGACATAAATAAACTATACAACAGAAGGAGGAAACTACTACATGATAGAGCAAAATTCCAAAAAGGAAAGACATCACTGATCATTATTAGCAAGAAACTACAATCGCTCATAAAATCATCCAAGGCCAGTTTCTAAAGAAAATTTGCCAAGGAATCTAAAGATAACCACAAAGCCTTCTTTAGCTATATCAAACATTTAGGTGGCAACTCTCAGATATGCTCTGACCTACTGCAAAATGGCAAAAAATACACTGAACCAACTGACATTGACAACATCCTGGCAGATGCAAATGCAAACTTCACCCCCCCCTTACCGCCAAAAGGGCCCATGTCCATCTCAGAAGATGCAGAGCCCCAGACATCACGGACATGCAGGTAAAAACAGCCCTCTCCAAGGCTAAGAACACAGTATCAATGGGACTGGATGGTGTCCCAGGCTGCGTCTTACACGAGTTCCAAAAGGAATTAAACCTTCACCTAAATTCACTGCTCTGACTCAGCCTTACCACAGGCTATGTACCCAAAGAATGGCATACAGCAACAGTCATCCCACTCCACAAAGATGGTGCCACAACAGAACCTGGGAACTATCACCCTATAAGCCTGACCAACCTGGTCTGCAAAGCTATGGAGCGAATTATCATGTAACTCATAAACAGAGGCATTGGGAAACTCCATACACTGGACCCTACCCAATTTGCCTTTGTTAAAGGCAGATCCTGCCTCCTAAACCTAGTTGACTTCTTTGAAACAGTTACCAAGGCCATAGATGAAGGGAAGTTAGCCCACACAGCCTACCTGAACCTCACTAAGGCCTTAAACACCATTCCCCACTCTGGCATCATAGACAGGCTTACCAGCTTGAACATTAACCCCTATGTCACAAGATGGGTGGCCAACTGGCTCACGGATAGAACACACATGGTCAGAGTTGCGGGTGCCATGTCTGACTCTAAACCAGTCACAAGTGGCATCCCACAGGGCTCAGTCCTGGGACCCCTCCTGTTCAGTATATACTTCTCTGAGGTACAGGCAAGCATGTGAGGACTAAGGCTGACCAAATTTGCAGATGACTGCAAACTGGGGGCTCTAATCCACTCTCCAGCTGACACAGACATCCTCCAGAAGGGTCTTACAGAGACAGATAGCTGGTGTCAAAACCATGGCCTCAAGCTGAATGCCAAAAAATGCATAGTCATCCCCTTTGGAAAAAACAAAGTGCCCAGGAATCACCACATAGGTGGTAATCCACTAGGTATGGAAAATGTAATTAGGAACCTGGGGACCCAGGTAGAAAGTAACCTCTCCTTTAATAAACACATTGCCAAAGTGGTTAGAAATTCCTTCTATGTAGCCCACCTAATCAAGAAAGGGTTCACCTCTTGATCAAGAGAGGTCAGTGTGCCTCTCTATTCATCACTCATTAGGCCCATAATAGAGTACAATGCCCCATTTGGTATGTACCATAATTGGCACATGCAACAGTTGGTAAGACCACAGAAGTACCTCACCAAGAGGATCATGAGCCTCAAAGAGATGCCCTATGCAGCTCAACTAAAGAAACTCCAGCTCTACTCGGTTGCTTACTGCCTGCTCAGAGGTGATGTATACCTGATGCATAAGGCCATGTCCAACCTGGAATTAATGGACATGCTCCACCTCAAGAAACCCAAATCTCTTAGAGCCACACGCTCCAGTGAATTAAACCTCAGCACAGCAATAAACAGGACATGCTGGAGGGATAGATTCCTGTCCCAGAGCTTCCCTCGCTCTATAATAGAATCCCAGTTTATGTTAGGGAGAGCCCCTCGCTGACTCTCTTCAAGAGGAATCTTGAAGAGTGGATGGGAAATTGTAAATTTACCCCTGGGATCACTTCAGTGGCCCTGAGAAACAGAGGCCCAGGAAACTATTTTAAAAGGGAGGTGAAAGCCAACACATTCTGGCTAGGCTTATAAATGCCCTTGGGCAGATAGTCTAGTGCCTACCTATGAACCTATGAACCTACATGCTCTAGGCACCTAAACCTTGTCACCACAATAAACAGAGCATGCCAGAGGGATAGATTCCTGTCCCAGAGACTTCCCATACTCCGGAATAAGCTACCTATCTATATCAAACAAAGCTCCTCATTAGCACTCTTCAAGAAAAATCTTGATGGTTGGATGGGAAATAGGAAAGTCACCCTGGGGATCACTTCTGTGTCTCTGCTCGACAGTGGCACAGGAAAATAAATTTCTTGGGTGGCAAAAGCCAGGGTACCTTTTTGGTTGGGCTTGTATAGGCCCCAGGGCTAATAGCCTAGCACCTACCTATGAACCTATGAACCTTTGAGCTTTGCCTAAAAAAGGTAATATGGGGACAGCAAGAGCATTGGCCAGTATTCAGAAGCATAGGGGCGACAGGTGCAATCCATCTATAGCGAAGCAACAAGGTTTGTCTATCATGTCATCACAGGCAAACAGAGACTGGTTCCCCTTTGAATGACACCAGAAGCTCAGCCAATTGTTGAAGTTTATCATCTTTCTGTTATATTGCAGTATCATGTAGGTGAAGGTAAGATGCTACCCAAGGTCAGGGTTATACCAGCCTGGGTTACATGATCATAGAGCTAATATATATCGCCTGGCATGTTGTTCTGGGAGGTATGTCTCAGATCATTCACACTGACATGTACAAAGAGCACGTCATATATGTACCTGTTCTGGAGTGATGTAAGTGCTTGTGTTATGTGGCGGATCATAGCACCTGACAGACAACTGACAGTAACCTTCCCCTTGTCCAGCTGAGTGAGTGGAACATCTTTGTGCCTGACTATGAAGTCACCTGTTACTAGTGTGTTGGGTATGTTGTTTTGCCTTAGGGCCTGTTGTGAGGCACACTGCTTTGGTGTATTATGTGTTTTCTGGCATGTGCTTGGAGGTGCATGTTGCTTGCTTGTCTGCTTAGGAGGACACTCTCTCTTTTTCAGATTAATATTTGTATTCTCCAAGTATGGTAATATGTGTGTGTTTTGCTGGTGCTTATATTGTAGGTCTATGTGAGACAGTTGGTGTTGTGGTTGTATGACCTTACTCCTCCTGACTGTATTGTCCAGTATTGGGTTGACAGAGCTTAGCCACCGGTTTGACCCTGTGTGTGCCAGCATGTGGTGCATCAACCCATATATGATATGGTCATGGCCTATGCATACAATACATTCACAATACACCTAGTATGATAAGCCTGCTGAGGTTAGCAAATGTGAAAAAAAACTTTGGGCAAACTGTCAGCAAGTAATGTCTGTATTGCACCCTGTAACTCCATATTGCTTGCTGAAGTGTAAAGACGTACTTAGTTTGGATTAAGAAGACCACACTTGCGAACTGTGTGTGTGTCTGTCTCTCCCTGAGGAGAGAGCAACCTTTTTGGAGACTACTCACACCTCTTAAAAGTGGTATACTCATCTTTGTCAAGTCTGATGATGTCAACATCCTACAAATATACCCGTGGAAAGAAGAAGTCCCAGTCATGTGTATAGCTCATCATGTAAATGGGTACTGTTGTAGTGTCATAATGTAATTAAGTACTGGTTCAAATCCTGCACTTGCCAACTGTGTGTGTGGGTCTCCCTGAGAAGGAGTAGCCTTTCTGGAGACCATTCACACCCCTTAAAAGTGGTATACTCATATTTGACAAGTCTGATGATGTCACCATCCTACAAATATACCTGTGCAAATGTAAAACCCCAGTAATGTATACAGCGCATCGTGTAAATGTGTATTGATGTAGTATCATAATGTAGTTAATTAGGGGTTTGAATCCTGCATTTGCCAACTGTATGTGTGTGTCTCCCTAGAAAAGAGCAACCTTTGTGGAGAATACTCACACCCCTTAAAAGTGGTATGCACATCTTTGACAAGTCTGATGATGTCACCATCCTACAAATATACCTGTGGAAAGTGAAATCTTTTTAATGTGTATAGCGCATCATGTAAATGCATATTACTGTAATATCATAATGTAATTAAGCAGGGGTTTGAATTCTGCACTTGCCTACTGTGCGTGCGTCTCCCTGGGGGAGGCGCAACCTTTTTGGAGAATACTCACATGTCTTAAAAGTGGTATACTCATCTTTGACAAGTCTGATGATGTCACCATCCTTCAAATATACCTGTGGAAATGCAAAATCCTAGTAATGTGTGTAGCGTGTCGTGTAAATGCATGCTGCTGTAGTATCATAATGTAGTTAGGAAGGAATTTGAATCTTGCACTTGCTGACTATGTGTGTTCCAGGTGTGTGACACCTTTGGTCAATATGGAGTGGATTTTGATTTTTCTAGTGTATGACATATCACAATGACAACTGTATGTGCATTAAACATGTAAGGTAGCTGTGTGGCAAATCCATATACATACATGTGACCTCAATTATTTCATAGGTGTGTACTCTGCTTTCTCCATGAATGCATTTGTTATCTTTGCCAGGGCATGCTGGCACTTTCCAGACCTTAGGTTACTTCTGTATGCTTGTGAAAAGCTTAGCCACTGCAGTGATCCCTGGGCTATGTCTTCTGTTTCACATCCACTCATCAAGGTTTCTACTGAAGAGTGTAAGTGAGTGTTTATGCTTGAGGTATATTTGAAACCTGTTCCAAAGCAAGCACATTCTGGCAAAGATGACTAATCATTATAGGTGTGCAACAACCTCTGTGGATCTGCATGCAAACCCTGTATTGCTTATGTGCTCCACAGAGGGATTTCCAAAACCCTTTGGTAATGTGATTATCAAAGGAGAGATGACTAAACACATGGCTCTATGTATACATTAGTACCTGTTCCACATTTTGGGGGCTACTACCTATGTGGTACTCTGGGGATACTTTGTTTTCTAAAAGTGGATAACTATGCTTTCTTTGGCTTATAGCTTTACAGCATGAGTTTGACACCAGGTATCTGTCTCTATGATACCCTTTTGGAGGATGTGTCTGTCATCTGGAGAATAAAGTATAGCCCACAGTATGCATTTTCATCAAACGTGGGCAGACATATCCCTACTCTGTTTGCTTGTACCTAAGAAAGCTATATGCCAAACAGGAGTGGTCCCAGGACTGAATGCAGGTGAATACCACTTGTTACTAGCATAGAATAGTACCTGGAGGCTGCAAATGTTACTATGTGTCCTACATCTGTGTCAGTTGTCAAGCGATCATCTAACAGTCATTTATGGTCAGTCTGTTGAGGTTATGTATAATATCAGAATGTGGGATGGGTATGAATTGCTGGTGAGTTATAGCTTGTCTGTGTTGACCTTCCCTCCCTCACCTACAGCATTGTTAACTGGCTTGAAGTCTACTAGGAGTAGGAGCCATGATCTGTCATTTAGAGAACCTAAGTGGGTATGGTGCAGTGTTTGCAGGTTTATAATGTCTCTGTTAATGAGTTCCATAATGCTGTGCTCCATAGCGTTCCAGATAACATTTGTCTGGCTTATAGGGTGAGAGTTTCCAGGATCTGTTGTAGTTCTACATTAATCAATTTACGTTAACATTTGCACTGGGTGTGACGAGGGTGGACAGGTTTAAGAATAAGTATATTAGAGGGTCAGGCCAGGTTTAAAGGTTAGTAGACCAAGCCAGATAGGCAGGATTAAGTTGGTTTGTACATGTGCTGAGGAGGGATGCAGAGTATATTGTGAAATAGATGCTAAGGATGAAGCCGCCAGGTAACAGGAAAAGAGGAATGCCTAAGATGAGGTTTATGGCTGTGGTGAGAGAGGACATGCAGGTGGATGGTGTGACAGTGCAAGATGCAGAGGGCAGGAAGACATGGAAACAGATGATGTACTGTGGTGACCCCTAATGGGAGCATCCAAAAGGAGAAGAAGATGTTGTAGCTCAACCCTTGTGGACTGTGAACACCATTACCGAATGTCATTCCACATGTATGTAACCTGTATAGAGGCTCCATCTCAACAGAGTGTTTAGGTGAGTGGTGACTTCATATATCAGCTTGTGTATAACACAGCCAGGGACACTGTCCAGTACCATTGCCACTGTGGTTTGGACTTTGTTAAAGAGATGTTTTAACTAGAGTGTCTGTGAATTATCTGGTTTTACATTCTTCAGGTCTGGAAATGTGGCCCTTGGGTAACGACAGGGTGTTGAAATCCACATTCAAACTGCCTGACAAGGAATTGGTAATGTCAGTCAGATAAGTATACTTTGTGACCATTTACATTAACGGTGACCCGATCAGAGATTTCTCCTGTAGATTATAAGCAACACTAAAGAAAGCTTTAGTGTTGTCTTTGGAATCCTTGCCATTTTGTATTTTGAAGCTTGCCTTGTATGTTTATTGAGGGACTGTATTTTCCCAATGATACTGACCAGAGAGGTTATCCCTTCTTGGTATGTAACTCTTTTTTGGTACAACTTCACACCTTCTATTATATATTTAGCTTATGGCAGGGGTCCATGAGACTAATGCACTTTTACTGTATAAATGAGAATTTATTGTGTTTGTGATAGCACGATCCATGCAACCCTGTAGGTGAACAGTGTGCATTACTAAAGGATTATGCAGCTGGGACAGTGTTAACCTTAATAATGCAAACCAATGACAGATAGCAACAACAGCATCACCCACAGCACAGTGTCAACCCGTGTCATACACAAACATATGTACTCAAGTTCCAAAATGTGTGTAGTACAATGCATACTGGCCACCAATAGAAACTATGGAGTGTTAACACTGGCCAATACAGGGCATGCCACCCTGCCCATGTGTCCAATATGCATGTACATGCAGACAGTGCACCTCCACCATGTTCACAAATGGACATCTGCAAACCTGTGTTGCACACACCCCACACTTACTGTCCACTGTATAATGCATGCTGACACAACTACACACATCAGCCAAGTGACACATGGGCAAACAAAATACAATTGGAATAAACACTGGTGAAAACAATGCAACATTGCTAATTACAGCTTTAATGCATCATGCCTGCTCAGGTACACCTTCAAGGATATCATTACACTTTACTGCTGACAACATGCTACACATCCAACCATTGCTATATTTTATTAAAGTCACTCTGTGCATCAGCACCATGTTAGCCTGTTCCTGCATCAATGTTACAGATGACAGGAGGTGGCATATGTTTCATCATATGCACAGGGTGTGTTGTTGGTTTACCAGAGGCCTACACTCGGCCATACATTCAACATGTGTGTGTGAGTGTGTGTGTGAGGGCCATGAATACGGTTATGGGCCAATGTTGATGTAATGTGTGCGGGTATGTGTTTGCCCTAGGTTTTTGGTTTATGTGCATGTGTCTGCATGCACACAGTTCCACCATGTGGCTGCCATATACAGGGATGTGTGAGATAGCTACAGACTGTACTTGGCAGGCATTACAGATCACCATCTCTGGCCACGGATGCGGAACCTGTGCCTGGCAAGGGTACTACAGACAGTATCAGGTACTAATCCAGATTGGGTACTATTTGAAGAGGTTGACATATGTCCACTGGATCCAGGTCCTTGCTGGGACTGGCCAGAGCCATGTGCACGTGGTCTGCTAGGACGGTCTATGGACAGCCCCCCAACATTGCTGGGGCTGGTACTGACACTACAGGAGTGGCTGTGACATGCTGGACATCCACGGCGACCTCCAGCTGCTGATGTTGCTGGCATACATTCACGTCGACATCTCAACCATCCCGCAATGTCCTGACACATGGACATGACATTGTGGATGACATACAATGTCTCACCCCAACGTCTATTAATGACCTCAGTGTAGTTATGTATGGCACCTGCTGGTCACAGATACTGTCATTTACAGAGGTGTTATGAGCCCTCTGTGCCTTTAGTCCCTGTCTGGTGTACCGCTCCATTCTTGTCTGTGCCTCCATGACAGCCTGGAACATGCGTGTGGTAGAAAGAGGTGCGGCACTTCTGCCAGGGTCATGATGACCAGCAGTGCTCTGATGAGAACCCTGGGCATCTGCCTATGTGGTACCATTTCAGACATCTGGCTATGGCTGCTGTGTTCTGATACATGTGCCATAGATACCACACAGTCCTGGCTAGTGTCAGCCATACACTGTCCCTCAGCTAAGGGCAATGGTAATGATGAATGCACAGGCAGTATGACTGTGTGCAAGGATGGGATGGAGACTTGTGTACTGTCAATTGGTGGCCCAGCAACAGACCCTGACAAACCTGCCTGTGCCTCAACACACCTATCCTCATCATCACTGTCTGTCTCGGTGACATCAGGTTCCCTGCTGTACTGAACCAGCCCCACCTCGGCACCTATGAGAGGAAAACAGGAAACACACTTTCAGACCTGAACATGACTTCAGAGCACATGCACACATGCACACATGCACACATGTACACATGCACACATGCACACATGCACACATACGCACATGCGCACATGCACACATGCACACATGCACACACACAGAAATACACTCCTCCCTAAAGTAGACACACACAGAACACCAGCAATCTCAAAACATACACAATAGCAGGTGATGGTGGGGTACAGTATCACAAGAAAAACAGTCATATCACACATGTCAGCATGCAGGACATGTGTTGCTCAACAGCATGCAGTGCAGGTGTAGATAGTCCTTGTTACTAACAGTATACATGACTTTGATGCATGTGTTTTGTTATTAGGTGATGGGCCTCCACCTGGAACACAATGCATACATGGAAACAACATTGCTGTGCAGGTATTCATAACCCTGTAATGTACTGTGCACCATAACTCACAGGTGTACATACCATTGCTGGATGTGTATATGTGTGTCAGATAGGTATCCAATGCTGATTACAGCCTCTTTATCTTTAGCAAATAATTGTGGATACATTTTTAGCACATGCATGATGAGTATTCACACAACATCCTCAGTGGTGCATGGATAATTGATGGAATACCATTTGGCCACATACCCAATGTACAGTACTTATGGTGAGTGTAGATCATATTGTGGACATGCCAGTCTCATCCATGACATGGAATGCTAAAACACAACTGCATATTTAAACACTACACATACCCAATGTGTGTCATATGACCTAGCCACTCAATAGCATCACAAGACATATATGTGTCAGTTGTGCAAATGGTGATTGGTATGCATATTGTTTAGAGGTGCATATGTGTGCACACATGCAAAATTAAGGTGTATAGCAATGAAAGTTATGTGTAGTACTGTGGTTACAATAACTGGATGGGGTATAGTACCATAGGCCATCATCATAAAGCATCATGTGGTCACTCAAGGCTACAAATGTTTCCCAAACCAGCACTAATCATGCTGTGCCAGAACAGTACAACATTTGCAACATTCACCATTTCACAACCAGTTGTTACATGAGTTTGTAAGGAGGCCAATAAGGCGCATTTCCTGACATGAATGTGTAGTGTTTTGCAGAGTGTTTAAATGCCCCATGATAGGCATCTACCCCTCAGGTATATTATGTGTAATGTGTGGATGAGATTTTGGATACTGGAGTGTGTCTTTACAGAGGGTTTGGGAATCCTTTATGTGTAGCATGTTAAAATGCTCTGTGCATGACATAGATGTGTATGTTATGTGCATGTTGAGTATCAACTGTGCCTATCCAATGGTCACTACAGTCTAGCCACATTTGTTTGAGATGGTCTGGGTATTGCATGTGTTTGAGGCAGGTAATCACATTAGTGAGATGTGTGTGCTCTTACACCAAACATGCAGAGCATGCATTATGGGTAGGTGTGTTACATGTGTACATGGCCTACACCTTAACTATGACATGCACTTTTTATTTGCAATAATAAATGTAGAATATACTCACCAGCATCTGTCTGCTGCCTTGATGTCACCCCAGAGGGACATACATAGAGATGAGGCAGTTTGTCAGTGGCCACAACTGTGGCATTGCTACTGCATGTTTGCAATCTTACAGTACAACAACAGTTTACATTCACAGGGCTACAGATTATGTTCCAAATGATCAGTATTGCACAATAGGCTCCACATCTTTGAACGACACACTCCACATCTCACATATGTATGATCTACCAATACAGATAACAGTAGTCTACAGATATGCCATGTTACCTGCATGCTCCATGTGTGCTTGTTGGGTGGCTCCAACCTCCATCATGGTGTATGTCTACTGCTGTTGTTGTTGGGCAGGTGCCACCAGGCTCAGGAGCAGCTCCTCCACTCTGGTGAGGGGGGGATGGATATTAACACCACCTCCTGTTGCAAGCTGTTGTCTATGCACATCAGCAGCATGCTGATGGACATGTCTGAGAAGATCACTGCAGTGGTGGTGTACCTGCTCATATGTCTGGTTATGCAGGCCTACCTCATTTACCCTGTGGACAACATCTTGCCACATTGCAGTACGCTCCTGCTGGTCCTGGCTGGTTCATGAGAACATGAGACGGTAGTGCTGAATCTTACTGCTAGTAATTATATAATCTTCAGCACTACTGTAACTGGGGTTCCTGTGATGGGCCATGATCCCTGGAAGACATAAATACAAAAATATTTCTGAGCAAGTCATATGGCACATTTAACATTATACAGTACAGATATCACTGAGCTGTCATATATAGCAACCTATTAGCTAACCGAGAGTGAAACACTGTAACTGCCACTTATCACTGCTCATCCCACAACTGCTTTAAAGTGCCTTGCTCACTCTCTATCTAATGAACCATGTTCTGCACAGCAACAAAATAAAATCACTATATAAGACTATACAAGAGTACCTGGCACATTGTATGCAACACGATGCATCACCTAGCCACAGCAGATATACATCAAGCTGATGTGTAAAGAAATATATCATTCATCACAATCAGTGTAAGGTCCAGTAAATGTATTACTATTATACCACACAACCTGTTAATGGCAAACCTTTGGGCAAAATATGTGCACACCTGGAAATATAGGTCACATACTGATGTAGTACACTATGAATGTTGCTAGATACGCAGTTATATGTTTTACCACACATATCTCAAAGTACATGTTACAGACATACCCACACACACACATCAGACATAATTACAGGACACAAAGGTATGACAACCCAGATAAGCTTTCAGTGTGTACTATACAGTAGTGAGTGTCAGTACTTACACAACCTTAATCTTGAGAAATGTAATCTGTGATGAATACAGGGACAACACAAAACAGTGGATGCAAGCAATGTGGACATACACCATACTTTGCTGTACAGGTCCAGAGCTTCAAGTAGTATTACAGTACACACAGGATTTGGATTCAACATCGGTACCAATCAATAATCATAGATGTAGTGCCTTAGCCTCCAATGACACACCCTAGTTAAAACCAAGGGACGTAATAACACTGTATGCAATAGCACTTGTTCTGCCTAGCAACAGAATACACAACTTTTGCTAGGATCAAAGCAAGGGCCCATAATATCATGACATAAACAGTTTCCCACTAAGCTATCCCACAGATGCATATCTTTGACGTATTCACAAACATATTGACCATCACAGTCAGGCAACAGTACAGAGAATCTATTGCAACAAGTAGATGTATATATATATATATATATATATATATATATATATATATATATATATATATATATATATATATATATATATATATATATATATATTTATATATATATATATATATATATATATATATATATATATATATATACATATACACATTCATTGGTCTACATATGCATATATATTTAGGCACATATACATTTCACCTTTCATAGTGAGAATATCAATTATACAAAGGATGTAAGGTGTACAGTAATGTAATAAAATCACACAGTCTTGGGATAAATGCATTGAAGGTGTTCACAGCCCAGGTAGCTTTAGCAGGCCTTACTGGATTCAGCATTGTAAACTGAACAAACCACCCACAGTGTTTAACCACCACATGTCATATACCAGCACTGTATGCTGTCTTGTTTGTCACACACTAAAACCCACATACAAATATGTGCATACTAACCTTCACCACATATATATCTCCACCCTTCACAAACAGTTGCAATATGTCCCCTGCTCTATGCACATATACAGATGTTAATATACATGACACATATATATTTCTCCATAAGTTTGTGGCATACACACACAAGGTCCACACTGTTGTAAGTCCCTGGACCTCACAGCTGAACTGGTGGGCCTTGCTGCAACACAAACAGGTGGCACATATGAACACACACTAACATTTGGTGGGGTATATATGGCTACAAATGCTAGATAAGCATACTAGACTGCTACAGCAGTTGCCAATGCTAAGCTACACTTTAATATGACTACCATGCATGTGTTGTTCTGCCACACCCATGTTTATATAATATCAGTGCTAATTCCCCCAACAGCCATTGGCCACACTACTGTACAGAACATAGATAACAAGGATCAGATATTTGACATTTAATGCTGAGCTACACATTTCACAGGTATGTCTCACTGCCCACAGGTACACACAGTATTGTCCATAGCAGTAGTTAAGCAGAACATCTGTGCAGAAAGAAGTACTGCTGCCACATATGAATGTTTCACATTATGTAGACTATTCTTTGATAACATCTACTACATGCCAGTAAATACATTTGTGTCACATACCTTGCCTTTGTATGATTTGGTAATAGTTATTTTTCTTTTTTCCTTTTCTCTGTCTCTCCCTCTCTCTCTCTCTTTGTGTCTCTCTCTGTCAGTCTCTGCAATAGAGTGATAGAGTTTGTTGGCAGAGATTGCAGCCTGCTTTTTTAGGAATTTGCACATGAGCATGTGATGGCCTCTGCACCAATTAGTGGCTACCATTTGCTAATTGCATGCATCCTGCTGTGTAGTAATTGCAGTAATCACTGTCATAGCAACCCAGTACTATAAATTTCTAACTCATGTAGGCGTGGCCCTTTCAGCTTTCCAAGATGGAGATCATCCTTGTTTGCTGTGGACATCATTGTTTAAGACAGAAGGTTGGTATAGTTCTTATATCAGAAGTCAGGGGTGTAGCCAGAGATTTACATTTTGTACTCAAACATAATGTTAGTGCTTCCAGTACCCACTTGTCAGTGCAGAAATGTACTCACCCCTCAAAAAGCTCCCCCAAGATACATGGAAAGATGTACTTTCTTTTCATCTATTACAATTAACTGCCATACAAAGTTAGTTATTGAGATGTATTCCTTTGGCACAAGAATTGTTTTTGAACTGCTATACTGTGAATATTCATTTACTCAGTTCTAAACAGTTTGTGCTTTTTTTAGTGTTGACATTAACACAAGCAGCTTAGAAAAACTGGACACATTTCAGTACTGTGAGTATGCTTACCTACATCCTTGGTAGACCCTGCACACACGGGTATATTCTATATTTGGGTAGGGTTGCAGAAGTACAGAGGCGTAAGTACTATTGTGTGGATTTTATCTTGCTGGACTCACAAGGTTGCTGTGTACATTTTAGTTTATCAAGGCAAGTAGTCTGTCTGCGTAACTACCAACTGTGGACCTATCCACATGATAGCCAGAGAATAGCCTGTTATGTTTTGTCTGTGCACCACACAGGTCTTTTCAGCAATAGAGCAATGGCATTATTGCAGTTGCTTGCTACCAGTACATGGCTACATCCATTTGTATTTCAGTGTTGTATTCCTACATAAGGGTATGCTTCTGAAACTCCTTCCAAATCTGTTTGCACAGTGTGTAACAGCAGAAAGGCTGATATGCCTCTGTGTTTCTGCCTCTGCCAGACCTCTCAACCATTCAGGTACATATTTGAACAGACTCAGAGAAAAGTAAAGAAAAAGTCAGGGACAGTCAGGGACACCTTTAAAATATTAGTGCCATTAAGTTGAGACATTGAGAGAATCAGAGCATATGAATTAATACACCTTTTCTGAAGTAAAAGAAGTATCTAACTCTTAATTATTGTCATTATTCATTAAGTGTAATTCACCACCTTTCTGGCCAAAGTCAGTAGTTTTCGGAGGGATTCAAAGGGACAGAGCTAAAATTTGTTTAAAAATCAGGGACATCCCTAAAAATTAGAGACAGTTGGGAGGCATGACATCTGCCCTAAACAGATATGCCAGTGTTGGTCCTGCTGTGATACTGTGTGGGGTTGTAAAGTGATGGTGTAACATTATTTCCTGCTAGAATGGCTGCTCCTCTTATCACAGTCATGTAATGTAATCCCACAACAACTGTTGGTCAACATCCACAGAACAAGTTGTATGGTATGGTATTCCTATTTGTCCTTTACATTCACTCATTCTGATGCAAGATATATTTATTTAAGCATCAACTTGATGTATATCTACTGTGGCTTAGTGATACCTTCATGTTGTGTAGTGTGTGCAAGGTCTGGGGTTCAAGACTGACCGAGGTGTTTTATTTTGCTTCTGAGCAGAGCGAGGGCCCTCACATACAAAGTGGCTAAGGCACTTTTAAGCAGTTGTAAGTGGGTTTGTGCAGGTTTGCGCATTGCTGCGCATTGCTTGGTCAAGCACAAACAAGCACAAACTCGTGCAAACCCGCTAACTACTGCTTAATTGTGCTTACTCCCGCTAACCCCAGCGCTTATTTCTTTGACAGAAAAGAAAAATGGGGAGATAGGAAAGTGGTGAACAAGGGGCACAAAGAGGGAAAGATAGTATGGAAAATTGCTAGGGATGTGCAGGATGGGTGTAGGGAAGGTCCATAGCTGCCCATTTCTTCAACAGCAACAGCTGTGCATATGCAATAAATTTGGAGGTAGATATGAAACCTTCAACCCCTGAGAGAGGAGTGAGGACAACAAAGTAGGTTGTAATGCCAATTAAATAACATTTCATGTGTCCAGTGGACATGTGTGCAAAATGGGCAGCTATGTATGGGGCATAATTTTTTTTGGGGAGCAGATTGCCCTTTTTTTTCAGGTGAGAGTGGAATGTGGGGTAGGGGAAGTAGGTATATTTGGGGAGGTAGGTTGGGGAGGTAAACAGACAGGACAAATAAGACACATACAGGGGCGGTATATGACACGTGGTGGGTGAACATTTTTGACGGGGAGGGATGTTTGGAAATCGCAATCCCATGAGCCCCCAAATAGAAACAGTGGGACTGAGGTCCCCACCCATGGGCATTCACCACTGCACCTTCACGGCCCAGAGGGTGGCTGTGCTGGGGGCTGTGTAGGAGGGGCAGGCTGACCCGGCAGTTGTGCCACTCGAGCCTCAAGCTGGCATAGAGGTTCTGCAACAGAACGTTCAATCTCTCTATGCACCACAGCCCAGACCATTCGAAGGGTGATAGGTGGCCCTCCTCTGCCCATGCTTGCACGGGAGGCCAAGCCCCATCCCCTGCAGCATGTCCACCCGAAGGTGGCACAGGGCCAACTGAGGGGGAGGTCCCAGGCTGGGCACTGGATCTGCTGGTGCCAGGTGTCATGGCCAGCTGAGTTGGGACAGGTGGGTCCGCTGGGACTGGCCTTCCCATACAAACTATGTTTTGGAGAGTTTAATAAAGATATGGGTTATTAACAGTCAACAGCATTCCCAATTAGTTATAACAGCATGCAGAAGTATTCCAATTAACACAACACACCAGATTTTCAACAGTTGAAAAGCAAGCATAACACATGCATATATAGAACAATAGTGGACATTACAGCAGCATACAGGTTGAATTGATGGCAACAGGCCACCAGTATTGTGGTATTTTAACAGGGCACATGCATAGAAATAAATGCAAATATTTATAAACCAATTGGACATATGTCCCAATAAATGTTTTGAGATTAGACATACTGATTGAGGTGTGGAATTGCATTTTTATGCACATACAGTAGGGTGGAAAAAGATAGCTCAATTAACAACTTATATATCCTTCTAGCTTTCACTACATTCCTATTAACTGCAGTTATATGTCCCTTACATGAATTATTACACTACCCGATGTCCTTGTATTGTGCAATTGGATTTTGCTAGATCATTATATACATGAGCTGTGTCTTACATACAAACTGTCCAAGATGCAGATGTTACTGCTACATATTTTGAGAGTTGCTCACACACACTACTGCTAAGATGGTACACTGACAGCTCTACTTTCATATAATTATCTAGATATGTTCAAGTGAAAGTATCAGTTATATGTTAACAGCTCCCTACATTTCTGGCAGCACACTGACATTTCTGGGGAACGCAATACCAATCTACCCATGTGCCAGATTAACCTGTACATGCTGGGCATGAACCAACAGTGGAGGGCTGTAAATATGAATAAAAGCTACTGGCACTACCTTCATCCATGTTGTGTGGGCCTACCCAAGTGTGGGTTGACACTGCTTAATACAACACTACTATTTGTAGAATACAACAGTACAACAACATATCAAAGAAAATGACACAGACGCACTCCAGGAATTATACATTTATTAAAGGATTATTTCACCTTTATTTATTGGGTTAAAACACTTTTTGAAGGATCTCTCATTTATTTTATATAACAGTACATGCAGAATAATTGCTAACCTGTCCGATGACGCAGCCTTTGCAGCCTATCTTCATGGGCTTGCTGATTCATAGCCCGGACACCTGCAGCTGTGAAGTAAATACAGTGATATTGAGACATACCTATCTATAGTATAGACAAGCATAGCAATTCTTAACTACTTAATACAATGGCTACTTACTCAGTACTGTGGCATTAGGCATCGCACGAGATTCCTGGATCCACTGGTCCAGTTGATCATCCCTACGTTGCTTCAGGTCAGAAAAATGGTGCCTGACCTACTCACCAGTCCAAGGAACACCAGTGGCACTGGTGAGATCATGAGCAAAACTGTTCCAAGCCTCTGTTTCATATTGGGTACCCTGGTACTGGATCCGCAGGAGTCTTTCCTCATGATTGTGGACTAGGAGCCAAACCATTACTTTGGATTCCTCAATGCCCCAGCGGTGTGCTCTAAATCGAGTGCCTTTTCCAACACCGGCCATGCTGACTGCAGAAGGAAGCTACAACCAGTTATAGTGAGTAGTCACCCTGTGGAGCTTAAATATGCCTCACTTCCCACACTTATTTGTGATTGGCCGGTTTTGAAAAAACTCAGCTGTAGGCACACCTGTTTAGCTGATGTTGGCAATGTTTAAAATTCCTTTGATAGATATGTGTCTGTTGAAAGTGCATGTTTATGAAATGCTGTCATGGCTTAGTCGTTAAGTACTGTGACTATAGTGCTCAGTATCCTGAGTTCGAGCCCTGTCACTGCTTTTTTTTCCCTACAGGGCAGACCTGACTGGTTAAGGTACAGTAAAGGAGGTGTGGCCATGTTTAACTGACTTTGCTCAACTTTGTCCGATTTTGCCCAAAGTTGCTCAACATTGCTCAACGTTGCTCAGTGTTGTTCAACGTTGCCCGACATTGCGCTGGTTACCGCGGTGTACAGCTACACACTAATATGTTGTGATTGCACTTGTTAGTGCGGTGCACAGCTACGTGCAAAGTCATTGCGCTGGTTAACGCGGTGCGCAGCTATGAGCAATTGGATTTAAATATGCTCAATACTGGTAAAATGTGCTTAGCAGTACTTTATATTGCTTAAAATAGGGTACTCATAACATGCCTCAGAATGCATAACCATTTCACCTTCATATATATATATAAGTCGTTCACTACTACATTTAACTTTTCAAAGTGTTTTACAAAACTTATACATAAAAAATGTCTGTAAATATTTTTGTATAAAGATTTCCAACAGAAAATGGAACGTTTAATAGTGGGACTCGAACCGGGAATGCCTCCTCTTTGTGTGAAGGTTCTAACCACTATGCTATTGCTATTTTGCTTAATTTGCATATACTTTTCTTATTATCCTCTTCTGGTGTCTAAGCTGCTAACTGTAGCTAAGCAATGGGCAAACCCGTGCAAACACATGGAAATACAGGCAGCTATATCGGATGAAATAAAAAAAAAATAAAAAATATTTCTATTTTTAATTTTGTCAGTTGTTTAACATATAGGGGAATGTAGTGTTACATTGTGCACATGTGAGCAGACTCATTCATGTAACTTGACAATGCAGTGTTTCTTCATTGCAGGGGCGTGGATTTTTGAACTGCTCGGCAGTCCGACATGCCCCTACACTCGTCCATGCTCTGTGTAAGCTTTAGAGTTGAGGCAGCGCATCCTTATTAATATGCATGGAGTGCTGCCATCATACTCTTATCACTTCCATGTAAGACTAATCTAGTCTTACACAGAAGATTAGTAAATCCTGGGGCATATCTGTGCTTTTTTGAATCCCAAAGAAAATTCACCAAACAATTAACTCTTTAACAGATCATATGATGGATACACCATGTACATTTAGATACCTAGGATTATGAATTGATCAATAGCTAAACTTCCATTTCCACATAGTCAGACTGAAAGCAAAAATAAACTCCCTTGTCTTCTGGCCCAAAAAAGTCCTCATGTTCTCAACCATCTTCAGCAGCCATCAGCAAATGAGTTGTTGTCTCTCAGCTAGAATATGGAAGCTTTAATCTAGACCTAATTGGCCCACCATATGAGTTCTTCCTTTATGAAATTAAGCAATGGCACCAGTAATAAAAGGGGTGAAATTCTGGATCCCAACTGATTTGAGCTATCATTGGGTTGTCCTTATGAGCAGTCTGACACATAGAACCATTAGTGTAGAGGAAAACATGAAACCCAGAATTTTGAGAAAGTCTCTTTAAGTGGATATTCTGTGGTAGGCCAGAGTCAGAAAATGAGTCAATAAGTTGACACTTTTTCTGGAAGGAGACATACAATGGATGCAAGGGTTGTCTATCAGCCACCAGAAACACTAATATTGAAAAGGGGTTTAAACAGCATTTCTTCAGATTTAGCATGAACCCCAGACTGTTAAAAAAAATTAAAAGAGCGTTTAAGTTGTCTTTGACAGATGGAGCTGTGATGAGGTAATCATACAAATATTGAAAAATATGAATGCTCTGATGCCTGCAAAAGGATATGCATGAGGCCAAGTACTTTATGAAAACTCTTGGAATACAGGAATAACTAAAAGGCATAGAAGTAAACTAAAAGCTCAATCAAAAGGCAAAGATTCTTAATTAACATTTATCCATGATGTGTATTAAGCTGTGGAAGCAGACATCTTTTGAGTCCAAGTTTACTAGAAAAGACTTGTGAAAAAAAGGGGGAAAAGAGTTTGTAAAGTGAGAATCTTGAATTATGAAAACAAAGAAAGGTATTTAGCTTTAAAATGTCGAAAATTGGTCACGGTGTGCTTCCTTTCTGGAAACTGGAAATATTCTGGAAATAGACCTTTGCTCCTAGAGGATGAGGGCACCAGTTCTATTATACCCTGGGACAGCAAATTTGACAGTACTTCAGGATACAGCATGGTGCAAATTCTAGGCAGAAGAGGCAAAAGAGTTATTTGACTCCCTACATCAACATATCCCCTTCTTCCAGTTTCTTTAATAATTCTGCTAAAAAATTGCTAGACATAAGGTCTTTGTGAAGTGTGGAATTAAGGAATTGAGCTTTAAGATCATCAGGAAAATTTTGTAGTCAAAACTCTGCATTTCTATACTTTACAGTATCAGTAGTAGCAGTCCTGGAAACAGCAGCCTCTGAGAAACATGCTCACTTAACAGTGTGATTAGTGACCTATGAAACAGAGTTTAACATTTCTGACTTGGAAGATTTAGTACCAGAGAGTTTAGATTTAAGCTAAGGTTTGCTGCATGTTAGCAAATTAGATAAAAGATACTTGGACACGTGACTCTGGTGACTAATAGCTCAAAAAGCCAGATTTTAGGATGCAAAGATCTTTCAAAATATTTCAAAGGAAAACTATATTTGTCATTTTGTACAAGACTAGAAGCAGAAAGAGTCTTGGAAATTCTGTCAAAAAAATAATAGCAGGGTTTTTAACAGGGTTTCTGTACTGGAACGTATGTGTATCAGGTAGTCTGTAAAAAATTTCAGTATCTTAAGGGCAGGGAATTAGGTATTAAGTTAAACAGAGACAGAAGCAAATGCATCATCCATGGCCCCACCAACTAGTCAAAGACCATTGGTATATTGGAATTCATACGTAAGTATTCATAATATCACTTTTATGATTTTGACACTTCCCTACCCTCCCATTTAAAATATTCCTCAATTTCTAAAGGCTTTAATTTCACATACTATAGGATCATTTGCAATGAAATTAGCATCCAATATATAATGGCACAATTTTTTTCCTGTAAAGACTGTCCCCAGGATTTAATAAAATTAATGTAGGCCCCATGTAGAGCCTACACGGAATGTTACTATGACCATGTACATGGTTCCCCCTCAGCAGCACGCCATGTATATTAATGATGGCACATTACCGAGGGAGAGCCAAAGAACATGGTTATTGAATCACTGAAGGGAGTGGTGTAGTGCTAACTGTATCCGCAGATGAGTAAGTGACTCCCTGCACTGTCCAATTGTTTTTTTTTTGTTTTTTTTTTTTTATTTAAAAAAAAAAAAACATGTTTGCTAGGCACGGAGTGTAGGACTGTTAAGTGGTGCCCACAGATAAGATAGCAGACACCCCCCAAACATTTAAAAATAGAAACCAGATGTATTTAATTATTTATTTAAGTGTCTTGTTTAAGCATAGCTGAGCAGGTTTGCATGGTGTAGAGCAGTGCACAGCACTGCTTATAGGTAGCTCAGCGGTATATGTGATGGTATAGCAGAATTCCTAATATCCATATACCTAAATGGGTAACGTTACAGCCTCATGTGCAGTAGGTGCAGGGTTTGCATACATAGAAGGGAAAATAGGTGTTCATTTTTGAGATACAAATTACACAGATTATTTTTAATTATGGCTCACTGCACTCTGCTAAGCTCTGCTCAGACCTGCTAAAACCTGCTAAGCACTGCATAAACATGGTAACGACTGCCAATATTCATGTGCTGCTTGGCTATGTTTGGCGTGTTTGCGCACTGCTAAGTTACTGCTAAGCATACGGTTCTGCAGGTTTTCGCACGGCTCAACTCAGCTGTGCTGGATTGCGAGCTGCTAAGTGAAATGTCACTTTTATAAATGTTGCCCAATGGGGTATAAGGGTGGGAAAACAGCCTATATTAAGACCAGTCGGTGGGAATACAGCAGAATCCATTGGAGTTCTTCTTCTGGTGAGTGCTATGGTTAGTGTTGGTGAAGGTGCATGTTTTTGGGTGCACAGTTTGGGTGTTCTGGATTCCAGGGTCATGGCTGGAATTCTAGCACAAAACCATGATGACCAGCTGCTGCAGGGAGGTTTCCAGTGCTCAGAGTGCAAGGCAGAGGCCTGACACCAGCTGGCAAGAGATCTAACCAGTGTTCCTGGTATCCCTCACACAGGTGAGCAGTGTCATCACCACCATGATGTCCTGAAGAGACGAAAGAGGGGACTCATGGACATCTGGCTCCAAGAAGCTTGTGCAAGGAATGCCCCACAAGTATTTAAGTACTTTGTCCTCTGTTTTACCAATGCATAACCTGAATATCTGTAAAACTGTTATACATAATGGTATGATTCTCTCCCAACAGCTGCAGCTGAGAAGGCTCACAATGTTGAGTCGAATGCTGGGCACCTGGCCAGTTTGCACTATAAGTGTGGTGAGTATGGATGTGTTATGCTAACTGTAGTTAAATAAGCCAGAAAGAGTAAAGCATTAACTGCATTAAGTCATTAACCCTGGCAACCATCTCATGGCGTGTTTGTGCTTACATCCGATCACACTGTGAGATGGTAGGACTTGCATGCAGTTACATCGGAGTGCCTTCTAGCAGTGCAAGTAATTTTGCAGTCATATTGTACCTCCACGGCTGAAAATTAAGTTGAAAAAGTAATTGAACTTTGTCAGTTACCTTGTCAGCTTAATTTTTAGCATGGAGTTATATGGTGTTCATATTTGGCGTTCCTGAGAAAATTGGCTTACAATGCAGTCTGTACTTTCTCCACAGCAATGCAATTTTATATGCCGTTTGTCAAGCAAGTGGTGGCAGCCAGTGGGAGTCTTGCAATCCAAGCCACCACTTGCTTAACACTTCCACCCCCTGACCTAATGTTAATTTTATTTCATTCTGTCCAAATAAATAGAGGGTTTGTATGAGTAATATTCCCTAGTTTGTCCAGCTTTATTGCAGTTCCTGACACCATACTTAATATTCCTAGTAGTGCAAAACCTGTTATTCTATCCCCTTTCAAAGTTTGTACAAGCAATAATTTGTCCAGCTGTCTTGCCCAAAGAGGTAGAGAAATGTGCTTGCAAAAGAGTCCAGTCATTATTATGCCCTCCTGGTTTCCTTTGAGTGCTCTGTTTCCTCCCTGGTTAGAAGGACTCATGTTTGTAATGTAATGTTTATCCCCATAGCTCTGCCATTAATTAGCTTGTTCCAAGTTGGACATTTTGGTAAACAAATGTTACAGACCCTAAATATGTGGCATAAATCTTTATATAGTGCAAAATGTTGGACATTCCACAGGTATGATTGCTTACTCAACAAATTAATAAAGAAAAAAAAATGACTAAGCACTACATGAACCATTAAAACAAGCCAAACCATGTCTTCTAGTGTAAAAAAAGTTTAATTAAGCAAATAAACATAAAATCAACTGCTTTGCGTCCCTTCTAATAGTAGGACTTCATCAGATATAGCAACATAGTAAAAAAAACACATTTAAATGAAACATGTGAATGAAATGCAAACATTAGATTGGTTGGGTAACTCACACTAAAAACACCCCTCCCTCAGCTTATATTAATTCTAATTTAAAGTGCTGTTATTAATAGGTTACAACAAATGTTACAATATATATATATATATATATATATATATATATATGTGTGTGTGTGTGTGTGTGTGTGTGTGTGTGTGTGTGTGTGTGTGTGTGTGTGTGTGTGTGTGTGTGTGTGTGTGTGTGTGTGTGTGTGTGTGTGTGTGTGTGTGTGTGTGTGTGTGTATGTAGACTTAATATGTTAAAAAAAATATATATATACATAAACACAGACATATATCCTGGAAATATATATATATAATTAAGTATATTATGTTAGTAAATCCATGTATATTCTATTTTATCTTAATAAGCTTTTCAGTTTTAAAATACATAAAATAGATGTTAAATCGTTTAATCCTGGACAATGGCAAGCATCCACACGAAGTTGCCAAAGCAGATTTTAATCTTTCAAGCAGTAGGGAAGATGGACCTCCCCTCACATCTAGAGACCAAATCTATCCCTCTAAACTTAAATTCATGATGGGGGTGATCCCTAATATGTCTTGCCAAAGCGTTTTCATATTTATTTCTGCTTATACAATACAAATGTTCATAGACTCGTTCCCGCAATCTCCTATCGGTCTTGCCGATGTAAAATGCGAGACAATGAATACACTAAGCCAAATAGACCACCTGTTTGGTGTGGTAGTCAATTTTGTACCTAGTGCTAAATTTTCTCTCATCTACTTCAAAGGTAGACCCAGTGTCCATGTGTATACAAAATCAACACATATTACACTTAAACATGCCCTTCCTGGTGGCAAATAGCCTCTTGTTTCCTTCCAGGATTTGTTTTAAGTTGGCCTCTTTTCTATAAACAATCCTAGGGGCTTCAGTGACTTTCCCCCTTAGCAATATGTCATTAGTTATTAAACTCCAATTCTTAGTTATAATGGATCTTATACTTGGAGCATCTATACTGAACATTAAGATAAAATTATAAGTATCAATAGCAGTCTCTATGTTCAAAATGGGCCTGTAGAATCCTGTACATCTCTTAAACTGGACTTCATTAATCAACTCTGGTAACAAATTGAGGGGATAACCCCCTCTCCCTATTTACAAACATGTTCTTTAAGAATTCACACTCACTTAAGAAGTCATCCCCTCTTGTAGTCATACAGGCCGCTCTAACCAACTGACCCTTTATGACAGATCTTTTTTGTGCAAGGGGGTGACAGCTTGAAAAGTGTCGGAAGGAGTTTGAATAAGTCTCCTTCCTAAAAATTCTTGATACTTAACATCTGTTTAATCTATCCTTTGACAGGTCTACATCCAAATATGCTATTTTCTCTTGGGAAAAAGTAGATGTCAATTTAAGGAATGCATTTGTGGAGTTAAAATAAATAAAGATTTATTGTGCTGTAATTGAGTCTCCTTCTAATAGGATGAAAATATCATCCAAAATCCATGTACACTATCATATATTTCTAGACCTTGTACTGTTATTCAAAACAAATTCCCTCTGCCAGTATGCCATTACTAGGTTGGCAAAGCTTGCCCCACATGGGGACCCCATCGCATCACCAACCTTTTGGAGATAGAATTTATTAAACATCACAAAATTGTAAGATAGAATAATATCTAGCAATTCCTCCACTATATTTCATTCCTCCTGTGGTGCTCCATTAACTCGCATTGTTGCTACCACCCACTCTATACCTTATCCATGAGGTATGGAGGAATAAAGGTCCTTTATGTCTACTGTAAAGAAATTATTTTCTTCACTAAATGTGGTTTTAATTAAATTATCCAAAAAGGACCAATAGTCTTTGCATATTTGTCTTTCAGGAACTACATATTTTTTTCATAATATTGTCTGCAACCTTAGCACATGTGTATGTGATGCTATTTCTAGCATCAACTAAGGGACGCATTGGGGGGGGTCTTATAGGCTCTTATGAATCTTGGGATTCCAGATAAAATCAGTATCCTAGCGGCTGGCATAATTAAATAATTATAAAGTTCTACATCAATTTTAGATTCTATGAACATGTCATTGATAAACGACTTAATTCTCAAATGAGCAACATTCATTTTATTCCTGGTTACTTCCTCATAAGTATCATTTGTAATGACCTTTATCATCCTATCAATATAGTTTCCATGTTCATGATTGCCAACCCACCCCCTTAAAAGTTGAGCATACTTTTGTCCTCCTTGCTAATATTACAACCATTACTCTTTTGCTGTGCTTTCTGCTGCAAAATATTTCGAATATCTAGTTTGCAAATCTGCTCATATAGAGCTATCACAGGATGCAATGGAGGATGGTACACACTAGGAGTATAATAATAATTTCTAACACTGTTTTTCTGACCTAACAAAACTGTAAGATTTAATTTTCTCACAAATAGTTCAAATCAATTAATGTCTTTGCAATGTCCACTCGTGTTGTAGGCACAAAAGTGTAACCTCATGACAATAAGTCCACTAACTCAGGGACAATATCGATCACTGAGTAATTGAATATTTTGAAATCCAAAGTGGAGTTTAAAATTAACTTACAGTTTGAAGCTGGAATTTTGTCAGAGTCTTGCAAGGGAATGGTTAATTCTTCCTGTTCTTGCTCTTGTTCTGTGTTCTCCGCCCCTGCCGAGGGGTATGATTCAGAGCTCAGTTCTGAAAATTTGTATTATTTTTTATGTTTTCTTGGCCCCCCAGTTGAATTTCTGTTGTTAGAAGCAATGCGTTCAGTTCTTCGTACTGCATCCGCCATTGTTGCGCCGTTATTATCATTGATTATGGGTTGTTGAGTTTAGAGGGATAGATTTGGTCTCTTTAGATGTGAGGGGAGGACCATCTTCCCTACTGCTTGAAAGATTAGAGTTGCTTTGGCAACTTCATGTGGATCCTTGCCATTATCCAGGATTAATCTATTTAACATCTATTTTATGTATTTTAAAACTGAAAAGTTTATTAAGATAAAATAGAATATACATGGATTTACCAATAGAATATACTTAATATACTGCTTCTAACAATACGAATTCAACTGGGGGGCCATGAAACCATAAAAATAATACAAATTTTCTGAACAGAGCTCTGAATCATACCCCTCGGCAGGGGTGGAGAACACAGAGCAAGAGCAAGAACAGGAAAAGTTAACCATTCCCTTGCAAGGCGCTGACCAAATTCTAGCTCCGAACTGTAAGTTAATTTTAAAGTCTACTTTGGATTTCAAAATATTCAATTACTCAGAGATCGATATTGCCCTTGAGTTAATGGACTTATTGTCATAAGGTTATACCTTTGTGCTTACAACACGAGTGGATATTGCAAAGACATTAATTGATATGAAACTATTTGTGAGAAAATTAAATCTTATAGTTTTGTTAGGTCAGCAAAACAGAGTTAGAAATTATTACTATAATCCTAGTGTGTACCATCCTCCATTGCATCCTGTGATAGCTCTATATGAGCAGATTTGTGAACTAGATATTCAAAATATTTTGCAGCAGAATGCACAGCAAAAGAGTAATGGTTATAATATTAACAAGGAGGACAAAAGTATGCTCAGCCTCTTGAAAGAGGCCCCAGTTAGAATCATGCAGCCAGATAAAGGGGGTGGGTTGGCAATCATGAACATGGAAGACTATATTGATAGGATGATGACGGTCATTACAAATGATACTTTTGAGGAAGTAACCAGTAATGAAATTAATTAAGTCGTTTATCAATGGCATGTTCATATAAATGGAAACTGATGTCTCCAAAAGGTTGGCATAGCGATGGGGTCCCCTTTTGAGGAAAGCTTCGCCAACCTAGTAATGGCATACTGGGAGAGGGAATTTTTTCTGAATAACAGTACAAGGTCTAGAAATATACAATGCTATACACGGTTTTTGGATGATATTTTAATCCTATTAGAAGGAGACTCAATTGCAGAACAAGAAAACCTTATTTATTTTAACTCCACTCCTGCATTCCTTAAATTTACATCTACTTTTCCCCAAGAGAGAATAGCATATTTGGATGTAGACCTGTGATAGATTAAACAGATGTTATGTATCCAAAAGTTTTAGGAAGGAGACTTATTCGAACTCCTTCTTACACTTTTCAAGCTGTCAACCCCTTCCACAAAAAAGATCTGTCATAAAGGGTCAGCTGCTTAGAGTGGCCCGTATGACTACGAGAAGGAACGACTTCTTAAATGAGTGTGAATTCTTAAAGAACATGTTTGTAAAGAGGGGTTACCTCCTCAATTTGTTATCAGAGTTGATTAATGAAGTCCAGTTTAAGAGAGGTATAGGGTTCTACAGGCCCATTTTGAACATAGAGACTGCTACTGATACTTTTACACCTGTATGAAGTGTAATATTAAACCCCTATAATTTTATCTTAATGTTCAGTATAGATGTTCCAAGTATAAGATCCATAACTAAGAATTGGAATTTTATAAGTAATGCCATATTGCTAAGGGGGAAATTCACTGAAGCCCCTAGGATTGTTTATAGAAAAGGGGCCAACTTAAAACAAATCCTGGAAGAAAACAAGAGGCTATTTGCCACCAGGAAGGGCTTGTTTAAGTGTAATATGTGTCGCTATTTTATACACATGGACACTGGGTCTACCTTTGAAGTAGGTGAGAGGAAATTTAGCACTAGGTACAAAATTGACTGTCAAATCAAACCGGTGGTCTATTTGGCTAAGTGTATTCATTGTCCCGCATTTTACATCGGCAAGACCAATAGGAGGTTGCGGGAACACGTCTATGAACATTTGTATTGTATAAGCAGAAATAAATATGAAAACACATTGGCAAGGCATATTAGGGACCACCCCCATCATGAATTTATGTTTAGAGGGATAGATTTGGTCTCTCTAGATGTGAGGGGAGGTCCAGCTTCCCTACTGCTTGAAAGATTAGAGTTGCTTTGGCAACTTCATGTGGATCCTTGCCATTATCCAGGATTAATGATTTAACATCTATTTTATGTATTCTAAAATTGAAAAGTCTATTAAGATAACATGGAATATACATGGATTTACAAATAGAATATACTTAATTATATATATATTTCCAGGATGTCTGTCTACGTTTATGTATGCACATATATATATATATATATATATATATATATATATATATATATATATATCTATATATCTATATATATATATATATATATATATATATATATATATATATATATATATATATATATATATATATATATATATATATGTATATATATATATATATATATATATATATATTTAAAATCTCTTTATAGTTAAATCTGCATATATATATATATATATATATATATATATATATCTTGTAATATTTTTGTAACCTATTAATAACAGCACTTTAAATTAGAATTAATATAAGCTGGGGGAGGGGTGTTTTTAGTGTGAGTTACCCAACCAATCGAATGTTTGCATTTCATTCACATGTATTATTTAAACGTGGTTTTATTACTAAGTTGCTATATCTGATGAAGTCCTACTATTAGAAGGGCCGAAAAACAGATGATTGCTTACTCAGCAGCATGTATATGAGTGTGTATGAGAGAATGCCATTGCTATTCTTCTCTACCTGGCTAAGTCATACTGTTAGTTATAGAAGAATGCATTGTTTTGTCCAGCTGTCTTGCTATCAGAGGTAGAGATGTGTGCTTGTGCCACGTCGGACTTTGCCGATAAAGAAATGTTACATACCAAAAATATGATTATGTAGCATGACTCTTTATATAGTACAAAAAAAGGAATCCTGTAATCATTATGCCCTTAATAGTTTGAGGTCAATAATGTTCTTTCATCTATAACATATGTGAATTTGTAAGATTAGGAGGGGGTGTCAGACACCTGTAGACTACAAGGGAATATTTTTAATTAATTCATTTTTGTGGAAGGGAGGAGCCATTAGATCAATGGTGATGTTTTTTTTTCTCTATATTTAGGTAGATATGTAGGTAATGTTTGTTTGCAGGTGGGAGTTGGCTCTCTTTCTAGATAATCCTGAAAGTAGATCAACAGACTTAGAAAGTATTAGATATCCAATCAAGGACCACCATACTGCATATCCCAGGGATAAATTTATGAATAGTCATTCAGTCATTGAGATTGATCTTAAAGGTATATTGTGTGTTGTTTTGTTTTATGAGAAAGGAAACTCTGTTCCATATTTGGGGGATATACTGGGTCTGTCCCATAAACAGGTTCTATTTATGTGTCAGTAAAGGATATGGTCCTTGACGTGAGTGATTTGTGGTGCCACTAACATTTTATAGGTGAAAGAGATCAAGCAGGGAAGAGTCTTTCATGGTGTGTCCATAGGAGTTCAGATGGTGAAGTGTCCATAAGAGAGTGCTATAGAAGATGGCAATGAGTTGCTGCTGCTAGCTTGCTCATCCTGGTAGGTGGTTGTGGCTTGCCACACAGGTGACATCTAGTATGAGCACTAGGTGTTACACCTAGTGGAGTGTAAGCCTACTGAGTTCACATCTCCTAATATCAAGTAATTATTTGGATGCCTTAGGGAAATTAATATATTTTGCATGGTATGATGGTGCTACCAAAAGGGGGGAGGGGTTATACCCTGATGCAATATGTAAATAAAAGTGCCAAGCTGTCTTGAAAACTGCTGCTAAATAAGTCTGTTGAAATGTTGCAATGCTGGATAATTGTAAAAGTGCCGATAAATATATCCAAAGGTTCTGCACATATATTTTGATTCTCCTGAGTAATATCAACTGAAACAGTATTTTCTACTGAATAATGCTGGATATTTGACAACACCTGTATACATGTATAAGGGGTTCATCTGGGTGGATGTTTCATTTTGGTGCATGTACATACCAGAAAATGTTAATCAAGGCTCGTTTGACAAAATATTTCATTCTGGCACTTGTGCATACATCAGCATTCTGTTGAAGGAGTCGCTTGGATGAATACTTCATTTTGGGGTTTGCACATACTATGAAATGTTACGGAAGGGTCATTTGGGGAAATGTTTCAATGTGGTGATTGTGCATACCTCAACATTTTATTGAAGGGGTCGCTTGCGTGAATGTCTCATGTTGGTACATGTGTATACCTGGACATACTAATGAAGATGTTGTTTGTGGAAATTATTCATTGTGTATAAGGAAAGTGCTTGTGCATACTTTGTTTACTGTGATAGTGCACTGATCTCAATTAACCATTTGCAGGCACACCCCAGGAGAATAATATCACATAAGACATGTTAAAAGCGTTTTCAGATATGAGAATATGATAAACAGCATTAATTTACAGACACAAGACTATGGTACAACATTTAGGTCAAGAAACAGTATTGACCATGTAGTCAAAACATGTTTGGGTGGGATGAAAGGCTTAGTTATATATTATCGTTGATTTTTCGCCTTGCTCAACCAGTTATTTTGGGCAATATTTCTTCCTTTTTCACTTCTGTCTTGTTCTAACCACAGGGATGGGTAGGTGAGATAAAATTAATTACTACTTGTGGAGTAAGTCTTACATGAATCAACCAGATAATTTATGTATTGCTGACTTCGTTATTCATGTTTCTGATTCTACTCAGTGGTTGGCTCAGTGAGTTAATGTTATTACTTGCACACTAGTACCATCATGGAGCAAACATATACTTTGGGCAATATTCCTGCCTCTGTCAGTCATGTGTGGAATGTAGGTGGAGTAAGGGTTCACTAATATTTAACTGTTATTCTATTTTTACTGAACTGCAGTGGTGGTGCTGCGGTATCGCTGTTGCCTCGCAGTAAGACGTCCCATTCGATTCTCAGCTAGAGTGTCTTCTGTCAGGGGACATGCATGAATGGGCATACCTTCGTTGAAGGTTGTGCATCAGGGCTGGCAACTCGGCATGTAAAAATCTACTGCCAATCATTAGTAGACCGGAGTTCCGCTGTGGTGACCCCTAACCAGGAAACGCCGAAAGACACAACACCAACATTCTATTTTTACTGAATTACTCTGGTCTTCTACTAACAGATGGTAATGAGTCCATTCTACATAACACCTACATGAGGTAATATAATGAATGCTTACTCAACAGGTTGTGTGCAGAAATTATTACCTGTGTCTGAGTATGCAGAACCTTGCAGTAATGAAATGCAGGTCATTATCACATTAACAATAAGTATAACACTGAGTCATTTTCACTTGTCAGGTTTAACTTTCAGCAGCTGCCAATGGTATTCACATAACTAAAAGTCATTATCACATTGATGAATGCACAAGCCAGATTTGTGTTTCAGTCTATGTGGAGTCATTTGAAGCCCCCCCCCACCAATAATACCTCATTTTGAAAACTGTATTACTACAAAAATAACTTTGTCTGTATGCTGTTCATGTGCACAAATATAATGGTTATTTTAGGACTTAGGTTATGAAATTTAAAATATTTTTTTCATATTTTGGTAAATAACTTTGCTAGGGAACATGTCAACGTGCTAAGTAATACTTCATTTTGAAAACTGTATCTGTACTTACAACATGGTAAAAGAACTGTGTGTGTGTACTGTACACATGTACAGATATGACAGTTTGTTTAGAACTTAGCTTTTGAAAAATATGATATTTTTTTCATCTCTTGCTAAGCAACTTTGCTACAGAACCTGTCAATGTGCTAAGTAATACCTTATTTTGAAGACAGTGTCAGGTGTTGCAACATGGTAAAAGAACTGTGTCTGTATGCTGTACACATATACAGGCATCACAGTTTGTTTAGGACTTAGGTTATGAAAAATATGATATTTGTTCATCTTTTGGTAAATAACTTTACTAGGGATCATATTATTGTGCTATGTAATACCTAATTTTGAAGACGATGTTAATCCTTACAACATGGTATATGAACTGTGCCCGTGGGGTGTACACATGTACAGATATGAGTTTGTTTAGGACTTAAGTTATGGAAATTCTAATTTTTTTCATATTTAGGTAAATAACTTTGCTAAGGGAGTATGTCATTATGCCAAGTAATACCTCATTTTGAAAACAGGGTTAGTCCTTACAACATGGTAAAAATTATGTCTGTATGCTGTACACAGGTGCATATATCAGAGTTTGTTGACTTTGTTTATGGAAATTATGATTTTTTTTCCATATTTTGGTAAATAACTTTGCTAGGGAAGAGCTCAACATGCTAAGTAAGACCTCAGGTTGAAGACAGTTTTACTTCTTACAACATCATAAAAGAACTGTGTTTGTATGTTGTACACATGTACAGATATCACCATGTTCTAGGGCTTAGGTTATAAAAGTTGCTATTGTTTTCATATTTTGTTAAATAACTTTGCAAGGGAGCATGTCAATGTGCTAAGCAATACCTCAATTTGAAGACAGTATTAATAGTCACACCATGGTAAAATAACTATGTCTATATTTTGTACACATGTACAGATATCAGAGTTTGTTTAGTTTTGTAGGATTATGAAAATTTGACATTTGCCATATTTCTCATTATTATGCCCACATCTTTGCAAGGGAGCATGGTGATGAAACAAATGATGCATCATTTTGAAGCTGACATTGAGCCACACAACTTGTACATTGATATGTCATCTCTGTCTGTCACAGTTGATGAGATATTATGCTTTATTTATCAATTATGAGAAATTTAATAATAATCATATTTCTGTGAATATCTCCATAATGGAGCATCACACACTGATGGTTAAGGTATCATTTTAAAGCTGACATGCATACAACAAATTAATTAAAAATGGTATTGGTCTACATGGTACATTTACCAAAATATTGCAATTTGTTTTACCAGAAAGGTAAAAATATGCATAATTTCAGCATTCCTTGGCAAATATTTAGTGATAACTTAGATACACAATATCAACATTTAGACTGTTGGAAAGAGCAGTGTCTGCTGAACAACTTTTGCGTTTACATTTTTAGTGTTGCTCTTATGGTTAAAGAGTTATGAACATTTGTTTTCTGTATGGTATTACAAATGGATTATCTGAAAATGAGCTCAGGCTGCACTGTTGTTCCTATGGTGGAAGTAAGCAGGCAGCATTTTCTGAGCTGCTCTGGAGTTTAAAGTATATCCAATAAAATTTGTAGTGCAATAAATATGGAATTAATGTCAACTGTAGTGCAATAAAAACATGAAACAATACCAGTAACTGCATTAAAGTATATACAATAAAGTCTGTAGTGCCATGTGGAATTAGAGCTGTATTGCAAGAAATGAATATTGCCAACTGTTGTGCGATAAAAACATGAAACAATACCATTAACATCAAGGAAAATGATGTATATGAGGATTGCCTTGTTGTAACTATTGCAGTAAAGCTGTATGCATTCAGGCTGTAAGGTAAGGTGCTGCAGTCAAGTATAATATGTAATAGCTGAGGAATGCAAATCTAATGGATTTAAATTGCATTAATTAACTCATATAGTACTGTTCAAGGCTGTCTCTAAGCCAATATTGGTCACATAATGCTCTGTCATCCACAAACATCAGGTAATAAAGGTAAATGGGGGAGGTAGCCCACTCCATAAGCTGATATTGTTTGTTGACTTCACAGATATTTCGAACCACTAATAATAAATTGTGCACACCAGCATTCTATTTACAAATTTTATTTATTTTATTTTATTTGAAATTTTTTGACTGGAAATGTCTGGCTAAGCTTGCACCCTTTTTCAGCAGCAGCACTGGAACAAAAGCTCCACAAAGTATTACATACGCCATACAAATGTTGACAAATAGTACACTATATAGCTTATGTACTATCTGTGTTATGCTTGTATTTCATGCATGTGTATTTTACTGTCACTGCAGTCTAGTATAACCCTGTAGTAGTCCTACCAGATCATAGTTTGGTTCCAGATGAGCTCTAGGCAAGTGTCAGTCAGTCAGTAACCATCCGTGAATCAGTAGCACAGTTAGTTAAATGATCTTTATGTAGTACATTTTGCCACACACAGACCAGGATTTGAACCCAGTGCTATATATCACTAAATATTACAGTATCAGTCACATAATGCTTACAGATTCTCTGTCTACAGGAACTACAGGTAAATGGGTGAGGTAGCCTATATTATGAGTACATAATTGTGTGTTTAGATGTCACAGTCTGTTAAAATCATTAGCAAGAATGTGAAAATGCAGCATAAAATAAATAAAATAATAATAATAAAGTAAAATGTATAATCTTGGTATGGTTGTATGCCTGGAGTGTATGTTAAAAGTTGCTGCAGTCAATTCATACATTTGATGCAGATGTGCCCTGCAGTCACTGCTAGTGGGTTCTATTCCCATACCTGCCAAGCAAGGCATGACAGTTGTTTAGTCTCTGTACTGTACACATATATGCCTCTCAAGTGTCAGGCTTTCACATTATTTAAATAGTAGTGCATAATCTGTCTATCACAGAATTACAATCGAAATGATTACCTAGATTACAAAGTATCTCTACATCAGCCCATAGAAGACCTTGGTAGTTATATAGGTCCACCTTATGTGCAAGTGTTCTGTGTAGCTGTGAACCAGCAGCTGTTACTACATGGCCCATACTGTTCCATGTAAGCAGCTTAAGCGGTATGTACATGCTACAGCAGCTATAGGGGACTTTTACACATAAATAAAATACAGACCCGTATAGTAGATAGTAGTACTGTTGTCAAGTAAATAGCCTATAATGGTAATAATGGACTGTTTTTCTGTCTCACCCCACCCATTATCTTCATTTATTTATTATTGTTATTCATTGGTTATGGTTTACTACTAACATATGTTGTTGCATTCATTGTATTTTGGGTCATGTGTTTTATTATTGTTACTATAATGGTTGCATATTAACATATCTTGTTAAATTACCTATTTTTTGGCCTTATGCTGTATCTGTTACTGGCATGCTGTTAACACACTGATTGTTCTGTTATTTATTGTTGTGTTGTATATAATATACATTGATATGTAATTGGGTTCTTTGCAATGTTCTGGCATGTTGTCATTACTAGCAATGTTTTGTTCATAAATAACCTATACTTGTTGCTGTACCTCCATCACCACAGCATGCCAGGGTAGTCTGGTTCCTGGTGATCTGCCTACTTTGATTCAATTGGCCATGGCACTGATCCTGGTATGTCTGGGATGCAGGCCACTGGTGCCCCAGCCACTGACCCTGCACCACCTGCAGCATGGGGTGGAACTGCCTTAGGGGATGGGGCCTGGCCTCTACTTGGGAGCAGTGGCAGAGGGGCCACAGTCACCCAAGATCAACTGCCAGTCATGGTGCGCATGATTGTTCATCAGACCTATGAATGTTGCCTGTGCCAGATTGAGGGCACACTGACCAACCTGGTGAGGCAAGCTGGCCTTGGTGCCCTGCCTCCAGCACAGCAACCATCAAGGCAGTGAAGGAGACATGAGTGATGCTACTGCCATCTGGAGGCATGTGCACTTTGGATTCCACACCCCATCCAAGGTGTTTACCCCCATAATGTGTCACACACCACCCCAGTCTGCTGTCTTGTCTGTCTGCAAATGGATCCTCTCCTACTCAGCTTATCACCCTGCATGTACTTATGTCTCTTCCCCAACATTACACTCTCTCCTTAAAAAAAAGGGCACCTGTGCCATAAAAAAAAATGCCCCATACATAGCTATCCATTTCGCACATTTTTCCACTGGACACAAATAATTTGGTACAATTGGCTTGACAAGACATTTATGTTGTCCTCACCCCTCTTTCTGGGGATTGAGAGTCCAAATTCATCTACAAAATCTATCAAAATGCACAGCTGTTGCTGTACAAGAAATGGATAGCTATGGTTCTTTCCAAAACCCATCCAGCACATCCCTACCTGCCTTGCACTATGTCCCCTCCCCCCGCTTGTCCTCATTTCACAGTTTTTCTATCACCCCCTTTTTCATTTCTTTATATTTTTTAGCATGTATTTGTGCGGAGCTGCGCCACTTTGCTTATCTCAGCTTAAATAAGCTTTAGTTATTACATGTCTTTATTACTTTGTTATTCACATGTACAAAATGAACACCTCCACCAACTTTTGAAACCAGGTTCATTTAACTGCAACCAGTTGCATTAACCGACTACAATATACATATCTTAATTAAAAGGCAGGTGTTTCCAGCAAAACATACTGATTGTTAAGTACAGTCATTAAGTATGTAACTAAAAAAAAAAAAAAAATGGGAGTGTACCTTGGAATCTGGTGAAATAATACATCAGCAGACAACCAAAGACATAATAATGGATGTAAGTGAGGCCTGTGATAGCAGGCATATGTGCCCTTTTATCAGCAACTTGTGGAAAGACACCTTCTAAGGCATCAATGGCAAAGTGCATGTACAACTGGGACCCTGGTGCAAAAATATAACCATATAAAGCCATGCACATACTTATGGATGTAGAAATGATTCTCACAACCTGTATATGTGCACATATATTTTGCAAATGCACATGCATTGGCAGTGTCTTAGTAACTTAGTCTGTTAAATGTCTTGCATACAGTACATTTTGCCACACACAGTCCTGGGTTCAATTCCAGTTTTGTGTTGCAGTTCAATTACATTATTGTGACTACAGCAAGTAATGACTGAGTCATGCATTCTTAATTTGCACAGTTTACTGCTAATTAATGAACTGTTACCCAGTTTTGCAAGTCAAAGGCCTGCAGGTAGGGACACACTGCAAATATCTGTATAGCCTAACTATATGTCGCCTACTACTCTGTTATTGGCAATGTTGAATAACAGACGTACCTTAATCATATGCCTCAATTGGATTATAAAGGGTACCCTTACCCTGGCTCTGCTGTAATAACAGAGCTGACGCAGCTGCCACAGTTACACATACAGGTGCTGTCCTCCAAAGTGTTCACAATCCCCCATGCGTACTAGCCTGCAGCAGCAGCTGGAGCTTGTAGCATACACAGCTGTATGTAAGTGTAGCTGCTACAGACCTACTATACCCCCAACAGCCCTAGAACATGGAATTCAGACACAGCCATACTCAATGGGGAGGGGGATACAAAAGCCCAGAGATAGGGACATGTTTTACAGTTTGTGCTTACAAAGATAGTCAGGTGATAGAATAACAGCTATTGCATTAGTATGCATATTATGATGGGTATGAAGTCTGACAAGCAAATGTGTGTCTTTCCTTACTGACTTCAACCCACAATGATTTGCCAGCAATTTGACAGATGACCACAATGTCATGGAACAATGACCACACATATTAGGTGAAACTGCAGACATACTGCATAAATCTCTACAGTTGACAGTTATGATACCTACTCTCTGCAATGCTGTAGTCTCCACACCTCAGTAATGCCCATCTGAACAGCTAAGAAAGGGGCCCTGGTCTACATGAAGCTCTTACATATTGCACTGTGATGGCATGTCATTGGCTAATGATAGTGCATTTCAGCTGTTTTGGCTGTAATTAGCAAATCAGAGCCACAGGCTGGTGCAGAGGTGATTACCTGCTAATGAGCAGTACCTTAAAAAGGCAAGCAGCTGGTTATAGGGAACAAGTTTATATGAGACTTACCTCATACAGACACAGTCTTTGCAAAACATTACTGGAAGCAGAGTTCAACAAAGGAGTACTACACTCCACCAGGTATGTAAATGATTTCTCCATATAACAGGATGCAGGTGGGAGGATGGAGGTATGGGGAATAAATAGGGATTACAACAGTAATCCTGTCTTAGACCTATGGTCATGACATGTTATCGATAATCTGCTGTCCTACATCTACAGGCATGCCTCTCAACTGTCCCTGATTTTCACTCAAATCTTAACTCTGTCCCTATTAATCCCTCCTACAATGGATGACTTTTGCAGGAAAGCTAGTGGATTGCACATAATACATAGTGACAATAAGTAAGGGTGTACACTCCTGTAACATCAAATGATGTACAGTAATTTACCTCCTCTCATTCTGTTAAAGTCTCACATAAATAGTTTTAACATTTTAATAGTGTCCCTGATGTACTCTCACTAAGTCCCTGATTCTGTTGACATTTGTCCCTCTCTGGTTGACAGCTATGCCTAACCCATCTGTCAACCTCTTACAGCAGGAAATCTGGACGCATCCATAATTAATGAAGTGACAAAAGCCCAATATTATGGACACTTGATAAATATTGCTCTTAGAAAAAAGTTAATAGAATTACAGTATCATGTCTGTGTTCTGAAGGGTATGACATGTGAAACTCAGATGTCTGTCTTTATTTTCTGACATTAGCTATCAATGATTGGCCAACCATTTGTCTGAAATCAACAAGCATTTGTGAAAATGATCAAAGCTATGAGGCAAACATCTTGACATTTTGCAAAAATCTGCATAGTTGAGAAGTATTATGCCTACAGGGAACATATACTACAGCAGATTTGCATTGTTTTCTGTCATTGTGGCACACTGATGTTGCTGGACTGTCCCCATATAGTTGTAATACCACTCTGCTATTTGTCAGTGGCCATATGATATATCAGTGGGAGTTTGCCCACTGGGTACACACCACAGTGGACTGCAGTGCTGGGTGTAGGGACATGCAGCAGAATCTGTCAGGGCACACAGGGATATACCCCAGTATTGCTTCTATCTTGGTGGTATCTACACATGTAGTGTATTGCCAGACTGTGGGGTATGATGTGTGAGGGAGCAGTGGATAGTGCAGGCCATTATAGGAGTGCTGGATCTGTACATAGTGGACATCTATGTATCTGGTCCTGTAATGTGTCCCCCGTTTGTTGTCTTTCTGGAACCATGTACCACAGAAGACATCCCCCCTACTCTCATGCAGACAATGACATAATACTGGATGGACTGAGACAGCACTATCAGATCTTGTTGTCCAGGGGGAGGCATAATCGGGAATAGTAGGTAGCACTGTGGGCAGACCTTGTGTGGAATGTCTGTCAGATTGGCCAACAGGACAGGACCTATGAGCAGGTCTGACCCCAGGCCACAGACATGGTGAATGCTGCATGACAAAGGGCAGCTGCTGTTGCCATGGATCATGCCACCACCAGTAAATGGCCTGCTATGGAACAACCACTCCCAGCCACTGAGGAAGTCCTGGACAACCTAGGACCACCAGACAGTTCCCAGGCATCCATCACACCATATATTGTGGAGATGGGTGCCACAGTGTCCACAGCAGAGGAGTGTCCAGGTAGGCTTACTGTGTTCACCAGTGTAATACTGTATCAGTCATTGTGGCAGGCTGTCCATACCAGTACATGGGTGTCACATCTATTTGCATTAGGGGTGAGGGTTGGGGTTTACACTCAGTTGTGAACACATAATCAGAATGTCAGCAATATAACCATTATCACAGTAGCTACTGTACATGTGGATATATCTACATTTTACCTTGTAGTGCTGCAACATTTGGTGGTGCTGATAATACCTATACCTCACCTTGTCATAGGTCCTTCAGGTGTGGCCCAAGTCATTGGTTCTGTACCTGGTAAGTGGGATACTGTTGTTTTACAGATCATATATACCATATGAAAGTTAAGAGCTGCTATATTGCCCTGTGTACAAATGCTGTGCTTAGCCAGAGTTGATTATTTTTATGTTCCATTCTGGAACAGTAAGCTACAGTTCATAGACTGGGTAATCACAGGTGTGTATTTGAATGAACATTAACATGTTTGGACTTACAGTTATGAGTGACTATGCAACCTGGTTTGCAAAAGGCAATTACTCCGAGATGCCTGTTCAAACACAAAAGGGAGACAGTACATACCTGAGGCAGTGACACTAGTACTGGCATATCATTCTCAAAATAGGTGTACTGGGTTTTACGTGTAGTTCTATCAAATATAGTGTCATATTGCATATCTTACAGGTGTATTGTACCGGCAACTTTAACTGGATGTAGCTGAAGTGCATATTATAAAGGGCTTGACTTGTCTGTCTATGTTGTTGTGAAGTCATCTGTTGAGCATGGGAGCAGGATTGAGAAGATGTGGGAATGGTAATGCAGTTGTGGATCCTCATCTGTATGAGCCTGTGTGGATTACCATACATAACAGTGCAGGTAGTAATGTACTGCTTTTGTCTTGCTTCTCACAGGTGAATGGGGGGGGGGCTTAGGCTCTGTCTCTCTCATAAGTTGATGCCAATGTCTCATCAGACTCTGATGATGACGGTGGCCATTGTTAGGCACAGGTGGTGTTTTTGGAGGCTGAACTGTCCCAGAGGTTGACATCCCTCTTCTGCCTCCATTGTCACTGCATACACTCACTATGACCACACAGACCCAGTCCCCAGAGGCCACAAATATTGGACAGTCAGATGGTGGTAACATTGAGCAGGACAGTGTGACAACTATGGCATCAATAATGTAGACACTGGCTATAGCCAGAGAGCTGGAGAGGTTCTACACATGTGGATTGACAGATCTGCTCATAGGAGGACTGGTGTCTATCCACCACCTGTTCAAGGTGTTGCATCATGGGTCACTAGGCATATGTTTCAGGCCATAATGGAGGCACAGACATGTTTTGAATGCAACACCAGATGGATGCTTAGTGTTATGGATGTAATACAGTCTGACATCCATGACTGCTTCCACCGCATTGACAACACCCGGGATCTGTTCACTGATACAGTGGACAGATGATGGGCTGAGACAGTTTCTATCTTGCACCACATATTGTCTGTACTGGAGCATAGGTTAGGAGTTGGGTGTCCGACACATGGATGTAGGTCAGCAACACCATCTGCTGAGAGTCCATGTGGCTGTGCACAGTCATGCTCCTATAGTGGCAGTATCTTTAGTGCTTCACAAGGAGGTGTGCTGTCCACGCCACAATGTGGCAGGCCATGGGCATATGGTCCTGGGTGGTCCCGTGGGGGACACAGCTTCAGCAGAAAGCAGTCAGCATCAGGTACTAATGCCGCATCTGACATTAGGCATGATGGTGCCAATGCTACACCTGGCAGAGGCTGTTCCTGTGTTTATGGCCAGAAAAAGTGAACTGTCCACTCTGCCATGTACGGTCTACATCTGTCCAACATACACACATGTAGGGCCAGCACTGAGCTTGTGTACATGAACACACTCAAACAACACTGTCACATGCAGGTCAACTACAGACAAACATGGCACCTCTCCATGGCCCATCTAACCTGCACCCCTTCCTGACATGCACACATGCTGTCAACTGTTTGCCACAACCTAGGCCTCCAGCACTCCCACACCACATCCTGTGCATGTGATGATACCTGTGCCACATCCCTGTCATCAGTACCAGAGATGCAGGGGAATGCAACTATGTGTCTGAGGCATAGGGTGACTTTATCCCTTGACATGTACTTGTGTAGTGCAGTATTGTTTTGACATGCCACTTGTTATGGCTCATAACAGGTACTGTATGCTGGCATACATCATGACTATACATCAAACATTGTGTATCTTATGTTGCATGATGTTGTACTGGCAGGAATGTTACAGAATGACAGGTGTGCCACGGACTTGTGCATGGTTCTATTGTAGGGGTCTGAGGAGATAAACCATGGACACATGGCATCAATACAGCAGCAAAGAATGGCATAGCAGCACAGCAGATATATGACATCAGTAAGGTATGGCAGTATACATGCATGGTTCCCTAGGAGCATATGTGTATAACAGTCTATCAGGGACAATGGGGGCAGTCAGCTTACTCATGCATCCCTATTTTGTCATAAGGTCAGCTACCTTTGATATGTGTCACCTGGGTTTTCTGAACCTACAAATAAACAAGGTATGGTGATGGAGTTGACACATCTACAAATGTCTGGGTCAGACAGGATTATGGCAGACATCAGTTATGAATTTATAGAGGGGGCAATTTAGGGCAAGCAGCTAGTTACAGGGCCATTACATCACACACACACACACACACACACACACACACACACACACACACACACATACACACACACACACACACATATATATATAAGCTGCTGTCAGATTAGAACCCCTACCTATCTAACATTACACACTACAGATCAAAGTACTTATCGCATGCACCATGGAGTTTAACTAAAGTCAGATTGTCAGACAGTGCTCTTAAGGTAGATGACATCAGCAGGCCTTGTAGAGAAAGTCAATTTAGAAGCCATCAGCTAGTCACAGGGCCATAAGATGCATAACCACTGCACAGAGATAGACCATATGGGCTTGTCTGTAGTGCTGCAAGGGGATATATTTACACACAAATAGAGTTGGCTGATGTAAAATTAGAACCCTTACCTATCTAGCATTACACATTATAGCTCACAATACTTATCGCACAAGCCACAGGTTATGTCTGCTGTATATGTGGATGCAGGCACCATACTTGTGGAGTACAGTAAGTGTATTTGAGTTAGACAGCATGTGTAGCCTGCAGAGTGATACATCTTGGTACTGTTACTGTAGTTAGTGTCCTAATAGTGGGATACATGTTAATATCTCTGCTATGTGTGCTCAATAACCAGTATAGTCATATGTGGCTGTTTGCAGTTTGACAGGTGGACATGTGGCCAAGGAAAATATGGCTTGTCCAGGGCATGCATTGTAACCATTGTACATTACACCACCTGCTCACCTGCGTCTGTCTACAGAGTGACATTCTGCATCCACAGGGGTCTGTGGGTGACTGGATTATGCACTGTTATTGCATTGGTCTGGTTCCATTGGACAACTGTTGTGATGTGTAAGTGCAGATTACCCTAGCATTCTGAGGGTATGTGGGGACATTCGTACACACACACACACACACACACACACACACACACACACACACACACACACACACATATATATATATATATATATATGTGTGTGTGTGTGTGCATGGGTCTACTTCTGATTGTCAAATACACACTTGCTCGACAACCAGAAGCTCAAACCCATTTAAGCGAAAGTGCACTAAATTGAAAGTGCACTTTCACAAAAGTTGGTTCTCCGTAGTACATTACAGTGGTGATAAGCAAATATATACTTTTCCACACTGTAGTGCGATCTTGGAGTTAGTATATTTAAGTAGGAGGGGTGTGGGGGCACAGCCCCCCATATGAGGGTGCAGGGGGGCTTGCCTCCCTGCAAAATACTGTTTAATTTTATTTGTTTTTTTTCCGGTTCAGAGAACCGGCTTTTGCGAAAGTGCACTTTCGATGTAGTGTGATGTCTCCTTAAATGTTGCCATATGTGTACGTTATGTAAATGCGTTATGTAGATATATGTGGATAGTCTATGTATCATTGTAGTTTATATATCTATATCTATATCTATATCTATCTATCTATATATGGGTCCCCTTCACATGGCTGACTTTTCAGAAAGTTGACTTTCATATGGCCGAGACCATACGATTGACTTTGGAAAAGCCGACCATGGGGAACTGCTACCTCTGTATAGTGTGGAATGGGAAATTTCCCTCTTCTGCACTGTAGTTCAATCTTGGAGTTGGTATATTTAAGTTACGGGAGGTGTGGGGGGCAGAGCCCCCCCATGGGGGTGCAGGGTGGCATAGCCCCCCTGCTAACAGTTTAAGGTAAGTGTTTGTTTACACGGTCGGCTTTTGGAAAGTCGATCCTATGGTCTCGGCCATATGAAAGTTGACTTTCTGAACAGTTAACCATGTAAAGTAGACCTATATACATATATATATATATATATATATATATATATATATATATATATATATATATATGTATACACATATATATTGGTGTATATGTGCCACATACTGATAGATACACTAATCATGTTTGAAGGGGATAGGGACAGGTATATATGTATACATAGCTGTTTGTATGTACAGACATATTTCCACATAGCAGGTCTTTGTGAGGAAGAGGCAACAGACTTGGGCTCAAGTTAGCTAGGTGTAGGAGCATGCCAACTGTGACTGTCATTCCTTACAAGGTGACTCCAGGCCAGAGCTACCTGTACTCCGGTATGGGATTTTGTGTGCTGTAGACATTGGCTACTGCAACTGTTTCCACAGTACAGCATTTCCCTGAAATTGTTCACAGCATTCCTTGGCTGTTTGCTGTGCTTAATATGTGACTGGGGTACATAATGTAACATGACACACAGGGTGACAGTCTGCATACCTTTCACTGGACATGTTTTTGCATTATGTTCAGCATGCCGCCCCATATGTCTGGTCTGTTCCTCATACATTTATGTTTTTTCAGTAAAATATTGTAAAATGCAGTCACTGAATTGCTGTCACTACTGATACATTTAAATGATGGCCTTTACATCCTACAGCTACTCTGTCCTATTGCAACCTGCTTTTACACTAGCCACCGTCTAGGTGAACCAGAACATGTCTAAGGTCTGTCTTTAGTTTTGGCTCTTTGTCCCCCCATTATCTCTGGATTTGTCCAGCTTTCTTGCAGTAACAGATTGAGGGGTATGACAGTCTGTGGGAATAACACCATATGAGTACCTCATATGCAAAAGATGTAGATGCTGCCAGATTCAAGTCCTCAACACCATCACTCATGCTAATGCCCATAGACCAGTGAGCCACACCAGCCACCAGACAGAGAGGTTTTATTCCTCACACTATCAACAGCATACAGACATGCATTGTTACCCTTGCATTACATGAAAAATATGTGTGGCTAGAGTATATGTCACAGCCCTGGAATTGCCTGTTGTGCTGAAATATTACTGCAGACTTACTGTTACAGCAGCTGTATGGGAACATTGATGTCTTGGGAGATGGGGACAACCCACCCATGCTCTGCTGTCATAAACAGTCATGCGACTGTCCTGTGACCCTACTTCTTGCCATTTCCCTTGAATAATGTATTGGATTTTCCAGCTATGTGGCCTAGTGAATATTATGAGGCACATACTATTGGACAAAGTACCTCTTGTCCCAAGTGGCTGTTAGATCTCTGCAAGTAGCCCATTAGCCCACTATATTCCCTTGCATACATGCAGCAGGACCATACATATACTACCATATTCTAGTACCCCTTTTAAGTGGTGTGTAGGTGAGTGACTTATCTTGTGAATGCAGCAGTTGATGGACCTGTAGTTTGGGATGACTCTGTCTTTTGCATGCAGTACACAGCCAATACATGCTTAGGTACAGGTTGAGTGGGCAGGCTGGTATCATTTTTACTATGACAGTGAGTTGGAGTAAGGTGTCAGTCCCTAGGTTGTCAGTGCATGTGCTGTGCATTGGCTCCTGGCTAAGGCCAGGGCATACTTGGGTACACCTACATCTGCCTACAGAGATATCCTCAGGGGGTTCCTCCTCCGAGTCCCCCTGTGGGTGTGGCTGTGTGAACCTAGACCCTGGTAGGGCACTGTGTATCCCTTCCCTTTGCTGATCCTGCTGCAGCTGTTTCTGTAGGATCATATTGTGTAGCATGACACATACTATGAACATCTATGGCTGTGGCTGGAGAGTACTGCAGGGCTCTACCAGATATATCAAGGTGCCAGAATCGTGAATTCAGCAGACCAAACAATCACTGTATGATGTTTCCAGTTTGTGCATGTGCCTCATTATGGCATTCTTCGTTGAGTGTGTGTGTGTGTGTGTGTGTGTGTGTGTGTGTGTGTGTGTGTGTGTGTGTGTGTGTGTGTGTGTTTGTGTCTGTGTGTTTCTGATGGGTGTCATCATCCACAGTTTCAGTGCTTAGTCAGCATCTCCCAGTAAATGGTTGTGCGGGATGTTCACCCCTAGCAAACATCTGGTACAGCTGTGATGCCTGTCAGATATGGTAGTCATGGTAACACCTAGGGCTGCCAGCACACACATTCCTGACAATGCCCTGGGCATTGCACTCAACCTGGTTTTTGATGGAGTGATACCCCTTGTGGTTGACGTAGATTCTACCTTCCTCACTGGGTGGTGCTTTGATGTGTACATGGGTACTATCTATGCCACCCAGTACCTCATGGTAGTGTGCTACATGGCAGAAGTGTTGCACACTGCTGGACCTCTCCTCAGGGATGTGGGGGAAATAAATGTGCTCACTGCCATGTGGTAGCATGACATCCCAGAACTGGTGGAGTACAGTGGATGCTGATGCAAAACTTCAGCTTGGCCAGCTAAGAACTTGGTTATATTCAACTGGACGTATAAGAGAATTTAAGTACCTTTATCTGCTCTTTTTTTTTTAAAAATACAGTATTTAATTTGAGTGTTGAAGGAATTTTTATCTGAAGTTATTCTGCTCTTCAGTAACTTGAACTGAAGCTAGTGTTGGCTGAATTTTGTTATTTGCTAGTAATTACAGGTGTGGGGGTAGCCACATTCTTTGATTTCCTGTCCTTGCATATTTAAACTGGTGCATGTGAAATAATTCCTGCTTTAAAACTTCAGCTTGGCCAGCTAAGAACTTGGTTATATTCAACTGGACGTATAAGAGAATTTAAGTACCTTTATCTGCTTTTTTTTAAAAATACAGTATTTAATTTGAGTGTTGAAGGAATTTTTATCTGAAGTTATTCTGCTCTTCAGTAACTTGAACTGAAGCTAGTGTTGGCTGAATTTTGTTATTTGCTAGTAATTACAGGTGTGGGGTAGCCACATTCTTTGATTTCCTGTCCTTGCATATTTAAACTGGTGCATGTGAAATAATTCCTGCTTTAAAACTTCAGCTTGGCCAGCTAAGAACTTGGTTATATTCAACTGGACGTATAAGAGAATTTAAGTACCTTTATCTGCTCTTTTTTTAAAAATACAGTATTTAATTTGAGTGTTGAAGGAATTTTTATCTGAAGTTATTCTGCTCTTCAGTAACTTGAACTGAAGCTAGTGTTGGCTGAATTTTGTTATTTGCTAGTAATTACAGGTGTGGGGGTAGCCACATTCTTTGATTTCCTGTCCTTGCATATTTAAACTGGTGCATGTGAAATAATTCCTGCTTTAAAACTTCAGCTTGGCCAGCTAAGAACTTGGTTATATTCAACTGGACGTATAAGAGAATTTAAGTACCTTTATCTGCTCTTTTTTTAAAAAAAAAATGCAGTATTTAATTTGAGTGTTGAAGGAATTTTTATCTGAAGTTATTCTGCTCTTCAGTAACTTGAACTGAAGCTAGTGTTGGCTGAATTTTGTTATTTGCTAGTAATTACAGGTGTGGGGGTAGCCACATTCTTTGATTTCATGTCCTTGCATATTTAAACTGGTGCATGTGAAATAATTCCTGCTTTAAAACTTCAGCTTGGCCAGATAAGAACTTGGTTATATTCAACTGGACGTATAAGAGAATTTAAGTACCTTTATCTGCTCTTTTTTTAAAAAATACAGTATTTAATTTGAGTGTTGAAGGAATTTTTATCTGAAGTTATTCTGCTCTTCAGTAACTTGAACTGAAGCTAGTGTTGGCTGAATTTTGTTATTTGCTAGTAATTACAGGTGTGGGGGTAGCCACATTCTTTGATTTCCTGTCCTTGCATATTTAAACTGGTGCATGTGAAATAATTCCTGCTTTAAAACTTCAGCTTGGCCAGCTAAGAACTTGGTTATATTCAACTGGACGTATAAGAGAATTTAAGTACCTTTATCTGCTCTTTTTTAAAAAATACAGTATTTAATTTGAGTGTTGAAGGAATTTTTATCTGAAGTTATTCTGCTCTTCAGTAACTTGAACTGAAGCTAGTGTTGGCTGAATTTTGTTATTTGCTAGTAATTACAGGTGTGGGGGTAGCCACATTCTTTGATTTCCTGTCCTTGCATATTTAAACTGGTGCATGTGAAATAATTCCTGCTTTAAAACTTCAGCTTGGCCAGCTAAGAACTTGGTTATATTCAACTGGACGTATAAGAGAATTTAAGTACCTTTATCTGCTCTTTTTTTTAAAAATACAGTATTTAATTTGAGTGTTGAAGGAATTTTTATCTGAAGTTATTCTGCTCTTCAGTAACTTGAACTGAAGCTAGTGTTGGCTGAATTTTGTTATTTGCTAGTAATTACAGGTGTGGGGTAGCCACATTCTTTGATTTCCTGTCCTTGCATATTTAAACTGGTGCATGTGAAATAATTCCTGCTTTAAAACTTCAGCTTGGCCAGCTAAGAACTTGGTTATATTCAACTGGACGTATAAGAGAATTTAAGTACCTTTATCTGCTCTTTTTTTAAAAATACAGTATTTAATTTGAGTGTTGAAGGAATTTTTATCTGAAGTTATTCTGCTCTTCAGTAACTTGAACTGAAGCTAGTGTTGGCTGAATTTTGTTATTTGCTAGTAATTACAGGTGTGGGGTAGCCACATTCTTTGATTTCCTGTCCTTGCATATTTAAACTGGTGCATGTGAAATAATTCCTGCTTTAAAACTTCAGCTTGGCCAGCTAAGAACTTGGTTATATTCAACTGGACGTATAAGAGAATTTAAGTACCTTTATCTGCTCTTTTTTTTTAAAAATACAGTATTTAATTTGAGTGTTGAAGGAATTTTTATCTGAAGTTATTCTGCTCTTCAGTAACTTGAACTGAAGCTAGTGTTGGCTGAATTTTGTTATTTGCTAGTAATTACAGGTGTGGGGTAGCCACATTCTTTGATTTCCTGTCCTTGCATATTTAAACTGGTGCATGTGATAATTCCTGCTTTAAAACTTCAGCTTGGCCAGCTAAGAACTTGGTTATATTCAACTGGACGTATAAGAGAATTTAAGTACCTTTATCTGCTCTTTTTTTTAAAAATACAGTATTTAATTTGAGTGTTGAAGGAATTTTTATCTGAAGTTATTCTGCTCTTCAGTAACTTGAACTGAAGCTAGTGTTGGCTGAATTTTGTTATTTGCTAGTAATTACAGGTGTGGGGGTAGCCACATTCTTTGATTTCCTGTCCTTGCATATTTAAACTGGTGCATGTGAAATAATTCCTGCTTTAAAACTTCAGCTTGGCCAGCTAAGAACTTGGTTATATTCAACTGGACGTATAAGAGAATTTAAGTACCTTTATCTGCTCTTTTTTTAAAAAATACAGTATTTAATTTGAGTGTTGAAGGAATTTTTATCTGAAGTTATTCTGCTCTTCAGTAACTTGAACTGAAGCTAGTGTTGGCTGAATTTTGTTATTTGCTAGTAATTACAGGTGTGGGGTAGCCACATTCTTTGATTTCCTGTCCTTGCATATTTAAACTGGTGCATGTGAAATAATTCCTGCTTTAAAACTTCAGCTTGGCCAGCTAAGAACTTGGTTATATTCAACTGGACGTATAAGAGAATTTAAGTACCTTTATCTGCTCTTTTTTTTAAAAATACAGTATTTAATTTGAGTGTTGAAGGAATTTTTATCTGAAGTTATTCTGCTCTTCAGTAACTTGAACTGAAGCTAGTGTTGGCTGAATTTTGTTATTTGCTAGTAATTACAGGTGTGGGGGTAGCCACATTCTTTGATTTCCTGTCCTTGCATATTTAAACTGGTGCATGTGAAATAATTCCTGCTTTAAAACTTCAGCTTGGCCAGCTAAGAACTTGGTTATATTCAACTGGACGTATAAGAGAATTTAAGTACCTTTATCTGCTCTTTTTTTAAAAAATACAGTATTTAATTTGAGTGTTGAAGGAATTTTTATCTGAAGTTATTCTGCTATTCAGTAACTTGAACTGAAGCTAGTGTTGGCTGAATTTTGTTATTTGCTAGTAATTACAGGTGTGGGGGTAGCCACATTCTTTGATTTCCTGTCCTTGCATATTTAAACTGGTGCATGTGAAATAATTCCTGCTTTAAAACTTCAGCTTGGCCAGCTAAGAACTTGGTTATATTCAACTGGATGTATAAGAGAATTTAAGTACCTTTATCTGCTCTTTTTTTAAAAAATACAGTATTTAATTTGAGTGTTGAAGGAATTTTTATCTGAAGTTATTCTGCTCTTCAGTAACTTGAACTGAAGCTAGTGTTGGCTGAATTTTGTTATTTGCTAGTAATTACAGGTGTGGGGTAGCCACATTCTTTGATTTCCTGTCCTTGCATATTTAAACTGGTGCATGTGAAATAATTCCTGCTTTAAAACTTCAGCTTGGCCAGCTAAGAACTTGGTTATATTCAACTGGACGTATAAGAGAATTTAAGTACCTTTATCTGCTCTTTTTTTTTTTAAATACAGTATTTAATTTGAGTGTTGAAGGAATTTTTATCTGAAGTTATTCTGCTCTTCAGTAACTTGAACTGAAGCTAGTGTTGGCTGAATTTTGTTATTTGCTAGTAATTACAGGTGTGGGGTAGCCACATTCTTTGATTTCCTGTCCTTGCATATTTAAACTGGTGCATGTGAAATAATTCCTGCTTTAAAACTTCAGCTTGGCCAGCTAAGAACTTGGTTATATTCAACTGGACGTATAAGAGAATTTAAGTACCTTTATCTGCTCTTTTTTTTTTTAAAATACAGTATTTAATTTGAGTGTTGAAGGAATTTTTATCTGAAGTTATTCTGCTCTTCAGTAACTTGAACTGAAGCTAGTGTTGGCTGAATTTTGTTATTTGCTAGTAATTACAGGTGTGGGGTAGCCACATTCTTTGATTTCCTGTCCTTGCATATTTAAACTGGTGCATGTGAAATAATTCCTGCTTTAAAACTTCAGCTTGGCCAGCTAAGAACTTGGTTATATTCAACTGGACGTATAAGAGAATTTAAGTACCTTTATCTGCTCTTTTTTTAAAAAATACAGTATTTAATTTGAGTGTTGAAGGAATTTTTATCTGAAGTTATTCTGCTCTTCAGTAACTTGAACTGAAGCTAGTGTTGGCTGAATTTTGTTATTTGCTAGTAATTACAGGTGTGGGGGTAGCCACATTCTTTGATTTCCTGTCCTTGCATATTTAAACTGGTGCATGTGAAATAATTCCTGCTTTAAAACTTCAGCTTGGCCAGCTAAGAACTTGGTTATATTCAACTGGACGTATAAGAGAATTTAAGTACCTTTATCTGCTCTTTTTTTTTAAAAATACAGTATTTAATTTGAGTGTTGAAGGAATTTTTATCTGAAGTTATTCTGCTCTTCAGTAACTTGAACTGAAGCTAGTGTTGGCTGAATTTTGTTATTTGCTAGTAATTACAGGTGTGGGGTAGCCACATTCTTTGATTTCCTGTCCTTGCATATTTAAACTGGTGCATGTGAAATAATTCCTGCTTTAAAACTTCAGCTTGGCCAGCTAAGAACTTGGTTATATTCAACTGGACGTATAAGAGAATTTAAGTACCTTTATCTGCTCTTTTTTTAAAAAATACAGTATTTAATTTGAGTGTTGAAGGAATTTTTATCTGAAGTTATTCTGCTCTTCAGTAACTTGAACTGAAGCTAGTGTTGGCTGAATTTTGTTATTTGCTAGTAATTACAGGTGTGGGGGTAGCCACATTCTTTGATTTCCTGTCCTTGCATATTTAAACTGGTGCATGTGAAATAATTCCTGCTTTAAAACTTCAGCTTGGCCAGCTAAGAACTTGGTTATATTCAACTGGACGTATAAGAGAATTTAAGTACCTTTATCTGCTCTTTTTTTTTAAAAATACAGTATTTAATTTGAGTGTTGAAGGAATTTTTATCTGAAGTTATTCTGCTCTTCAGTAACTTGAACTGAAGCTAGTGTTGGCTGAATTTTGTTATTTGCTAGTAATTACAGGTGTGGGGGTAGCCACATTCTTTGATTTCCTGTCCTTGCATATTTAAACTGGTGCATGTGAAATAATTCCTGCTTTAAAACTTCAGCTTGGCCAGCTAAGAACTTGGTTATATTCAACTGGACGTATAAGAGAATTTAAGTACCTTTATCTGCTCTTTTTAAAAATACAGTATTTAATTTGAGTGTTGAAGGAATTTTTATCTGAAGTTATTCTGCTCTTCAGTAACTTGAACTGAAGCTAGTGTTGGCTGAATTTTGTTATTTGCTAGTAATTACAGGTGTGGGGGTAGCCACATTCTTTGATTTCCTGTCCTTGCATATTTAAACTGGTGCATGTGAAATAATTCCTGCTTTAAAACTTCAGCTTGGCCAGCTAAGAACTTGGTTATATTCAACTGGACGTATAAGAGAATTTAAGTACCTTTATCTGCTTTTTTTTTTAATACAGTATTTAATTTGAGTGTTGAAGGAATTTTATCTGAAGTTATTCTGCTCTTCAGTAACTTGAACTGAAGCTAGTGTTGGCTGAATTTTGTTATTTGCTAGTAATTACAGGTGTGGGGTAGCCACATTCTTTGATTTCCTGTCCTTGCATATTTAAACTGGTGCATGTGAAATAATTCCTGCTTTAAAACTTCAGCTTGGCCAGCTAAGAACTTGGTTATATTCAACTGGACGTATAAGAGAATTTAAGTACCTTTATCTGCTCTTTTTTTTTAAAAATACAGTATTTAATTTGAGTGTTGAAGGAATTTTTATCTGAAGTTATTCTGCTCTTCAGTAACTTGAACTGAAGCTAGTGTTGGCTGAATTTTGTTATTTGCTAGTAATTACAGGTGTGGGGGTAGCCACATTCTTTGATTTCCTGTCCTTGCATATTTAAACTGGTGCATGTGAAATAATTCCTGCTTTAAAACTTCAGCTTGGCCAGCTAAGAACTTGGTTATATTCAACTGGACGTATAAGAGAATTTAAGTACCTTTATCTGCTCTTTTTTTTAAAAATACAGTATTTAATTTGAGTGTTGAAGGAATTTTTATCTGAAGTTATTCTGCTCTTCAGTAACTTGAACTGAAGCTAGTGTTGGCTGAATTTTGTTATTTGCTAGTAATTACAGGTGTGGGGTAGCCACATTCTTTGATTTCCTGTCCTTGCATATTTAAACTGGTGCATGTGAAATAATTCCTGCTTTAAAACTTCAGCTTGGCCAGCTAAGAACTTGGTTATATTCAACTGGACGTATAAGAGAATTTAAGTACCTTTATCTGCTCTTTTTTAAAAATACAGTATTTAATTTGAGTGTTGAAGGAATTTTTATCTGAAGTTATTCTGCTCTTCAGTAACTTGAACTGAAGCTAGTGTTGGCTGAATTTTGTTATTTGCTAGTAATTACAGGTGTGGGGGTAGCCACATTCTTTGATTTCCTGTCCTTGCATATTTAAACTGGTGCATGTGAAATAATTCCTGCTTTAAAACTTCAGCTTGGCCAGCTAAGAACTTGGTTATATTCAACTGGACGTATAAGAGAATTTAAGTACCTTTATCTGCTCTTTTTTTAAAAAATACAGTATTTAATTTGAGTGTTGAAGGAATTTTTATCTGAAGTTATTCTGCTCTTCAGTAACTTGAACTGAAGCTAGTGTTGGCTGAATTTTGTTATTTGCTAGTAATTACAGGTGTGGGGTAGCCACATTCTTTGATTTCCTGTCCTTGCATATTTAAACTGGTGCATGTGAAATAATTCCTGCTTTAAAACTTCAGCTTGGCCAGCTAAGAACTTGGTTATATTCAACTGGACGTATAAGAGAATTTAAGTACCTTTATCTGCTCTTTTTTTTAAAAAAAATACAGTATTTAATTTGAGTGTTGAAGGAATTTTTATCTGAAGTTATTCTGCTCTTCAGTTATTCCCACCCACCTGCCCTGTTTTTGTTTTGGTGTTAATCTTAGTGGCATTGAAACTGCCGCCCTCAGCCTGCCTCTGGGCCCATCTCATTTGCTCACTCAAATGAGTGCAGTGAGATCATATTCTGATTTCAGGCACTCCTACTGTGTACAAAGAGAGCATCTGGGAAATAGAAAAAAAAATTAAGCTTATTTCCTGCCTTTATTGTTAAGTGGTACAGACTATTTGTAGGCTTCTGAGCCCCCAAGCCCTTCTGTGTTTGAGGGAAGCCTTCTAGCTTGTTTTTTTTTCTTATAACTAGCCAGTTTTCTAGTTTCAGCACTCAAATCTGTTTCTTTGATCTCAGCACTTGTTCAGAAAAAAAAAATTTTTCATCTGCTTTTACTGTACTTGTGTTTCTACCTACTTCTTTTACTTCTGCATCATCTTAAAATACTCAATTGTATTTATTACTGCTTGGTGTAACTCATTCTAAGCCTTTTGGTTTAAACACTTGGGCTTCGGACCAGTTAGTTGTTTTGCACTGAGAGGGTTTGTGGTCTGCACTGTTGTGGCAGAACAGGTAGCTTACATCCTTCTAGGTTGAGAACTGCTGATTGAGGGCTCAGTGTCTGTTATTCTAAAAGTGTATTAATTCTGGTTTAAGCACTTCGGCTTTCAAGCCAGTTATTTTACATTAAGAGGGTTCGTGGTCTGCACTCTTGTGGGAGGAGAGGCTGGATTCTGCCCTTCTGAGCTGGGAATTTCTGGTTAAAGGCTTATAGTGCATGCATATCTGAACTGTTTCTTACTGAAGTTGGTGCGCCTTGTTTGCTGTGGCATAGACTGGATTCGGGCCTGCTGGATCTAGCTTTGTTTGTGTAACTTGAGCACTAATCCAGACATTCTCTAAAGTATTCAATGGTATTTATTACTGCTTGGTTGTAACTTGATTAAAGTGTAGCTATCATTCAAGTCTTTTGGATTAAGCACTTGGGCTTCAGACCAGTTGTTTTACATTAGGAAGGTTTGTGGCAAGCACTGTGGTGGCAGGACAGGTAGCTTTCATCCTTCTAAGTTGGGAACTGCTGATTGAGAGCCCAGTGTCCAAGTGTATTAGTTCTGGTTTAGGCACTTGGGCTTCAGGCCAGTTATTTTACATTAAGAAGGTTCGTGGTCTGCACTCTTGTGGGAGAAGAGGCTGGACTCTGCCCTTCTGAGCTGGGAATTTCTGGTTAAAGGTTTCTAGTGCCTGAATATTTGAACTGTATCTTACTGAAATTGGTTCACCTTGTTTGCTCTAGCATAGACTAGATCCAGGCCTGCTGAATCTAGCTTTGTTTATATGCTTGTTGTTTGTTTGCTTGTTACTAGAAGCTAATTCCACCTAATACGCAACTTCTCAGCACTTCTGTGGATCACTAGTGATATCTGCATTGCTTACTGTACTTATTTCCTTGTTTCACTTGAAAGAAAGTTACTGTTTGTCGTTTTGCATTTAGTTACTTGTAACACCTTGCACTCAAGTTACCTGGCACTTGCTCACTGTAGCAATTATATAAGTCAGCACTAAAATTAAAAGCACTACACCCTCACTCCCCACTGGCCCTTGTTTTCAATTAAGGAATTCCCAATATTATTCTAGCATGTCCAAAGGTCAGTTGTCAATCTTCTCTCTGGTCCAGCTGGTGAATCTGGGAATCTTGAGGCAATGTTATAACTGCCTCATGTACACAGACAACCCTCTCCTCCTCCCACATAACACAAATACTTAGAGATGCAGCTATTTAGCCAAACTGGAGGCTGAGCTCTCTCAACTCAGGACTGGCAAGACCAGACAGGAGGAGAAGGCAACTACACACACCACAAAACCAGCCTCACATAATGCTACCACTCCACTGAATCAAACACATAAACACACAAAGACATACTCGGAGGCTCTGAGTAAAATTTACCTAAACAGCAGAGGCCTCCAAAGCAGACACCCAAACAACTGCTACCTCAAGACACCCCACAAGCAACACATAAACCACAAAAGCAGTGTGCAAAGCAGTCACAGCCCTTAAGGCCAAATACAACACCAAACATACTTGTCATAGGTGACTCCATAGTCAGACACACTGACGTCCCACTCACCAGGCTGAACAAGGAGAGGGTCACAGTAAGCTGCCTATCGGGCTAGAATCCGCCACATAACACAAGCACTCGGGTCACTCCACGGCAAGTACAAATATGACACAGTCATTGTCCATGCTGGTGTGAACCTGAGACGTACCTCCCTGGACTACATGAAAAGAGACATAGAGGAGCTCTCTGATTATGTAGCCCAGGCAGGTATGACCCTAACCCTGAGCAGTATCCTTCCTTCACCAAGAATGATGCCACAATATAGAGACAAGATGATCAGCTTTAACAATTGGCTTAATGTCTGGTGTCATTCAAAGGGGATCCAGTGTCTGTCTGCCTGGGATGACATGCTTGACAAGCCACGCTGCTTCAAGGGACGGCATGCACCTGTCACCCTGGGATTCCGGATATTGGCTAAGGCTCTTGCCACCCCATAGTGCCTTTTTAGGCAAGGCTCAAATTCTAAACCTACCACCCTAGAAAACAAAATGGGAAGAAACTGGGGTAATGCTGCTCAATGCCAGAAGTCTAAATCTCAAAATGCACGCACTCGAGGCCCTTCTCAGTATGGAGAACATCGATGTCTGTGCTGTAACTGAAACCTGGTTCAAGGCTCCTGAGAGCACCCCGGCACTATTAGGTTTTACCTCATATCATGCGCCCCAAAACCCGGACCACACCACAAAAGGAGGTGTATCCATATTCATAAAGGATACCCACACCTCCAGGTTGGTGGCAACGCATCTAAGCTCGAAACCATCCAGGTGCAACTAACCATAGGCAAACTGCTCTACAAATTGTAGCATGCTACAGGCCACCCTCTCAAACTCAGGAACCCCACACAGCCTTCCTGAAGACACTGGAGGGTATAAATGTATCTCCAAACACCATCATATTGGGTGACTTCAACTACCCGAATATAGACTGGGAACATTACTCAAGCCCTAACTTTCTAGCCCAACGGTTCCTGGAGTTCATAAATTCAAATGCCATGGAACAGCTAGTCACTGTTCCCACGAGAGGAGAAAATATACTAGATCTCATTGTCACAAACATGGGGACAAAATGCTCCACACCGAAGTATATCCCTCATTGGTGAGATCTGATCATAAACTAATCTCACTGGAAATCCACATCCCACCCACCCCAAACAAAAAGACCATAGTGAAGAACTTCTCTAAAGCAAACTTCACACTACTCAAGACTGGTGTGGTATCCTTCAAGGCCCCTGAGCCAGTGGAAACCACAACCCAAGCTGGAAGCCCTTACAAATGCCTTCTATGAACACCTCCAGGACTGCATGGATCAGGCAATCCCAAATAAAACCAAGACTCTTTCCACAAAGGGCAAACGTCCAGTCTGGTGGACCCCAGCCATTAACAAACTTTACAATAAGAGGAGAAAGCTATTACATGATAGAACAAAATCCATAAAAGGGAAGTCACCCTGATCATTATTAGTAAAAAAACGAGCACTCATAAAATCAACTAAGGCCAATTTTGAGAGAAAAATTGCCATGGATTCAAAGGACAATCATAAGGCCTTTTCAGCTATTTTAGGAACCTGGGTGGAAACTCCCAGATATGCTCAGAATTAGTCCAAAATGATACAAAATCACTGAACCCACAGACATTGCCAACATACTGGCAGACAGGTTCAGTGCAAACTTCACCCCCCTCTCCCACCCTAAAGGAGAGATAACTATCCCAGCCGAGTGTAGCCTCCCAGACATCTCAAATGCGCAGGTGAAAGCTGCTCTCTAAAGCTAAAAACACAGCATCAATGGGACCGGATGGTGTCCCCGGCTGTGTGCTACACGAGCTAAATGAGGAATTAAACCCGCACATAAGGCAGCTGTTTAATCTCAGCCTTACCACAGGATTCGTGCCCAAGGAGTGGCATTCGGCAACTGTTGTCCCACTCCACAAAGGCGGCGCCTCCGGACCCTGGTAATTACCGCCCCATAAGCTTAACAAGACTAGTCTGCAAAGCTATGGAGAGGATCATAATGGAGCTCAAATACAAAGATATAGGGACTTGCAGACATTGGACCCGACCCAGTTTGGCTTTGTCAAGGGAAGATCATGCCTTTGAACTTGGTCGACTTCTTCAAACAGTCACCAAGGCCATTGATGAGGGAAAGGCAGTCCATACAGCCTACCTTGACCTTGCAAAGGCTTTTGACACAATACCCCACTCGGGTATTGTAGAAAAACTTACCAGCTTAAATGTAAACCCATATGTCACAAGATGGGTTGCAAACTGGCTTAAGGACAGAACCCACAGGGTTAGAGTTGCTGGCGCTGTGTCAGACTCCAAGCCGGTCACAAGTGGTGTCCCACAGGGCTCGGTCCTGCTCTGCCCCCTATTGTTTGGCATCTACTTCTCAGAAGTATAGGCCAACATAGGAGGACTTTGGCTGACAAAGTTTGCAGACGACTGCTCTATTCAGTCGCATACCGTCTGCTCAGAGGTGACATGTGCCTGACATACAAGGCCATGTCCAACCCGGAATTAATGGACATGCTCCACCTCAAAAAATCCAAATCCACCAAAACCACTAGAGCAAGCGACTTAAACCTTAGCACGGATATAAATAGGACGTGCTGGAGGGATAGATTTATCACTCAGAGACTCCCTATGCTGTGGAATAAAATCCCGGTCCATGTGAGGCAGAGCACCTCGCTGACTCTGTTCAAGAGAAATCTAGACCTGTGGATGGGAGATCGTAGGTTTACCCCGGGAATCATCTCTGTGTCACTGCTGGACAGAGGCACAACAAACTAATAGGCACAGTATTTTTTCATATAAGGGGTGGCGTAAGCCACAAAAATTTGGGCTAGGCTTATAAATGCCTTAGGGCAGATAGCCTAGTATAAACCTATGAACCTATGAACCTATGCCTTTGATACTCCATCATGTCCCCAGTTGGTCTTTGAAAAATACCTGTAGCTAGTATCTAAGAGCTACACATACCTTTGTTTCCACTGGGATCAGTGCCCCTCTGTTAACTCTGGGCCTGAGTTGAGGGTGACAGATCTCATTGAGTTCTAGTAGTATGTCCCTATCCACCCTCTAGTGTTCTACAATCTCCAGCTCATGTAAATCCTGGAAGGTTACCCTGAGCCTGAACACTCTTCCCTTCTCAGTCTAGGGCTATTGTCAGCAGCAACAGCACTGACCTCAGCATCTAGCACATACAGATGTAGTAGACCTGCAGCAGCACTAGCATTCCTTCAGTTAAAAATCTGGACTCCACTGCTACAGAGTATGGGGTGAAATCAGATTGTAGGGTGTATGCAACTTTTATAGTTCTCTGCTGTAGGTGCAGCCTGTATTATTGGATAACTATGATGCATTCCACCTGCCAAGTACATCTTTAATGGCCCTAGTTTAAGTGAAAGAAGGGTCATATGTAAGTAATATATCTTTGGATTTTTATACAATGTTTTTTTGACAGCCTTCTTCACTAGGCATAGTGGTGCCCTGAGCAAAATAACACTGCAAAGATAAACAATGCTCAGCAGTCACTAGACACACCCCAATGGAAGGTAATGCTCTGCACAGCAGTGTGCCATGCAAACACATGGAAACATGTACCCTAAACAAATCTTAGCAGTCAGTGTACACACCCCCCTGCTCAGCAGAGGGCTGCACTGATCAAACAGGCACTGCTAGTGAAATTACAAGTCTATAGACACACCCCCTTTGACGTCAGCTACATCTTTTATGGACACCATCACAGTTCTGTGCCTACACAGATGGGATCTTCTGACACAGATACTCATTTGTGCTATTCAGTAACCCCAGCTCATTTGCATAGGGATCCATGCACACAACCTGGAAACTACATGGTTCCAGGCCCTGCCTTGTTCACAACAGCACTATTCCAGCATTGTAGATGCTTCACATGGGTCCTATCATTCATTATTGTCACATATTAATTAATTATATTTTTACACACTTTTTATTTTTTTTTTTCATAACGGTTACTGTGGCGCTCCACACAAACATACCCTGATTATTAAAAAAAAACATTATTTTAAATTATTTTCCATGTGGTTTTGGACACATGGTGGATAGTTTTGCACACATCACTGTCTGCTATGCTATCTCTGTCCTTCTAACTGCACTTTTAAAGCCCTTGTTATCTGTTTATCATCCTGTACATGGAATGTTTCTCTGTACACTATGGACACTAGCACAGGGTCTGCAGGACTGCCTATCTGCTTGTTGGATGACTCTACTGCCTTAATTTGTAAGCAATTCACCTGCTTATGAGGTGATTTACATGGCACTCATGCACACAGTTCAGCTCTGCTTACTGGATCGCAAACCTGCTTACTTTCATGTAAACAGTGCGCAACAATGCCTACATGGGGGAAAAAGGTCTGTGTAGGCTTTATTAAATTCCTCAGTTTTCTAAACTGAATAAAGAAACCAAATCTGTCAGTGTGATTCACCTATTTGAGCCATGTCAGGATTATACACTTCTGCTTAAGGATTATCAATACACATTTTTATCTAAAGCAATGAAGGTGTTCAGCAGAAACTGGTTTGCTTATGGTCTTGCTTGAATCTTTGGAACTTTTGTTTTCTACAGCTCTGTTCACTTTTTATAATAAAAAAGTAATTGGAATCTGTATGACATAAGCTGTGAGATTTGTAGAATGACAAGTGGAGAAGGAGATTGCAAGTTATGAGATTTTTTATTGTACAGCCAACATGAATCCACCTGCATGCACATTTATAACTGGCACGTATCTCAACTTGCTTAACACCTCCCTTTCCCATGTCCTTCCTTGAACTACAGTAGCTGTCAAGGTGCAATCACTCTTCTACATCCTCCCTCTTTAACTTTGCTCTTAATTTCAAATACATGAATACATTTACTTTAATATTTAGTTTAAACACATTTCAGAATTAAACATCATATTAACAGTTCAACATGGCCTGTCCCATTTCATGTCCAGTTCACTGTATATATTTAGGATTGGGTTTGCAGAATCTTCCTGCTCACATCACATGCAGATTTAGATTTGAATTATAAACAGGAACTGTCTTTAGCGCTTTATTCAAAAAAGAAGCATTACTTTGTATTTCAGGACCGTTTGAATAAGGTGAGCCATCTTCTTGAAGCTGATTGGTTGGCAATTCACTCAAGGAATTGAAATCACCAGTACACTTGGTCTGTTGTGGTTTTGGCTCTGGGTCAGGCAAAATGTGTCTGCGATTTCTCCTGTAGTCTACTCCTTCAGACTGAATTATATAGGACTTTGGTTCAGCACAAATATCCTTCACAATACCTACATGAACATCACCTTTTGAAGTTTGCATTTGAGCAACTTCACCTACAACAGTGGTCAAAGAGGCCTACTGTTTTTGTCATAGTAAAACTTCTGTGAGTGATGCTTTTTTGATAGTTGAGCTTTGACTACCTTATTACTATTTGAGATAGGTACTAACAGCTGTTTGCTGATTGGAAGAGTCATTCGTGTTTGTCATGACATTGCTCTTTGAGCTGGTGAACCAAGTGTTTGGTCAAGAAGAATGGTAGCTCCCTTACCTGCCTTAGCTAGTACTGAATACAAGTTTTTTATTTATCAAACTTGCAGTTTCATGTTTATTATTTCATCACTGATCTACATTACAGTTTGTGCTAGGACTCTCTGAGTGTTTAAACTGGAATACAACAGCTGGAAGGGTGTTGTGCTACTACAGATATTACAGTTATTGTAGTGTGATGCCATCACACAAGCTAAGGGAGATACCTTTTCTCTTCAACTGAAGTCACCCAAGGTACAATGTGAGCCTTTTGCTTCTTCCTATTTTCACTTTGGCTGACAGAAAAATGCTAGTTTTGATTTTTTAGTGGTCAAGAGGAATGTTTTGAAGGTTTAGTAAATCAAGGAGTACATCAGTTTAATCTCTTTTGGATTTTTCCCTTAAATGCTCTCTGCTGCAGACTGCACACTCAGCCAGATCATTATCTTGTGGGTATTCAGGACTGCTGGTTACATGAATAAAGTCCCAAGATGCAGCAAAGTTTTTAAACCATTGACTAGCGAATTGTGCACTGTTATCTGAGATGACTTTATGTGGGCTTCCATGGATTGAGAAGTACCTCTTTAGTTTTGTAATTACTGTGCCAGAGGTCAAATCATGGAGTACGTTGACTTCAAACCATCCAGACTAGGAATCAATTAGGACCAGCTAATGCTGACCCTTCCATTCAAAAATATCTACTGCTACTGTTGACCATGGTAAATCAGAGATTGGGTGTAAATGAAGATGTTCCTTTTGTTGACACAGCTTGCTACTGTTGCAGACTGAACATGAAAATGTTGCTCTTTCAATATTTTTGAACACTGATGGCCAGAACATAATGCCTTTTGCCCTGCTTTTAGTTGATTCAGTGCCTGTGTGACCTCTGCACAGAATTTTTATATAGTCCTTTTTCAATGATTTGGGGAATATTACTTTTGGGACCTTCATAATGATCCCATCTTCCAATATGAGCTCAACCCTGAATGGGCTATACTGCTGAATTTCAAGTGGCAAACTTGTTTGGTGTGTTGGCTAGCCTTGGTTGATGATATTACTCAGTTTTTGAAGAACTAGATCTTTAGTGTAATTTCTTAACTCATCAAGCCGTGATGATGAAATGACTTCAACATAGCTGTCACACTTTTGTGTTGTTTTGTCATCTTTCTGGGGGCACGTGACAAGGCATCAGCAAGACACATGTGTTTCCTTTTAGTGTGGACAATAATAAAACTATACTTTTGTAGCTTTAACATCATGCTTTGCAATTGGGCTGGGGCTGTGTGTATTGGCTTGTTCAAAATCGTTACTAATGGTTGATGATCTGTTTCAGTTTGGATTGGCCTTCCATATACATTGAATTTGGAACATGCAAATGCAACAGCAAGAAGTTATTTTCCTGTTTGGGCATAGTGCATCTCTGTTTCAGTCAGGAATGTCCTCCTGAAGACATGCTGCAGCAAGTCCATACTGAGAGGCATCACAGGATAGTGTCACAGGCTTATGGACATCATAGTATATCACTATGGTTAGACTGACATTTCTCTTTTTTAAAGTATCAAATGCCTCTTGGTGCTGGTTAAACCATGACTATTTTATATATTTACATGTCAGCTTACACAGTGGTGCAGAAATTTCACTGAGATTTGGGAATGGATTTTCCCAAATAATCATACCCAGAAAATGCTGTAAGGATGTAACATTCCCTCGGACTGGCATTTCATTGATTGCTGTTATCTCTGAAGGATCTGGCTGTAGCCCTGATCTTGTGAATATGTGACCATTATAGGTTCATAGGTAGGTACTAGGCTATCTGCCCAAAGGCATTTATAAGCTTAGCCGGAATGTGTTGGCTTTCGCCGCCCCCTTAGATTAGTTCCCTGTGCCTCTGTCCAGCAGGGCCACTGAAATTATCCCTGGGGAAAACTTCCTTTTTTCCATCCACTCGTCAAGGTTTCTCTTGAAGAGTGTTAGTGAGGAGCTCTGCCTAATGTAGATTATAATCTTGTTCCAGAGCATGAGAAGTCTCTGGGACAGGAATCTATCCCTCCAGCACTTCCTGCTTATTGTTGTGGTGAGGTTTAGATCCCTAGAGCATGTGGCTCGAGGGGATATGGTTTTCTTTAGGTGGAGCATGTCCATCATTTCTGGATTGGACATGGCCTTGTATGTCAGGCAGGGATCACCTCTGAGTAGGCGGTATGCAACTGAGTACAGCTGGAGTTTCTTTAGTCGAGCTGCATAGGACATCTGTTTGAGGCCAGTGATCCTCTTGGTGAGGTACGTCTGTGGTCTTTCCAGCTGTTGCAGGTGTCTTGTAAGGTACATCTCAAATGGGGTATTGTACTCTATGATGGGTCTGATGAGTGATGCGTAGAGGCGCACAATGACCTCTTTTGATCTGGATGCAAACCCTTTTGTGATTAGATGGGCCACATAGAAGGATTTTCTAACCACTTTGGCAATGTGATTATCAAAGGAGAGATTACTATCTACTTGCATCCCCAGATACTTTATTTCATCTTCCGTATTTAGGAGGTTACCAACTATGTGGTAGTTTGTGGATACTTTGCTTTTTCCAAAGGGGATGACTATGCACTTTTTGGCATTTAGCTTGAGGCCATGGTTTTGACACCATGTATCTGTCTCTCTTTTGGAGGATGTGTATGTCAACTGGAGAGTCAATTATAGCCCCTAGTTTGCAGTTGTCTGTGAACTTGGTCAGTCATAGTCCTCCTCTGCTTGCCTGTACTTCTGAGAAGTATATGCCAAACAGGAGGGGTACTAGGACTGAGCCCTGGGAAATGCCACTTGTAACCAGTTTAGAGTCAGACCCAGCTCCCACAACTCTTACCATGTGGGTTCTGTCCGTGAGCCAGTTGGCAGCCCATCTTGTGATGTAGGGGTTTATGTTCAGGCTGGTGAGCTTGTCTATAATACCAGAATGGGGAATGGTGTTGAAGACCTTTGCGAGGTCTAGGTAGGCTGTGTGGACCACCTTTCCCTTGTCTATACCTTGGTAACTGTCTCAAAGAAGTCCACCAGGTTTAGGAGGCATGATCTGCCCTTAACAAAGCCGAACTGGGTAGGGTCCAGTGTTTGGAGGTTCCCAATGTCTCTGTTAATGAGATCTATGGTGATGTGCTCCATGGCCTTGCAGACCAAGCTAGTCAGGCTTATAGGGTGATAGTTCCCGGGGTCTGTTGCAGCTCCACTTTTGTGGAGAAGAATAACTGTTCCTGTGTGCCACTCTATGGGCACATAGCCTGTGGAGAGGCTGAGTTTGAACAGTGTGTTTAGGTGAGGGGTTAGTTCATCTTTGAGCTTATGCAGGACGCAGCCTGGGACACCATCCGGTCACATTGATGCTGTGTTTTTGGCTTTGGAGAGGGCTGTTTTAACCTGAGTATCTGTGATTTCAGTTTGAGTTTACATTTCAAATGATTTAGCTTGAGGTTGATTAAACATACATGGTCTTGAACATTCCTGAGATTTCTGTCATGTTCATTTTCACCATTGGCTCCAACGATAATATTATCCACAATAATGACACAAGGATATCCACCAAATATCTTTTCCACAACATGCTGAAATACTTTACTGGTGGAACTGATACTAAATGGCATTCTTAAAAACCTGTATCTCCCAAATGATGTGCTGAATGTTGTTAATAAAAAAAGATTTGTGATCCAGTGAGATTTGCCAACATGTGTTCCTGGCATTTAAAACTGAGAAAACAGTCGCATTTGGCATCAGTGCTGCTACCTCCTCTACTGCGTGCATTGGATGATGAAGATGTATAAGAGCTTTATTTAAGTCTCTATGATGAATGCATATCCAAATGTCATCTGAGATTGTCTTCTGGGCTGCCATCATGAATGATACCCATTCAACTGGCTCTGCCACAAGAGGAAGAACACCCAAATTCACCATTCTGTCTAATTCTGTTTTTACTTTACTTTGTATTGCTACTGGGATTTCTGTGTGCTGGTCTAATGGCTGGGTTTATTTCATGGTTCGTCTTCATAGACCATGTAACTGGAAGTTTACCAAGTTTATCTTTGAAGATGTCAGCATATTTATTAAAGATATGTTGTGAAAAACTGTCATTTTCATTTGTGTTCAAATGGTGCACTTCTTTATTGAGCGAAATCATACCCAATCTTAGGCTGTCTTCTAGGCTTAATAATAACTGCACATCTTTTTGAACTGCATAGAATTGTAAATCATAACGGTTAACTGCAGAATGGTAAGGAAGGACTAAAGCGCCATCCATCTTTATTTCTTCGTTACCATAAGCAACTAGTTTTGTGCTCCTTGTTGAGTCTAGGTTCTCTCCAGCTTTTACTTTTGCATAAGCGTTTACTGATATAATGTTACATTTGGATCTACTATCTACTTTAAGCTCTACTAGATTTCCATTAATTTATATGGTACAAAATATTTCACTCTTTGCTGACAAGTGAGAATCCAATGTATCGACTATCTTGTCGATCACATAAACACCATCAACATAAAAAGTTTCATCACTGCTGCCAGGGCTTGCTACAGTCTTAATTTGATCCACTGTCTTCACTGGATACATTTTATGATGAGTCCCTGCCAATCTGCAGAACTTTTTGAAATTATTCCAATGTTTGCATTTGTGACATTGTTAACCAGAGGCTAAACACTTTTCACATTTAGTTCGTGATTGCCTCCACAATTGCAACAGTTACAATGCTAGATAGTATGGCACAGCTCTTTTGAGTTACACTTACAGGCTGTATTCTCTTAGTTTTTTGTTGCAGTGTCGACATTCACAGCAGCATATATTACAAGCATGCTAATATCTTTTTCTGTGAGTTCATGTAGCTGGCAAATTTCAATAGCTTCGCTCAATGTTAATTCACTAACACATAGTAGATTTTACTTACCCTGTCATTATTAAAGCCACATAAAATGTGGTATTTTATTAGATCATCTTGTAGATACCCAACTCTACATGTCTTTGCTTTATTTCTTAAGTCGGTAACATATGCTTCCATAGTTTCACCAGGTTTTTGAATTCTCGTATTGAATTTATGTCTATCTATCATTATATTAATTTGGGGGTTACACAGTTGTCAACATTTATGCTTTTTTGAATTTTTGCAGGTCACAGCCAGAGCAGTGACATGGCAGTTTTCTCCCTCTCCTGCATAAACAGCAGGTGCATATACAAAAGAATGCTTTCACTTGATAGCCTCTGAGCCTGCCAAATTGAGAAATATAAATACTTGTGGGTGTGTATTTATCTGAATGTGCAGCCACTATGAAAATATCATACTCTTGTGCAAACACAGACCAATTCTCTGTGACATTGCCATCAAACACCAGCAGTTCAGGTCTGTGAAATCCATCTGCCATGCTGTCAAAGTGTATTTATTTATCTTTTGCACTTAAGTCAGCTGTTGCACTCGGATAATATTTAGTTGTGATCCCACTTCTGACACCATGTAGAATGACCATTGGAGACAGAGACTGCAAGTTATCAGTGGTTTACTGTACAGCCAGTATAAAACCACCCTAATGCTCATTCATGACTTGCACATAATTGAACTTGCTTAACACCACCCTCCTTCACATGCTTCCTTAAACTACAGTAGCTGTCAACATACAAACCATCACTGTTATACAAGTTTATTACATTATTTTTTCTCAGTGATGAAAGTCACATTTGTGGAGGGCTGGACTGTTTGACAGTTACATTTATATTTATTAATCATTTTACTTATGAATGTCCCTTACTAAACTGAAAATCTTAAGTCTGTCAAATACTTTAATCTGATGGATGTCAACTTGCCTAATAAACATAATTGGGTTTGACTGTTAGGATTAAACCCTTTATCAGAGCAGAGAGGAATTTTGATAGCTGGGTTTCTTTTAAGTGCATCAGAAGTATATGTTTTTAATATATGTACACTTGACCTTTTGATATGTGGCAGAATTCATTTATGCTTCTTTATAAGACATTCAGGGAAACTTAATGGAGTTCTGACTTCAAAAATAAATTTGTTTTATGTGACTACAGACTGTTCCTCTTGAAATGTATGAAGTAAATACTTATTGTATGTAAGACAGTGATATTTATATCAATCTACATAGAGATATATATGCATATATAAATATAATATTGTATATAACCATAAATATATATATATATATATATATATATATATATATATATAGATAGAGAGAGAGAGAGAGAGAGAGAGAGGTACATTTCACTCTTTCAAAAAGTATCAGTTCATTGACAGAGGTAAGTACTTGAAAATTTTATCAAGCACTCACATTATCAAGTGCTGGAGAAGGTGAAAGAAAGGTCAAGTACATGGGGTAAGATAAATGTGGGTTTCAGATTTTAATGCCAAAATCTTTGTAAATATCAAATATTTCAACATTTGGTAGTAGTTTGTATGCATGCAAGAGTTTACTATTTAGAATTAAAATCAGACCTAGAGAAGGAGGTAAATTTAGTGTGTGTGTATTTTGCTCTGTGTTATGTGTCTGAATCCCTTGTATAGTGATATTGTTTCATAAAGGGTTTTTTTCTAAGATAAGATATAGGTTCAAGATTAGTGACAGCTTTAGTGTTAGCAAGTATTGCTAAAGATGGGATCCACTAGGAGGGTTTTGGTTAAACAATCAAACAAGGAAAATCTTTTTGATCTGTTTTTGTTTTGATGTCTTTTTTTTTTTTTATCAAGCAATTGTGTTCTGATGTTTGTGCTTTCCAATAAAAAATAAATATATATATATATATATATATATATATATCTATAGAGAGAGAGAGAGAGAGATGTGTGTGTGTGTGTGTGTGTGTGTGTGTGTGTGTGTGTGTGTGTGTGTATCTGAATGTTCATGTGTATACATGTACATTCACAATCACAAACAACAGTGAGTATGACATACCTGTCACTCACTAAAACGAATTTTGCACAATTTGCAAGTTCATTTGGTTCACCAGTGTCAAGTAATTTTCAATTCATCTATTCAGTATCAGTGAATCACTATTTATGTCTTTGTCTGCATGTCTGTCTGTTTACGTTTGTCTGTTTATTTCTTTGTTCATCATAATAGAGCACTGGTCTCACTGGACCATTTAAATGCTCAGCCTGTGATTTATATACATGACTGCAAGATTAAAGCAAATCATTAAGAGTGATATTTACATTACAAGGAACTTATAATGTGTCAACAGTTTAAGTAAGGAATTACTATAATACACTTAAATTTAGAGATGTTTGCAGTGAGTAAACTGCAAACATTAGAAATTCTATTAGCATACGCATTCATATTGTGGCACAGTGAAGATATGAAAGGCAGTTGAATGCAGGGTAGGAAAGGAGAGGAGAGACTGGTGAGGTGAAGGCAACTATGTGAAGTAGCAGGTAGATAGGAGAGATGAGAATTAGAATGTATTTTGCACAAGGTATAATTGCAGTGAACTTGGAGGAAAAGCAAAAGTAATGCAGTATTTGAATCACGTTTACAGATAATCGGGGGGGGTTGACATACAGGGGTTGGGGTTGGCATAATGGTTAAGGTGTTTTCGTCACAGACACAATGTATAGGGTTTGATTCTCACCTTTAACGGAAACTGACTAGGCTAAATTTGGCCCACAAGAACAGCTAGCTTTGCATGAACCTATGAATGTGAGGTATAGAGTCATGAAAGATGCAATGTTATGTAAGACCACAGACTGTGAGCGCATACAAAGAATGACATGAGTTGTATGAAGCTCTCCATATTATTGGAGAGTTCTGTTGTTGAAACATTTGCAGTGTTACTGCTAAAACAGCTAGTCTAAATTTCTTCAAAGGTTTTGTAATGAAGGCACAGCTTTTACTTATTCAGGAATGACATACCAGATTTTTGTTATAACAGTTAAATACCTTATGAATATATTTTGGATTTGTAAGATCATTTTTACATGGGGAATAGATTTGTAGAGGGTTTCTATATTATCTTACTGTGGTGATCTCTCAAGTAGTTTCTGTGCTAAAAAGGAAAGGCCTACTACAATAATGAGTTTGAATACAGGCATTCCTAACAAAAGAATTGTCCTTATGGATATAGGTAACCATTAGCTTTTTAAGAGAAATGCATAGCTGTTATATTCTTGATGATAGGTGTATAAACCTGCATATGTTGTTATATCTTTGCTGTAGAGTGTCTTTTTTATGTGTCGTGTGTGTATGTGTGTGTGTGTGTGTGTGTGTGTGTGTGTGTGTGTGTGTGTGTGTGTGTGTGTGTGTGTGTGTGTGTGTGCGTGTGTGTGTGTGTGTGTGTGTGTGTGTGTGTGTGTGTGTGTGTGTGTGTGTGTGTGTGTGTGTGTCCATCTGTGTGTGTGTGTGTGTGTGTGTGTGTGTGTGTGTGTGTATGTGTGTGTGTGTGTGTGTGTGTGTGTGTGTGTGTGTGTCTTTGTGTGAGTTATTGGCTATTAAATGTAGTTCATAGTCCAGCTGAGGAGTAAGGACTACTTTAATTATGGCTGTTCTGGCTGCATGGAAAAGAAAGTGGGAAATCTTTCTTGATCAGAAGAATAGTTGGTTCACTTTTGTTTTTGCAATCTATGCTGTTACAAATTGACTGAGAGATCCTATTTAGGCAATATTTATCTTGCCAGTTATTGGTGGTGGAGAGGTCCTGTTCTAATTGAAGTTTAATTGTAATGGAGGATGGGCCTGATTTGTAAATACACGTCTGCGCAACATGCATAACAGAAGATTAGAGAGGTGGTAGATGTCATTTGTGAGCTTGTTACAAAGCATGCCTCTTAACTTCTTAGAGCAATAAATCTGGACAAAGCCATAAATAACAGGGGACAGAGGCCCCAAAATAGGGACAATTTTTAATTATTGCTCTTTACAAAGTTAGAATGTTGACAGAATAACAGGTTTTGTGCTAACATGTATTTTCTGAAGAGTGTGAAGTCTGAAACTCAACAGTCTGTCCTTATTTTCTGACTTTTATCTTTGTTGACTTACCAATGATTTGCTAAAAAAAACAAAATTTTATAAAAAAATGGAACAAAAATATGAGGGAAAAATCTGGACATTCTGTGAAAATGTGTACAGTTGAGAGGTATGTTAGCAAGGAAGATCCAAAGAATAAAACCAAGGCTTAAAAAAAACTTCTTGGTGATGTGGAAGATGGTGAGTAGGTGAGTCCAATTTGGATATTGAAGGATGCAAAGGAGAAGAAGTCCCTCATCTGCTATGATTAGAGGGGCGAGTATCTGAGCTTGTATGCTATAAGGTTTAAATTATAACTGGTTTGAATGCCTTTCAAAGGTAACAAATATTTTCTTAGCTAGGAGGCAATTGACCCTGTTTATTTGTGTGTTATCAGTAAATATATAGAGAGGTCATTGTGGTACAACCTGTCCAAATCTGTGATGCTGTGGACAGTGAATTCTGTATTTTTGAAGGTGATTATCTAGCTTGTTTTCTATATGTCTTTGAAGAAGTTTTCTGAGTATAGGGAGTAAAGTCATGTAGCTGAAGTCACAGGCTATGGCGAGGTTGGATATCTTGTGAATTGGTGTGATTCTATTTCCCATAGGAAAGACAAGATGCTTTTTGTGATAGATAAATTGTATATGTATTTTATGAAGAAGACTATGTACTCTATGCATAATAAGACAACACTATAGTAGAGGAAAAGTAATACAGGGGGACAGCTGAGTCAAGTAATTTAGAATTGTTTCGACTACGATAGATGAAGTAAATTATTGCAACCACAGAACAAAACCAGTGAAAAACAGCTCTACTTTCCTCAAAAATGGATTTTATTATAAAAACTCTAAGTCTCTACCTTATTAATTAGTCCATTTACTTCTCTTGTATCATCCTTCTCCCGGGTCTCTATTATGGTCTTGTCCCTGCCAGCCTCATTTTCTGGCACTGTAGTTGTTACTATATCCACTGGAACCTCGAAATGTCCTGCAAAATGATTCTTCATCAACAGGTCTTTGTAAAGCTGGAAATTCTTGCTGAAAACCTTCTTCATCCTCATACGAGGACGCCCCGCTTCCTCCCGACACAAAGCTTCTGTTGTTCTGTGGCCCGGAAGTAGTATTGTCTTTTTAAAAGCTTACGCTCCTCCTTTTGGTGTGCTGATTGGTTGTGAGCATAAAAGCTTTCTTATGTTTATAATCTCATATATCTCTTTATAATTTTTTTTTCTGATTAAGCAAATCCTTCTCATATGTATTCAATTTATCATTAATATCAGTGAGAAAGGACTTCAATATTGAATTAGAAGACACTTTTATAATTTCTTCACACAGATGTTTTGTCTCCATTAATAACTTGTCCCTTTTTATTCTATCCCTTTCTACAAGAATGGTTACCCATTCTAAGCTGCAGTGATGTGCTGCCGCTATCAATCTTTCATGAAAATGTACCTCTAGCTCCTCTGACAATACAAAAGGAGAAGATGGATTTTTAAGAGCTCTCAAACCTCTTGGTGTTATTTCAAGCTCCAAATATCTCTGGAGACTATTCATGTTATAAAACACCGAAGCTTCTTTGAAGATGGACTTCTCCAATTGCGCACATAAGTCCTGTACTGCCGGTATAGCAGAAATTTCTTTCTTTTTACCCACCATAGCAAAAGGGTTACTGGTCTTACGCTGTCGAGTATTTTCCCATTTTTTAAATACACTTGGCACTGTCCCATTTTGTATATCCATATTAGCAGTTCTTTGCCCACAGTTTATACCTTCTCCACCATCCACTGTGTCTACTCCGCTTTTTTTTTTTTTCCACATTTGCTATATTTAAAGTCCCCTACCTACTCGAAGATTCAAGGAAAGGAGCACAGAGTTTCACTGGTCATGAATATTTCGACTACGATAGATGAAGTAAATTATTGCAACCACAGAACAAAACCAGTGAAAAACAGCTCTACTTTCCACAAAAATGGATTTTATTATAAAAACTCTAAGTCTCTACCTTATTAATTAGTCCATTTACTTCTCTTGTATCGTCCTTCTCCCGGGTTTCTATTATGGTCTTGTCCCTGCTAGCCTCATTTTCTGGCATTGTAGTTGTTACTATATCCACTGGAACCATGAAATGTCCTGGAAAATGATTCTTCATCAACAGGTCTTTGTAAAGCTGGAAATTCTTGCTGAAAACCTTCTTCATCCTCATACGAGGACGCCCCGCTTTCTCCCGACACAAAGCTTCTGTTCTTCTGTGGCCCGGAAGTAGTATTGTCTTTTTGAAAGCTTATACTCCTCCTTTTGGTGTTCTGATTGGTTGTGAGCATAAAAGCTTTCTTATGTTCATAATCTCGTATATCTCTTTGTAATTTATTTTTTTTCCGATTAAGCAAATCCTTCTCATATATATTCAATTTATCATTAATATCAGTTTTGTTCTGTGGTTGCAATAATTTAGAAATGTGTTTAGTGAATAGTGATTCGAAATGGTAGGGTCTTGTGTCAGCACTTTCACTGATTCTGTTTGTTTGAGCAGAATGAAAATGGAGATTATATATATTAGCTTCCCACTCTGGCTTAAAAAAGGGCCCTCTCCCTTCTATTGGAGGACCAGAAAAGGTCCTCTTCAAGTTGAAAACAAGTAGCAAACAGCCTGCGATAGTTAGTAAATAACCACCACATATGCAAATGCAAAACCTGCATTCATTTCTGAATGCTGGTACTTCACTATCATTCAAGTGATAAAACAAAAAAACAAGTTCCAAGCCACAGCAGAGTCCACACACTTCGTTTAATGTAATCCACACAATAAATAACTTTAAGCACTTTTCGTTTATCAAATGACAAACTTCATCAGAAGAAATCAGTGCACAGTATAAACCATTTAAATAGTCAAAAACGCGGGATAGTTAAATCATTACCTGTTAAAGATACACAGCCATAAAACATAATAATAATAAATCGTACATATATAATATGTTACTTTTTGAATAAGATCTAAAAAGACCATAAATATAAAAACCTAACTAAATCATTTTTGAAAAATAATAATAAATGAATAATAATAAAAAACAAGCAAAAACAGAAACCTAACCAGTTGTAAATAATACTAGTCCCTGCAAGAGCCAACTACCTCTGTAAACTTTTTAGTTTCAAAACACTACTAATAGAGTTTGTCTCATTTAAACCAGGGATATTACTGGCTTCAAGTTTTATCTGCCACTTTAGTTCTAACTCTTCCAATTTGAGTGCAAAGGGACCCCCTCTAATATTGTACTTGACTCTGTCAATGACTAAGAATTTAAACTTATGATCCATGTTTAAATGAATATGTTTAGCTAGGGCATTGTCAAGTTTGTCATGCCTTATAGCATACAAGTGTTCATACATCCTGTCACGAAGCCTATGCTCTGTTTTTCCTACATAAAATGCAGGACAATGAGTACATCTTGCCAAGTAGACTATACCTTTAGAGTTACAGTTAAACCTTTCTTGTTATCTATATTTATAACCAGTAACTGAAAATTAATTGGTCGTGTCAACATGCTTACAAAAATTACAGTTCTCACATTTGTTCATTCCTCCTACTCTAGAGGGTTTACAATACTGCTTCTCTAATAAATCTTTAAGATTAATACCACGTTTAAAATAAAGCCTGGTTACACCTAAACAATTCCCAATTTTTCTTTATTATTTTCACACTAAGGCTACTATAAACACTGAATGTGGTTATACAACCACAACTCAGTGATTGTCCCCTGAATGAACCTAAAGTATTTTGTAAAGATGACACTAAGGTGTTGTTAATTTGCAAGCTAGCATCAACTGGATGTCTAGGAGCCAGAAGTGGCTTAAATGTAAGAGTCCATTTGTTTGAGACTTGACCAACTAGACCGAAATCAGCGGGCATTACAAACACTTCTACCAGGCTGTTCGAATTTGCCGCACTTGCAGCAATCTATTCCTTTCAATCATGAGAGAGTTAACAGCCGAGAAGGTGGATTTTGTTCTCCAATTCCAGAAATAGTGAATGACGGGCAAACTATACATCAGGTAGCACCTTTGGTTCTTTTGAATGTAGGGCAAACAGCGAATGTTGGACAGATTACACAGCAGGCAACTGTTAATGACGGCAACCAATCGGATGTTACATTGCTACCACCAGGACAGAGGATAACAGAGCATTCTGCTGGCTAGTTTGGGCTGTCAGCGGACCAGCCACCTAATCAGCTACTGCAAAGGCCATCTCAGATGAATCTTATTTTAAGTAACCGTCAACCAGGTTTGCTAGTTGACCGGCAGGAAGGTGCTACTCATGCTCAGACCTCTTCTAGTGACATTACAGTGTTAACAACTTGGATTTCAGATAATTTTTCATTTACCAAGACGGAATAATGGCTTACTGATGGGACCCAAACAGCAAGAGGTAATCATAACACTGTTTCCCCTAATATTGTTAACAACTTGAAACTATTAGATACACACTTGTTGAAATTAAAGAAAACACAATTGGAAATTGCGTACTTTAAAGAATGTTTAGTCCAGAAGATAATACCTAAGGGCCTGCATAGGGATCAATACCCTACGGGCCTAGTGAAAGACTCTTTGTTTCATGTGGACAAGGGTTTGAACTTCTGGAATTAATGATTAAACACTATTCCTTGCTGGTTAATGATATTTCTAATGTGGTTGTTGATTTAGATAAGAATGTGCTCAATGATTTAGAATTTGCCAGGTATAAATTTAAATATGGTAGAATTTTTTCTAGCATTGAGCAACATATGGGTAAGCTTGAAAATAATAAAAGTAAAAAATTAGAATGAGACTGTAAGGCTTACAGCCAAGGTATAGCTTACCTGTCACCTTCTTCTGCTCAGGTATGGCAACCTGGTATGAATATGAACCAGAATAATAATTTTAGGTCACATCAATCAATACATCTTAATGAGCAGCAGTTGCCCGTACCTTGTGATAATTCTATCAATGAAATAGAGTTGACAGATAGTAATAGTGAGTCTGGCCCTATAGTAGCCACAGCACCTGATGTCATAAGGTGTGAAAGGCTGCAAAACTGTCCTAGTGTAGTATATAATTACAACAATAGACAGCATGTCAACAATAATACTACAGGTCAACAGGTTTTTCAGAATGCCAACCATGCAGGAACCAGACCAAAGCAACAAAGGAATCAGTTTGTCAACAGGAACAATTCCAAAAACACCAAGAATTATGTGTAATGAACGAGGAAGATTCCATGTGTGAGGTAATTGTACCCTCATTGGCAGTTTCTTCCAGTTTGTTTATTCCTTTTGTTGCTTCAAGTACAGCTTCCCAAGATTTGGGGGCTGACATTGACGATGTTGTCAGTATGTCTGCCTGTTTGGAATGTGAAAATGAAGTGTATCTGGGTGGACCTGGTCCTGCAATCATTTCTAACAAGGATGATGATTTTAAAGTGTTTAATTTTTCTTCATGTGTAATTTCTTGTGAGTTGGCAAATTTTTTAGCTAAGGGTCATACATATGTACCACAACAGTGGTTTGACTTGGTTAAAATGATTATTGAATTAAAATCTTTTACCAGGAAATTAAACTTTCAGATACTATTTGGAAACAATATAAATCCAGAAGTGGCACAGGTGTTTCATACATCTAGTATGTTTAATCCCCCTCTACATCCAGTGTTGCAAACCTTTGAGTCATTGTGTGCATTAGATTTTAGACACATGGTGAAACACACTCCAACAACAAATTTAAGTTCAGACACTAACCGTGTTGAACGTGATTTTATAAAATACATACATTCACAAGAAATTTGGGTTTACAAACCCGATAAGGGAGGTGGCTTAGTGGTCTTTGACACTAGTGACTATATTGATCGAATGAGTCAAGTATTGAGTAGTGAAGCTTACCAACTTAGTTCTAGGTCTGATGTCAATAGAGCTTACAATTTGGTTAAGGGATTATTAATGATTTATTCATTGAGGGTCGTATAGACCAAACCTTGTTGAATTATATGATTACATCATTTCCAGTTTTTCCATCTTTATTTGGTATACCTAAAATCCACAAAGACTTGGTTAACCCACCTATGCGCCCATTGGTAGATGGACGTGGCTCTCCAACTTATGCTTGTGCTAAGGTCATAGACTCGATGTTACAGAAATATGTAGTCTTGGAAGAACAGGTATGTAAAGACTCCTGGTCTTTCTTAAATAAAATAAACAACTTAGATTTTGTTGAAAGCTACAATTTCTTAATGATTGATGTCAAAGACCTGTACACTTGCATTCCACATCAAATTTGTACTGAATGGGTGGCTTTAATGATGTTAAAACATAATGCTTCAAGTAGAGATGTCTCCTTGGTAACGAAGCTACTTGATTTGGTTCATTCCAATAATTTCTTTCTATTTAACAACCAATTCTACTTGCAAAAAGTAGGGTTAGCTATGGGTTCCCCCTGCGGAGCAAGTGTCGCCAATTTGGTGATGACGTTCTGGGAGTCAGATTTTGTTTTTAAAAATGACAATGTCTCCATATATTTAGCTTATTATACTAGATATTTGGACGACATTTTTGTCTTGGTAAAAGGGGATGAAGAAGTGGGTAAAGACTTGCTGGATAGTTTTAACAAGTCAACGGAGTTCTTACAGTTCACTTCCACCTTTAGTTCGGAATCAGTATCATATCTGGATATTTTACTTACCAAGAATAGAGTGTTGAATTGTTACACTGCATAAATATCCAGGAAAAAGACTTATTCTAACACATTCTTGCACTTCTCTAGTTGTCATCCCTTTCACCAAAAGAGGTCAGTCATTAAGGGGCAACTAGTTAGAGCTTCTCGTATTACCTCTCAAGATGAGGATTTCCATGAAGAATGTAAATTTTTGAAGAAATTGTTTCTCCATCGAGGTTATCCTGAACCTTTGTTAGAAGCCCTAATATAAGAAGTGAACTCTAAGAGGGAAAAATCTTACATTTAAGCCACTTCTGGCTCCTAGACGTCCAGTTGATGCTAGCTTGCAAATTAACAACACCTTAGTGTCATCTTTACAAAATACTTTAGGTTCATTCAGGGGACAATCACTGAGTTGTGGTTTTATAACCACATTCAGTGTTTATAGTAGCCTTAGTGTGAAAATAATAAAGAAAAATTGGGAATTGTTTAGGTGTAACCAGGCTTTATTTGATAAATTTGGTGATTCTCCACATATAATTTTTAAACGTGGTATGAATCTTAAAGATTTATTAGAGAAGCAGTATTCTAAACCCTCTAGAGTAGGAGGAATGAACAAATGTGAGAACTGTAATTTTTGTAAGCATGTTGACATGACCATCTCATTTTCAGTTACTGGTTATAAATATAGATAACAAGAAAGGTTTAACTGTAACTCTAAAGGTATAGTCTACTTGGCAAGATGTACTCATTGTCCTGCATTTTATGTAGGAAAAACGGAGCGTAGGCTTTGTGACAGGATGTATGAACACTTGTATGCTATAAGGCGTGACAAACTTGACAATGCCCTAGCTAAACATGTTCATTTAAACATGGATCATAAGTTTAAATTCTTAGTCATTGACAGAGTCAAGAACAATATTAGAAGGGGTCCCTTTGCACTCAAATTGGAAGAGTTAGAACTAAAGTGGCAGATGAAACTTGATGCCAGTAATGTCCCTGGTTTAAATGAGACAAACTCTATTAGTAGTGATTTGAAACTAAAGAGTTTACAGACGTAGTAGGCTCTTGCAGGGACTTGTATTATTTACAACTGATTAGGTTTCTGTTTTTGCTTGTTTTTTATTATTATTCATTTATTATTATTTTTCAAAAATGATTTTAGTTAGGTTTTTATATTTATGGTCTTTTTAGATCTTGTTCAAAAAGTAACATATTATATATGTACGATTTATTATTATTATGTTTTATGGCTGTGTATCTTTAACAGGTAATGATTTAACTATCCCGCCTTTTTGGTCCTAGTGACTATTTAAATGGTTTATACTGTGCACTGATTTCTTCTGATGAAGTTTGTCATTTGATAAACGAAAAGTGCTTAAAGTTATTTATTATGTGGATTACATTAAACGGGGTGTGTGGACTCTGCTGTAGTTTGGAACTTGATTTTTGTTTTACTATCATTCAAGTGATACCTGATGATCACACCCCTGACAATTTGTCCACAGAGGAGTTACCCCTTTTGCCCCCCATCTACGTCTCTGTATAGCTTGTCCTGCTATTATTGACTAGTTCCCAAATTTCCTATGGTTGTCTTGTATTGTACTGTACTTTGGGATGTAGTAAGTGAGTGTTAAGTTTGTGTCTTCTAGTTGATTTTTTTGCTTAAGTTTAAAAACTAGAGGAATGTCTTTTTTGTGCAGTTTCCAGGCTTGGACTCTAAGCATGTAAATGGGGCTTTAGATCTTTAGTTAGCCATGTATTGTTGCAAGGGCTTAACAGTCTGATAATATTGGGAGGATATCTATATTGAAGCAAAAAAAAAATCAATTTGTAAAACTACATGACTTTCACAATTCACTTAAGCAGGCACTGCTCAAGAGGTAAGACTAGATTAGTACAAAATTAATAAAATTTAAAAAAAATGTAAATAAATGTATGACTGCACAGCCATACCAGTGCACCAAGAAAAAAATACATCTTTCAAAAATGGTTGATGAATAGACTGCCATTTGTGTACTAAATAAAGACAGACAGATGATCAGTAAGGTCAAAAATAAGTTTGACCGGAATAACTAAAGTGAAATGTCAGACTGACCATGCACAGATTTTGTGCTGCCTTTATCTTATATGAATCAGTGCTACTAGATGACTTTCTCACATATAGTAGGATGTTGTAATTTATTGTATTCATTTAAAATAGTTTCTATTACTGTCTAACATTTGAAAATTCTCTGAAATAAATACTTGAGTCCAGCTATCTGTAAAAGATAAATATAATCAATTAACATAATGTTTTCATCATAATTACTGGAACCATTTGACAAATAAACAGGGTTATTTTTAAATGTATGTCCAGACTGTGGAATCTATTTAATATCTTTAGTTTGTTCATTTCAATAGTTAGTGTTTTTTTTTTCCTGTGTGACCTTAAAAGAATATGCCCCAATTCCTTAACTGTGTGTATTTTGCAATTCCTGCTTATTTTACTATAGCAGTATTCTCAAAGTCAAAAGAATTGTTTAGGGAATTTCACACAGAATTCAACCAGTTCTAGAAAACTTTTTCTTTGTTTTGAGGATCACTGTTTTAGCCTATCGTCCTCCCATAGGAACATATGATGTGAGAGGAACCACTTCCTCATTTGATCTAATATGTTTAAATAACAATTCCATTATTTTATTTTATTTTATTTTATTTTTTACATATCATTATGAAGTATTTCTCATTTAGCAAAGAATTCTTACAAGATGCAGTTCATTTTGCAGAATAACATTTTTGAGCAGATAATCTATAAGCAATTAATAATTCACAGTCATTCAGGGACAAATACAATTTGTTTTAAAATATTTGCTTATAATGCCAAATCATTCTTGCTAGCCTATCTTCCTGTATGATGAGGGTCTTGTTACATGCTACTAGATCCACATATGGTGTGTATCACTACCAAACTTGAGGTCAGTTGCAAACTAGACAAAAATGGATTCAGTTAGTCAAGAATTATTTGATCACAGTACCCAAAACACCAGCAATACTGGTGAAAAATCAGTCTTGCAAGGGTACAAGCCATCTGCCCCCACATGAAGTTATTTGTCATCTACATACTTTAAATACACACACACACACACACACACACACACACACACACACACACACACACACACACACACACACACACACACACATACGCAGATCTATAGCTTAACATAAAACACTGTCTCCTTTTCTATCTGACTAGAGAGAAAACTAAAGAAATGATGCATAGAAAAAATAAACAAGAAACAACAGTTGTCAAACCACTGTTGCTAACTAGTCTACTACCATCTCAGGAAATGTAAACAACAGACAAAATATGATACTACAGAATAAATAATAACTTAGATTTACACCCTGATTATTAGTATAACCTGAAAACATTTTGAATCAGTTCCTGATTAGATGCACAAGGTCTTCAGGTGAAAAGAAAGCTGATTCAAAAAACATGAGATGCATACCTCTCAAACTCTTAAAGCAAGTGTGATGGATCCCTTTTCCGGGCCAACAATCAAGGATATTCAATGCTCACCACTACCGCCTGTGAGTGATGGTCACTGAGAGCAAAGATGGGTTTACACAGTATTTTCAGATGCTGCTCCCTGAACCAAGCACAATTTCCCTTACGAGCACACAGGGGACATACTCCAGACCTAGGTCTTGTCTCTACTTCTCTCTACAGACCCACACAAAACTTCACACTCACCACTTTAGAGCTCTGTGTCCCTGTTCCCAGTAGCTGACACACCTACTTGGATATCTGAGCTTCATACACACACACACACACACACACACACACACACACACACACACACACACACACACACACACACACACACTCACACTCACACATATATACACCTGGGGAAAGTGTCATAGATTTATTAGCTGTATCCCTTTCTGCCCAGACTCTGAGGTAATGACACTGTCACCAGTCAGCTACCCTAGGGCTATTACAAAGGGTACCCAATTATACTCTGTAAGATTAATATTAATACAAATGGTAAGGCATGACTAAAGCAGCAAGGTATTCAGGAGCAGCAACAGCATCACTAAAACAAGCATAAGTACTTTCAAGATGCTAAACATATTCTCTAAAGGACCAGCCACAATGAAAGGTATTAAAATATTTAATCATAAATAATAAAACAGAAAATAGGAGAATACTGAATACAATAAAAAAACAAGTTTCAGCCACAGAGATATATAGAATAATACAGCTGGCTAGACAAATGTAGAAAACAATACTAAACTATTCTCACTAAATGGCACTGACTGACTAAAGAATTACTGTTTCCTGACTACTTACTAAAGCATGACAAGCTGGTGTGTGCTGAGTGTCTTGCAAAAGCCAGATGCTGTCTTTCTCTGTCTGTATGGATGTGTGAGATATATATTCTGTCAGAAATCTTTCCTGTCAGGTTCCAAAGAGCTGCTGCAAGAGTTCCAAAGAAACCAGAAGCCAGTTAGAGGATGACATAACCTCTGGTCACATGTCTCTAGTACAATACACACTCAGAGGTTTGCTAACATCTGTGGCAGCATCTGAAAATTATAACACAATTTAAAACTTCCCAACCTTCCAAGGTTCTCTGATAAGCATACACATTTGATCAGTTACAACAATACAACCTACTATGCATATATACATTCTTTCTGTGCAGCAGGACCTACTGTTGATGCAGTTTTAACACAAGTAACATTACAAATATATTTTAAACTCAAACATCTATACAGATCAGTGTGACAGTCAAATAACATAAAATTATTTACAAACCTCCAGCTAGCTATACTAGCATATGTACACATGTACCACCCTTCTCTCCCTGGAACAGATGGTACTACCTCATAACATCACAACAAGAAATCTGGAAAAAGCCACAAATAATGGGGTGAAAAAACCCCAAAAATAGGGACACTTTTTAGAAAGTTGATAGACAGGTTTTGTATTAGCATGAATTTCTAAAGGATACGAAATCTGAAAATCAAACATCTGCCATTATTTTCTAACTTCAGTGATGTGCCAGTGATTTGCCAGAAAAAATACAATTTTATGAGAAACAGGTCACAAATATGAGACAAAAACTGGTCACTCTACAAAAATCTGATAATTGAGATGTATGTTGAGGTATACTGGAAGTATGAAACACTTTAGTTTAAAGGTGTCCATAAAATTTGTCCTGGTAATAAATAATAGTATTTAGTGACCTTTCTGTAAACTCCTAATAATAATTAAAAAAAAAAAAAAATATATATATATATATATATATATATATATATATATATATATATATATATATATATTTATAGCTATATATATATATATATATATATATATATATATATATATATATATATATATATGTATATACACACCCACCCACACACACACATATATATTTCTAACAACATCACCAATCAGATCATTTTCATACCCTTTTTAAATATTTTAATAGTAGCAAACGAATTTCTTTAGATTTCATCCCATATATTACTGGGTTTAACGCTGAAGGTATCACAATATAAAGGATTGAAAAGAAGGCATGAATGTGGTATGAAAATCTGTTCTCAAAAATAAATACTAGTATATATAATGTTCCTAATAAATAAAACATTAAAATAACAAACAAATGGGAGCTGCATGTGCTAAAAACCTTTCCACGTGACTCCTGTGATCGTAAATTTATAGCAGCACTAATAATCATATAATATGACAAGCCAATTAAGAATGTATCAGGTGGACTTATTAAAAAAAGGGCAATAGTCATATAATTATCACTCAAAAATGTATGTGTGCATGCATTGTAAATCACAGCAAAGTATTCGCAAAAAACATTATTGACAGTACATTTGTTGGAGTATGCCAACATTCGGGCAATCACAGGAATAGGCATTATAAAACAGAGACTTCGTATTATAATAAACACACATCCTTTGAAAATAAATGTATTTGTCATTATAGATGAATATCGGAGAGGCTTACACACTGCAACATAGCGATCATAGGCCATTAACACTAGCAGTGATGATTCCATTACAGTAGGGAAATAAACAAAAAACATTTGAATGAAGCAGACATGAAATGGCATAACATGTGTTCCAAACCACAATGTTGCTAAAAGACTTGGCAGTAGTGTAACACCTGAGACAAAATCTGCTGCTGCTAAGATACAAATTAAGATGTACATAGGTTCATGCAGACTTGCTTCTCTTATTATAATTGTCATGATGGTTAGATTACCAAAACATGTCAAGAAAAACATTGCTGTGAAAGGAAGTGAAAGCACTTTATTCCAGTTCTCAAATCCAGGAAAACCGCTTAGGACAAATTCTTGATCTTGACAGCTGATATTGCTGATTTTTACTGAACAACATGATAAACTGTCCATAATGATCTGTAAGTAAGCAGACAAACCATATTATTTCATTTCATTTTTTTTTACCTTCACTAATTAGCAGATACATTCTGTGATGTTATTTTCTATTTTTCGTATTAATTAAGAACACTTCTAGCATTAAGTGGCATCAGTAGCTGTTCTGACTAGAGAAAATATTCTTCTGGTTATCTTGAGGCGCATGAAGAAAGTACAGTCATGTAAGTAAACTTATCATAACAGTAGATGTTTGACTGATCACTGCTGCAATATCCTTAGCCCTATGGATTATGTTAGCCCAGCCATCATCTAAAGCATCAGGGCAATTTCCATGTACTCAAACCATTTTAGTCAGTGGAAGCTGAGCTGATAAAAAAGACAGGATTGGATGCCAAGCCCTTCCAAATGTTCATACCAACAGAGAGAAGAAGCCTAAAGCCCCGATAAAGACAATGCTAAGAAAATAAAAATAAAGATCCCCACTTTGGCAACAAAAATATACAAAACAAGTTGGGTTGAGGGAGGGATCAGCCACTGTAGCAGTGATCAGTCAAACATCTACTGTTATGGTAAGTTTACTTGCAAAACTGTGCTATATTTATCATAAGGATCATAACTGGAATACTGCTAAATGTGTAGAAAACCATAGCTTAGACTGCCTGGGAAAAAAAAGGAAGGAGGGTCCAGGAGCCCCTGGTGAGTGGTCCTAGCAAAGCCTGTCCTGGACCTGTAGAAGGGATCTAGTTTATAATGCTTTGTATAAGTGTACACAGAGGACAGAGTTGCTACTAGAATACTTCTGAAATCCAGCCCTTTCCAAAAATCCACTGATGAAGTTAAGGCCCTTGTAGAATGAGCTTTGACACTGCCTGAAATTGTCTTGTGATAATTACACCAGGCAACCACTTGGAAATATTATGTTTTGATGGGGGTTGTCATTTTTCCTTCCTTTATAAGAAATAGTCAGCTGATCAGAATTCCTGAAAGATTTTGTTCTTTCAAGGCAGCATTTGAGATATCTACGGACATACAAGGTATAAAGTACATATCAGCCTCATTTTAAAATTCTGGAAAGAAGACAGTGAGTTGGATAGCTTGGCTCAAAGTAAACTCAGATATTATGTTTGGCACAAATGAAGGATTAGTTTATAAGTAAATCCTATACTTTTGGAAAAAGGGATAGAGTTGACCCAACATTAGAATGTGCAACTCTAATACTCTTCTTACAGAGATTAGAGCAATGTACAACACCGTTTACCATGTTAACTCATTGCAGCCTCATGACGTCTCCAGGCATTTCTGCAGTTATATCTTACTGATACCGCTAGGTGTCAAATTTTGCTTATTTGTATTTGCGTCAATAATTCTAAAACTATGCCACATACAAAGTATTAGAAGATTTCATCATAAAGCCTATAAAAATGGCAAACACAATTGTATTGATATTTGGCCTCTGTCAAGTACAGATAAGGAGATATTGAATATTATTTGTATGCTATTTATTTGTATTGTAATACGTTTGATATTTCTCTCAATATGTCAAGAATCAAATGGCACAGACAGAACTGCTTAGCCTTATATGAAAGCTCACAGCTACGTGAAGAAAATGCTGCCACCAGCAATTTTATTGCTTGAATGGTTACTGAATTATTGTAAGCTGTCTGTACAACACTGCATCATATTTACTGTTGTTATTGTGGCATATAATATCCATTTTAAGACCTAGAACTGAATCAATACAGCAAGTCTAAAGGTTACTTTCTGCTAACCTAGTACTGAGAACTATCAAACAGTGAATCACATGCAAATGAGAAAAAAAAAACTTGTGAAAATGGTTATCTCAAACTTTCAGAATATACTAGAATATACCAGTGCTCCACTAGTGGGACTCATTCTCTCAACATCAGCATGGTCTGTGCTTGTACCATGTTGCTAAGGCCTGGAACTCCTTACCTGTATCCATTTGATCAACACTCTCCCTCATCTCCTTTAAAACCATTCTGAAAGACTTCCTAGGCAAAAACTGGCTCTGGTGTAACGTGTCAATACTTGAATAAATTATATACCTAAATGTGACCAAATACCTGTTCATACCTTACATCTCCTTACTCTTCCTTCTTCACTCACTTCCTTATTTCTATCAATTCCTCTCCCCGGCTTTCCCCTCTAAATATACATAAGCCTGATTTTCTCTCATTTCATATTGTAATTCCTGTTTGTTTTATAATAATGTACCTTTAATTTCTCTATAAACTGACTAACATTTCTAATTTGTTATATAACTTATATCTGTTCTTAACTAATGCTTTCATAATATGTATAATTTGTTATAGTTATTTGAATAATAATGTTTTTGTATTATTATTAAAGACAGTAAAATTATTGTCCTTAAAATGTTTTGCAATAATTTGGATCTTTTCTTCCCAGACATCAACTGAAAATGGGCTCCTACCTACTCTGACTTTCCTAGGAATCAAATGTCAGTAAACAAACAAATAAATGAATAAACAAACAAATAAATAAATAAATAAATAAATAAATAAATAAATAAATAAATAAATTATATACTTAAATAAGAATAAGCACCTATTTATATCTTACACCTCCTTAATTCAACTGCTTCACACACTTCATTTGGTCAGTTTCTGTCCCCTGACTCTTTATCTAAATATGGCATAACCCTATTTTTTTCTCCCACTTCTTATTGCAAGACCTGTTGTTTTACACTAACGTACATATAATTTCTCTTAACTAGCTAAAATTTTGCTAAATATGAAATCACTGTTATGTAATTTCATCAATTCTTAACCAGTGTTTTCACATTATATCTAATTTGGCATTCGTGTTTCAAGTGTAGGTTTTTTTGCTGTTATTTCAAATGCATAATTTTTAAAGACTGCAACATTTCCGTTATTAAACTATTTTGTAATACTTTGGAGCTTTTTTCTCCAGGCCTCTACTCAAAATGCACACTCACCAAGTTGGCTTTCCCAGTAATTAAATGTCAGTCAATCAATCAATCAAGCAATCAATCAATAAACACATCTTTGGGAATGATAGAAGGTTTAAATTCAGGTTATCTAATTCATCTCAATTATTCATACATAGAAATCTACATAAATCAAAGAAATGCTGGAAGGAAATCAGAGGAGACAGAAATTCTGCTGTGACAGAAATTCTATAAGGTTGACAGAATTACAGGCTGTAGGAAAACTAAGAATTCAGCACTGTAATCTCAAGCAAGAAGTCAATAGTAAAGCAGGTAAATCAAAATGCTAGTTCATGAGCAGAAGACATCATTGCATTTGCATAAGATAAATGCTTCAAAGTTGAAATTAATGAAAGATGAGCAACCAGAAATGTTGTGAGAAAACTAAAGGTTCTGAGAACTGTAATGTTAAAGAGCACAAAAGACTCAAAAGATAATCACAAGGTGTTCTTTAGCTACTTCAAAAATCTGGGTGGCAGCTCTCAGATCTGCTCTGAGCTGGTGCATAATGGAACAAAATACACTGAACCCACAGACATTGCCAACATCCTGGCAGACAGGTTCAGTACAAACTTCACCCCCCTTCCTCCCCAAAAGGGCCTGTGTCTATTACAGAAGAAATCAGTCCTCCAGACATCTCAGACACACAGATGAAAGCAGCCCTCTCCAAAGTAAAAAACACAGCATCAATGGGGCCAGATGGAATCCCAGGCTGAGTCTTACACGAGCTCCAAAACGAACTAAACCCTCACATGAATTCACTATTCCAACTCAGCCTTACCACAGGTTATGTAACCAAAGAATGGCGTACAGCAACAGTGATCCCGCTCCACAAAGGTGGCGCCACAACGGATCCCAGGAACTCTATATAATAAATCTGTGGGTTCAGTGTATTTTGTGCCATTATGCACCAGTTCAGAGCAGAAAACCACAGTGAAAAACTTCTCTAAAGCAAATTTCACACTCCTTAAAACCAAGGTGGAATCCTTCAAAGCCCCCAGGCCTGTGGAAGATATGGCCCAGACCGCAGAATCATTTATAAACGCATTCTATGAACACCTTCAGGAATGCATGGATCATGCAATCCCAAATAAAACCAAGACCCAATCCTCCAAAGGCAGGCATTCTGTCTGGTGGACCCCAGCCATAAAAAACTATACAATAGAAGGAGGAAGCTACTACATGACAGAGCAAAATCCCAAAAAGGGAAGGCATCTCTGATCAGTATTAGCAAAAAACTACGGGCAGTCATAAAATCATGTAAGGCCAGCTTCGAGAGAAAAATTGCACAGGACACTAAGGATAATCACAAGGCTTTCTTTAGTTATGTTAGGAACCTGGGTGGAAATTCCCAGATATGCTCAGAATTAGTCCAAAATGACAAAAAATACACCGAACCCACAGACATTGCCAACATCCTAGCTGACAGGTTCAGCGCAAACTCCCCCCCCCTCCCCACCAAAAGGGCAAATATCTATCTCAGCAGAGTGCTGCCCCCCTGACATCTCAGATGCTCAGGTAAGAGCCGCCCTCTCCAAAGCAAAAAACACAGCATCAATGGGACCAGACGGTGTCCCGGGCTGCGTCCTACATGAACTCCAAGAAGAGCTAAACCCAAACATAAAACTACTGTTCAATCTCAGCCTTATTACAGGATATGTACCCAAAGAGTGGCGTACAGCAACAGTGGTCCCTCTCTACAAAGGTGGTGCCTCAACGGATCCTGGAAACTATCGCCCCATAAGCCTGACTAGCTTGGTCTGCAAAGCTATGGAAAGGATCATCATGGACCTCATAAATAAAGATACTGGGGACCTACAGACACTGGATCCTACCCAGTTCGGCTTTGTTAAGGGCAGATCCTGCCTCTTAAACCTGGTCGATTTCTTTGAAACAGTCACCAAGGCCATTGATGAGGGGAAGGTGGTCCACACAGCCTACATGGACCTCGCAAAAGCCTTCGATACAATACCCCACTCGGGCATTATAGATAAGCTCACCAGCTTAAATATAAACTCCTATGTCACTAGATGGGTTGCAAACTGGCTCAAGGACAGAACCCACATGGTTAGAATTGCTGGAGCCATGTCAGACTCCAAACCAGTTACAAGTGGCGTCCCACAAGGCTCAGTCCTGGGACCTCTCTTGTTCGGTATATATTTCTCGGAGGTACAGGCCAACATGGAAGGACTGTGGTTGACCAAGTTTGCAGATGACTGCAAACTAGGCGCCATAATCGACTCTCCAGCTGACACAAGCATCCTACAAAAGGTCCTCATAGAAACAGACAACTGGTTCCAGAGCCATGGCCTCAAGCTGAACGCCAAAAAGTGTATAGTCATCCCCTTTGGCAAAAACAAAGTGCCCACAAATTACCACATAGGTGGTAATCCATTAAGTACGGAAGAAGTAATTGGGGACCTGCGGACCCAAGTTGATAGCAATCTCTCATTTGAAAACCACGTGGCCAAAATGGTTAGAAAAACATTTTATATAGCCCACCTAATCATGAAGAGATTCACATCTAGATCACGGGAGGTCATCGTGCCTCTTTACTCATCCCTCATCAGGCCCATAATTGAGTACAATGCCCCTTTTGGGATGTACCTTACCAGACACCTGCAGCAACTGGAAAGACCCCAAAATAACCTCACCAAGAGGATCAAAGGGCTCAAACAGATGCCATATGCTGCCCGGTTAAAGAAACTCCAGCTCTACTCAGTGGCATACCACCTGCTCAGAGGTGATCTGTGCCTGACATATAAAGCCATGTCCAACCCGGAATTAATGGACATGCTGCACCTCAGAAAATCCAAATCCCATCAAGCTATGAGCTCGAGAGACTTGAACCTCAGCACTGAAATAAATAGGACATGCTGGAGGGACAGATTCATAACCCAGAGGCTCCCTTCACTCTGGAATAAAATCCCAGTCCAGGTTAGGCAGAGTCCCTCATTGACTCTCTTCAAGAGGAATCTTGATGAGTGGATGGGAGATCATAGGTTTACCTCGGTATCACTTCTGTGTCACTGTTAGACAGAGGCACAGTATACTAACCTCGAAAAAGGGCATAGCAAAATTCATTTAAAATGGGTGGCAAAAGCCAAACACACTCTGACTAGGCTTATAAATGCCCTAGGGCAGATAGCCTAGTATGAACCTATGAACCTATGAACCTATAAGCCTGACTAGCCTGGTCTGCAAGGCTATGGAGCACATCATCATGGATCTCATTAACAAAGACATTGGGAACCTCCAAACATTGGACCCCACCCAATTTGGCTTTGTTAAGGGCAGATCTTGCCTCTTAAACCTGGTTGATTTCTTCTAAATAGTTACCAAAGCCTTAGATGAGGGAAAGGTAGTCCACACAGCCTACCTAGACCTCACTAAGGCCTTCGACAAAATACCCCACTCAGGTATCATAAATAAGCTTACCAGCTTAAAAATCAACCCATATGTCACAAGATGGGTTGCAAACTGGCTCAGGGATAGAACTCACATGGTCAGAGTTGCGGGTGCCATGTCCGACTCTAAACCAGTCACAAGTGGCATCCCACAGGGATCAGTCCTGGGACCACTCTTGTTTGGTATATACTTCTCTGAGGTACAGGCAAACACGGGAGGACAGTGTCTGACCAAGTTCGCAGATGACTGCAAACTGGAAGCCATAATCAACTCTCCGGCTGACACAAGCATCCTCCAGAAAGGCCTTACAGAGACTGATACCTGGTGTCAGAACCATGGCCTCAAGCTAAATGCAAAAAAATGTATAGTCATCCCCTTTGGGAAAAACAAAGAGCCCACAAACTACCATATAGGAGGAAATCCACTAATTACGGAAGAAGTAATCATGGATCTGGAGACCCATGTAGATAGTAACCTCTCCTTTGACAATCACATTGCCAAAGTGGTTAGAAAGACCTTCTATATAGCCCACCTAATCACAAAGGGGTTCACATCTAGATCAAGAGAGGTCATTGTGCCCCTCTACTCATCACTTATCAGGCCCATAATTGAGTACAATGCCCCATTTGGGATGTACCTTACCAGACACCTGCAACAGCTGGAGAGACCTCAAAAATAGCTCACCAAGAGGATAGTAGGCCTCAAACATGCAGTTATGCAGTTCAACTAAAGAAACTCCAGCTCTACTCAGGTGCTTACCGCCTACTCAGTGGTGATCTCTGCCTGACATACAAGGGCATGTCCAACCTGGAATTGTTCGACATGCTCCACCTCAAGAAAACCAAATCTACTAAAGCTACAGGCTCCCGGGATTTAAACCTTAACTCAACAATAAATAGGACATGCTGGAGGGATAGATTCATATCCCAAAGGCTTCCCATGCTCTGGAATAGAATCCCAGTCCATGTTAGGCAGAGACCCTCATTGACCCTCTTCAAGGGAAATCTTGACGAGTGGATAGGCAATCATAAATTTGCTCCTGGGATCACTTCTATGGCCCTGCAGGACAGAGGCTCAGGAATCTAGTTAAAAAGGGAGGCGAAAGGCAACAAATTCTGGCTAGGCTTATAAATGCCCTATGGCAGATAGCCTAGTACCTACCTATGAACCTATGATCCTCTTGAAACCATGTCTCCAAAAAACTGTAGGCAAGTAAGAACTGTACAAAACAATGACCAGATTTCTTATATAAATCAACATACTATACGTTTCATATATAGCTGATCAATAAAGAAAAGCATACAGATGTATGGACTGTTGAAGAGTTGAATATAATTGTATGTAATGAAAAGCTTCATTACTAAAAATATCAGGAGAATTCAGTAAGCCCTACATGATTTCTTTACACGTATGCATCACGGCGCAATATGTACATGAGCATGAATGGTTTTAGATTCAGTAAGCACCACTTAGTGCACAAGTACGTGCAAACAAGAAAAGTTTCATGTAATGTAAATTACCTCATAAGCAGGTGAATCTTATGCAAATGACTCAGCTGGAGCAATCCAACAAGCAGAAAGGTATCCATGTAGACCATGTGTCTGTGTCCATAGTGTAAGCAGAAATGTTCCATGTACTGGAGTGTCCACAGAAAGAAGAGGATGTAAAAGTCCACAAATATGGATATAACTCCCATGAAATGGTTAGAATTAGTGATAGATGAAGTATGCATTGTTGATGTCGGAAAATCAAGGGAATATGTAAAACTAATTTTTTTTAAATGATTTTGGCATGTTTGTGCTATGTGCTGCAGTGTTCAAACATGCCTAATTGAAAAAAAAAAAAAAAAGAAAGGAGTAAAAAGCATTTTATAATATTTGTCAGAAATGTATTAAAGGACATTTCATCTGGTCTGTACAATGGTGCATTGGTGCTATTGCCTAGGTCATACAATATGAACCATGTAGTTACCAGGCTGTCAGCATGGATATGTATGCAAATGAGGTGGACACTCATTGCCAAAATGGTTAGGAAGACCTTCAGCCCCTCACTGACTCTGTTCAAGAAATTTGTTGAATCGGTAAAAGGAGCAACCATGTCCGCAGATCCCTTTTGTGTAGGCTCCTACACCATGTTGATATTTCTACTGGATGTGGATGCCAGCAGGGAGGTGTGTTCCATTTATTTTAGGAATTTTTAAATTCCTGGTGCACGTTTGCACAGTATGCCACTTAGTTGAGCGTGTTCATGTGAAACACACCACCCATATCATAATGATGACAGAGGCAGCAAGTAATTAAAAGCAGATATATTCGATTATTGATTGTGACTTTTGTATAAGCTATGCTGCATGGTGTGACACATAACTTAACTTGCATGTGCAGCACACTACCCACGTGACAGTGATGATTATTTAGAAGTAAATAAGCTGTGCTGAGTGACATGGTACACAGTGGCATGACACGCACCAAAGTATGGCCATTAAATTATGTTAAATACAGTTTAGGCAGGTGAAATGCATAATAAGTTGCCAATCACACATGGTGCCTATAGCAGACCTATATAAAGTATGCATACATCCTACAATCTGATTTTCCCTCAATACTCTGAACCATTGGAGTACTGACTTGGAAATTTTAACTGATGAGATAATGCTAGGAGCTGCTGCAGCTATTCTACATCTGCATGTACTAGATGCTGAATGGTGCTGCTGACAATAGGCCTAGGCTGAGAAGGAAAAGTGTGTTCAGGCCCAGGGTAACTTTCCAGGAGCTACATGAGCTGGAGATTGCACAGCACTACAGGGTGGACAGGGAAATATTACAAGAGCTCACTGAGCTCTGCCACCCTCAACTCAGAGCCAGAGCCAGCAGAGTGGAGCCCATGCCAGAAGAAACAAAGGTATTTGTAGCCCTTAGGATACTAGCTACAGGTACATTTCAAAGACCAACTGTGGACATGATGGGGGTCTCACAGGCATCTGCATCCAGGATAGTCCACCAGTTCCTGAATACTATGCTACCACATGCCAGTGAGCACATATCTTTTCCCTCTCCCCTGAGACAAGGGCCAACAATATGCAACAGTTCTACCATTTAGCACACTACCCTGAGGTACTGGGTGCCATAGACTGCACCCACATACACATCAAGGCTCCACCTGGTGAGCAGGGTAGAATCTACGTTAACCACAAGAGGTACTACTCCATCAACTTGCCAAGTCATGTGCAATGCCCAGGTGATTATCCCAAATGTGTGTGTTGGCAGCCCTGCTAGTTATCATGACTAAAATATCTGGCACACATCTCAGCTCTACCAGATGTTTGCTATGGAGGACATCCCGTATGGACATTTACTGGGGAATGCTGGCTATGCCCTTGAACCGTGGATGTTAACATCCATCAGAAATGAGCACACACTCACAGAAGAATGCCATAATGAGGCACACACACAAGCTAGGGGCATCATAGAGCATGTGTTTGGGCTGCTGAAGTCATGGTTCCAGTGCCTAGATATATCTGGCGGATCCTTGCAGTATTCTCCAGCCACATGTGCACATATGTTCACAGTATGTTCTATACTACACAATATGATCCTGTGGAAACAGCAGGAGCAGCAAAGGGAAGGGATACACAGCCCCCCACCAGTGCATAGGTCACCACAGTCACAGGAGGACTTGGAGGAGAAACCCCTGCTGATGTCCCTGTAGGCAGACTTAGGTATACTCAACAGGCCCTGGCTTTGGCTAAGAGGCAAAGCATGGCACATTCACTGAAAACCTAGGGCTCTAGGGACTGACACCTTACTCCTACTCACATACAGAAATTAAAAATGATGGCAGGCAACCCACACATCCTGTACCTACTCATATATATTGGCTCTGTACTGCTTGCATCAGAAAGAGTCAGCCCTGAACTATGGTTGTGTCAGCTGCTGCATTTACAAGGTAATTCCATAACCTTTACAGTACTCATAAGGATTATTATAATATGACATTGCATGTATCGATTTGGTACATTATGCAACTAAATATATTGGGCTACTTGCACAGAACGTACATCCACATGGGGCTACAGATACCTATTCCACTATCTTGTTTACAAGAGTATTCACTAGCCCTCATACATGGAATACTCATGCAGACCTTCTGCAACAGATCACTGGTACATCTGTCAAGGGAGATGTTAGACAGTGGGGTGACATAATAGTCAGACTGCTGTACATCCCAGGACACCTGCTGTAACACAAACTCAGCAATGGTACAGCAGCATGCCAGGCAATCTCAGCAGACTAACAAAGAAATCGATCATAAATTCTATATCTTACTTAATGGAAATAACTATATATGCATGTATGCAGTTGAATGAGTGATGAATGGTTGCTGTCTGTCAAGCAGCATTTTTGGCTCAAGGAACTAGCATAATTAGCTTGTGTAGTGGCATTCATTGTTATAATCTAGATGCAACCACTTATTTTGGATGTCAAGTGGTATTATTGTTTGTTTTACAGACTGTCAGTCTTGTGTGTGTGGTACAATATTATTAACGTTTGTGACATATTAATTACATCACACAACTGAAGAGAGTAATAGCCAAGTTCAGTGATGTGCAGCTGTGTAGAAACAGGGACAGATGTCATACTTTATCCGTAACACACAAATCCTGGACTGGACTATAGGGAGATGTGGGCTGGAATCAGGTTATAACCAGCAAAACCCCAACTGGGCATGCTAATATGCTTAGTTAAGCAGAGCGCAAGTCTGTTGCTCCCCAATCAGAATGACTTATTAAATATAGATATGCCTAGAGATACAGACATATATGTATACATATATTTCTGACAGTATCTCTCTCTCTCTCTCTCTCTCTCTATATATATATATATATATATATATATATATATATATATATATATATAGATATATATATATGTATATAAAAATCTATATACACACACATGTATACATAAATATATGTATATGTGTGTATATATATATATATATATATATATATATATACACACACACACACACACACACACACACACACACACACACATGTGTGTGTGTGTGTAGACACATTTATACATATATCAGACACACACACACACACACACACACACACACACATCCGTGTATAATTATGTCTCTGTTATCTACAGATATATGTTTATATGTCTGTGTATGTCTTTATTGTCCTACATATCTTGTTACTGGTGATTAAAGCTGCAGTATGACACATATATATAATGTTCCTGAAAGGACCAAATGTAATGGCTCAGCAGCACATAATGCACTTCCCTGCAGCCTCCCGTGCCTGCCGGATGTCACCATACCTACACTAACAGGTGAACAGGTGGCGTCATGTATCATGTTATATATGCAGGCACATTGTTTTTGCCCACATGCTTGCCTATCCAAATGCAAACAGCCACATATGGCCAAAATGGCTACTGTAGACCCATAGCTAGGGCAAACAACAGCAATCTGACTGCAAGGCTACTGGATGCAGAGAACAGTTAAGAGACAATGTCAATTTGCAGCCCACACATGTTGCTCAACACAAGCCTAGTTTATGTACTGCATTAGTATTTGCCTGCATTCACATATGAAAGAGTCTTAATCCATGGCACGTGCTGTAAATGCTGTGATCTGTATTATGTAATACTAGATAGCTAGGGATTGTAATCTTACTCCAGCCTACTTGCTGTGTGTGTGTGTGTGTGTGTGTGTGTGTGTGTGTGTGTGTGTGTGTGTGTGTGTGTGTGTATATACAAAACAAATGGGAATCCCACCGTAACTCTCAAATGTCAGTGAGTCTGCACTTTGCCATGATAATGTCAGACTTAAGCTGTGGTGCATGCTGTAAATTATGTGATCTGTAATGTGTAACACTAATTAGGTATGGGTTCTAATTTCACTCCAGCCCACTTGGTGTATTTGTGTGTGCATGCATCCCCTGCCCAACAAGCGGGAATCCCACATTAACTCCCAAATGTCAGTGGGCCTACACTTTTTGGCTCTTGCAGGTGCTGCAGGCCTGCAAGCCCTTCTCTTCCACAAGGCCTGCTGATGTCTTGAACCTTAACACTACCAATTGCCAATATAATGTCAGACTTAAGCCATGGCGCATGCTGTAAATACTGTGAACTGCCTTGTGTAACACTAGATAGGTAGGGGTTCTAATCTCAATCCAGTCCACTTGCTGTGTGTATGCATCCCCTTGAAAAATAAATATGATCACCACACTGACTTAGAGGTGGAGTTTTGCAATATTTTGGCTGTCATATGTGACATGCGCCTTCAAAGTCCTGACCAGAACAAGGCATGCTGATGTCATCTACCATAACATTACCTAAAGAGATATTAATAGCACACTTGAGGTGTGGTGCACGCATTAAATACTGTGATCTGTAGTGTATACCATTAGATAGATAGATGTTCTAATGTAATTGTAGCCTACTTGAACTGCATATGCTGTTCACTGTTCTGTATATATGAACTGAAAGTAGTACTATTCTCACTGTAACCAGGTGCGTGTGTGCAGATGTTAGAGCATTTTACATCGGCATATGGTATCCTAGGATCATTGGACTGTAGTATCCTAATGGGCTTATGTCCCATAAAATTCAAGTCACATTCTAACCCTTATTTACACAATCAGCACATATTGCCTCTGTCAACATGGGACACATGAGGAGCCCTGTGGTGACATGACAGTCATCCACCACACAATCATACAGATTGCATCTGATTTGGGCCAATGAGGTACTCTGTTTGCCATTAGGTGGAAGTCTGTTCCAACAGTTTGCAATAGTGTGGTACACATATTTCCCCCACCAGCATGTATTATTAAACATCACATATCAGGTAATGGGACACGTTAACACCCCAGGTTGCATCCTACATGAACACAGGCAAGGACTTGCAGAACCTTTAGGCACCCTATTCACCAAAGCCTGAGTACTGCTTTTGTCCCAGCAGAGTGGAGGACAGCCACTGTCATCCCTTTGTACAAAGTTGAAGCATACACCGACCCAGGAAATTATAGATCCATCAGCCTAACTAGCCTGATCTGCAAGGCCTTGGGATGGATTATCAGGGAACCCATTAAAAAGGACATCAGTAACCTCTAAGCACTCACCCACACAGTTTGGTTTTGTTAAGGGGAGGTCATTCTGTTAAATTTAATCCACCTCTTTGAGACAGTCTCCAAAGCCTTGAATGAGGGGAAGACAGTGCAAGCCACCCACCTTGTCCTGGCCAAAGCCTTCAATACTATTCATCACTCTGGTATAATAGATAAACTGTCTCAACTAGACATCACTCTGTATGTTACCAGATGGGTAGCAAACTGGTTCACTGATAGAACCCATCTACTCAAAATAGAGGAAGCCATCTGAAGTAGTAGACCCATAATGAGTGGTGTGTACAGTCTTGGGGCCTCTGTTATTTGGGATATACGTTTCTGAGGTGCAGGCCAAAACCAGTGGGCTATGGCAGACCAAGTTTGCAGATGACTGCAAGCTGAGTGATGTCAACAATTCCCCTAGTGATGTGGACACCCTCCAAGAGGATCTCACCCAAACAAATGACTGGTGCTAGAAACATGACCTCAAACTGAATGCTAGAAAATGCCTCATCATCCCATTTGGGGAAAGTTAATTCCCCACAAATTATCACAATAATAACAAGGACCTAAGCACCCAATCAGTTGTGAGGGACTTGGGCACCCATGTTGATAGAAAACTGATGCTCAACCTGGATAGTTGGATGGGGAAGAGAAAATACAACCCTGAGATTCCACATGTATCCCTGCTGGACAGGGGTATTTGGTGCTGATGTGGCAGAACACAGCCTAAATTCTTGGCTAGGCTTGTAAGGGCCCCAGGACCAATAGCCTAGTAACTTCCTGTGATCGTTTGATCCTATTTCCTTACAGCATATAATACATTTACCATTTCACTCACAGAGTTACAGCATGTCCAGCACAGCAGCATCACACATTGCCCTGTATACAAGGTTGAGATCACTTCTGAGTGGTCTACATGACACAAGCTGTAATGCCAGTAATTGCACATGATCCCCATAGGTCAGATACTGGGGACTTGAAGTTCCCTTGTGAGGAAACTTTGTGTTGTCTCCAGTTTCAGTGGTGCCTGCAAAGGTACATGCGAAAATGACCATTGTAGTGAAATATTGGCATGCTGAGGGAAGAGTACACAGAGGTTATAAACACAGCATTATCAAGTGACAGTGTCCCCACTAATGACATGACCATGATATACTACCTGTCTTACCCTGTGGAGACATGGTGATCTATGTTAAGGTAGGTGTAAACCTGTGTGGCCAGGCCTGTGTCCCAGGTCTATCAACCTAGTGTATGTACATCAGGTGTGGCTAATGAAGTGCGACTTACCAGGAACCTTGCTGTTACCAATGGAAATGATACTACATACACATCTGTATGGAGTTACATTCATGAGTATGTGAATAAGCATATGTTCATGAAGACCCTCTTGTGGGACAGTGACATAATTGAGAGATTGTATGGCTGCTCCCAATTTGCATTGCCACAAGGTGCTCCTTATCCTCCTGTCAGCTACAGCTGAGTCTATGCAGTTGTACAGGTGGCACACATTGCAGTGAAGATATGGATGTCCGTGCATGCACAGAGAACTTGTTCAACTCTGCAATCATTACCTTTGGCCTTGCTAGTTTGTACTGCCTGTCAGGCAACCAGGCAACACACTGGATGTTGTGTGACATGATGTGGGAACACAGACATGTCTTTTGGCTACATAAATGTACAGCATAACATACATAGGACAACTGTGGGTACACACACTTTGATCAAATGTGGCCAGCCCTCTGCAGTGCACCTCACATCCATGGCATGGAGACATGCATCATGAAGCTGATGATGTTCAGGCTGCATGAACTGCTGTGACATTGTGACCTCACAGCAATCACTGTCATTGTGGTGCTTGCCTGAGCAACCTTGCACATGTATGTCATGGGACATTGTACATCACAGTGTGACACTGCAGCTGTGATCCAATAAACCATCTGCACATTACCCTATTGAAATCCTAATAACCCTGGAATACTAGGCATAATACATGCCATACTGTAATGATTCCTCTGATTGCTACTCAAGGCATCTACCTGGTATAGGGTATGTCAAAGCTACAGAGCCTTCCATGAGGTGGGACAACTATGTGAATGTATAAACAGGTTGAGGCCTGCTTCTCACATGGAGTTTGGTACTAATGTTTTACTTTTGGTGAGAGTCAAAGCGCAGGGGCATGGTACCTCAGCAAAGAGTGGTTGTGTTGAGACCAGCAGTTGCAGTAGCCAGGCATCATTAATTCAAGGGACTCCACTCTTGTCAGTATTCCTCATAAGGTAATTGTGTCAGTGCAGTATACATTGCTTGAGTGGTGTGCAGGTGCAGGATAACTGTGTGAACAGTGCCTCCTTACCTTTCCCAGGGTGTATGTATGAATTCTACCCCCCCCCCACTGCTTGCCTCTGGTCTTTACAGACACAGACATTTTGGCAAACTACCTTCTTGGAAATCATGATGAAATTAAAGTTGATACATAGTTGTTACACAAGGCAAGTAGCATGCAGGGACAACTGGCGTCCCAGATGTCTCAGTAGTGTTACGTATACAGTCATGAAAAGACTTATAGAAATGATCAGTAACAATGTAGTATGCCCGCAGACACTGGCCCAAACCCAGTTTGTATTGTTCAAGGTCAGATCATGCCTACCTTAGGCTTTGGACTGAATTGATTCTTACAAACTGTGATGGATGAGCGGAAAATAACTCATCCCACTTACCATGTCCCGATAATGCATTCATCAAGATTAGGCTTTCAGGTTTTTGTGGACACACTGTAGAGGTGTTTTACAAACTTGTATGTCAGCTGTTGGATAGTCAAGTGACTGACAGTCATTATCTGTGCAGATAAGAATTTGTAGGCCAGCATTACAATGAGCCCAGTTCCCAGAGGACTACCCACACACATCATTCCTGGGACTACTCTCCTAGCCATTCCCTTCTCTGCAGTCACAACAAGTGTCAGTGACCTCAGACTGGCTACATTTTCAGATGTTTGCAAATAAGGGACTGTCAATGTTTCACACACAGAACCAACAGTTGCCCAGGATGGGATGACATACACATTCAGTTGCTGTCAGAGCTGTTGACAAATACTACATGCCAAAGAATGCACAATACTATACTTTTGGGAGTCAGCTACCCCCCGGACAATATCATATTGTCCTCACACCTCCAACAGTTGACCCACTAGGTAGGGAATTATGGACACAGAGTGATGTAGCCTTTGACTTTCACTGGTCAGTAAGATGTGGGGCTTTTTGCACTGTTGTGCAACCTATAGATAAAAGTATGGCATGCAAATCCCAGAATGTCATTGTTTCACTGTATGTGGCACTCATCACACCAATCACTGAGTGCAATGACACCTGCGGTATGTAAGTACACAGGCACATCTGACACTTGTAACAGCCAGAGAGGTCCCACAGTAACAAAATACACAGTGTACATAACATGTCCAATGCAGACTGTGTCAAGGCCAAAACTGTGTATTCTGTCCCTTACATGCTTTGAAGGGGAGGAGTATGACTGCCATACAGGGAGCTTTCAGGTCCCACTGTGTACCACCTGCACATCCAAGAAAGAGCTACCATGGGACATACTTGTTGTACACAGCTGCACCTTAACTTTAGTATAAATAGGCCCTGTTGGGGAGACAGGCATGTAACCATGACACTTCACACTACATGTAACAGGCTCCACACCCATGTGAACCACACTTCTGCTATAATGCACATCATGTGTAAGTAACACAGTGGGATGTGGAACAATGCAATCATAACTGGATGAGGACAAATGTCTGTAATGGACACAGGGTTGTAGATGGGTCATCTCCTATGCCACGGCTTGTAGATGCATCAGCTCCCAGAATCCTTCTTACACTTATCAAGGGAACCACGTTGTGTAAGAGATTACAGATGCAGGAGCAAGCTGAATGACGCCATTGTCCCTGTTAGCCTGTGGTATACATATGAAGCTATAGAGCCATGCACCTATACCGCTTTACCTTTGTGAAGACATGGTGGTCCCCTGCCATAAACAAGTTATACAACAGAAGGAAGAAACTGTTAGAGAAAAAAGGAAAATCCAGGATAAAAATACTCCCTTACCTACCTCAGTAAGAAGCTGCGGTCCCTCATAAAATCCTCCAAAGCTAGTTATGAAAATAAGATTTCCAAAGATTCTAAGGACAACCACAAGGCATTCTATAGTTATGTCAAGAATCTAAATGCCAATACTCAGATATGCTCTGAGCTACAACAGAATGGCACTAAATATACTGATCCTAAGGATATTGCCAATATCCTAGCAGATCGTTTCACTGCCAATTTCACCCCCTTCTCACCACCTAAAGAGCTCATCTCAGTACCAAAAAATTGGCAAATGCCAGTAATCATGACCACAGAGGTAAAAAATGCACTCTCCAAAGGTAAGAATACAGCATTCATGGGACCAGATGACATCCCGGGCTGTGTACTACATGAACTACAAAATGAACTGGCACCTCATTTAAGTGTCATATTTAATCATAGCCTCACCTCAGGCTTCATGTCTGATGAGTGGTGCACAGCAACAGTTATCCCACTCCACAAGGGGTGGTCCACCTTGGACCCCGGGAACTATCATCCCATCAGTCAAACAGGTTTGGTCTGCAAAGCTATGGAACGCATTATCATGGAACTTATAAACAAAAACATTGGCAACCTTCAAACACTGGACCCCACCAAGTTTGGTTTTGTGAAGGGCCGATCTTGTCTCCTCAACCTGATAGACTTTGAATCAGTCTCCAGAGCCATGGATGAGGGTAAGATAGTCCACACAGCCTATCTGGATCTTGCTTAGGCCTTTGACACCATTCCCCACTCTGGAGTCATAGATAAACTTACTAAGCTGGGCATTAATCCCTATGTCACTCGATGGGTCACAAACTGGCTTACTGATGGAACCCACACTGTAAAAGTAGCTGACTCCAAATCCAGCTCCAGAGAAGTGGCAAGTGGAGTACCTCAGGGTTCAGTCCTGGAACCACTTTTGTCTGGCATCTACTTCTCTGAAGTACAGGTGAACACTAAGGGACTCTGACTGACAAAGTTCACAGACGACTGCAAACTGGGAGCCATTATCGAATCCCCAAATGATGTGGATATCCAGCAAATGGGCCTTACAGAGACAGATGCTTAGTGCCAGAGCCATGGGTTCTAGCTCAAAGCCAAGAAATGTATAGTTATCCCCTTTGGGGAAAACCATGTATCCATGAATTACCACATAAGTGGCAGTACACTAAACACCAAAATGTGAGAAAGGACCTAGGGACACAGGTGGACAGTGGTTTCACCTTCAATAAACACATCACCACAACAGTCAGGAAATCCTTCTATGTGGCAAATCTCATTACTAATGGATTTTCATCCAGGAAAAAGGAGGTCATTGTCCCGCTGTACTCATCCCTCATTAGACCCATTATAGAGTACAATGCCCCATTTGGTATGTACCTCACAAGACATCTGCAACCATTGGAAAGGCCACAGAAATACCTCACTAAAAGAATCACAGGGCTAAAGCAGATGCCCTATGCTGACCATCTAAAAAACTCCATACATACTCTGTCGCATATTGTCTATTTAGAGGTGGTCTCTGCTTAACATACAAGGCCATGACAAACCCAGAGCTGTTGGACATGCTACACTTAAAGAAATCCCAATCCCTCAGAGCCATGTGCTCTAGGGATCTAAACTTGGTCATCACAATGAACAAAACATGCTGGAGGGATAGATTCCTGTCCCAGAGACTCCCCATTCTCTGGAATAGACTGCCCATACATGTCAAGCAGAGCGCTTCTTTGGCCCTCTTCAAAAGTAACCTTGATGACTGGATGGGAGATAGGAAATTTACCCTAGGGATCATGTCAGTCTCCCTGCTAGATAGGGGATCAGGGAAATAAAATTCCTGGCAAAATAGCCGGGGAAATGTTATGGCTAGGCTTGTATAGGCCCTCGGGCTGATAGCCTAGTACCAACCTATGAACCTATAAACCTATGAACTTCTGTGCTGAAATTCCTTCCTGTGCTCTGACTGTTAAGGGTTTATTGTAGTACTGTAGCCATAGGTGTGTCCCAAAAAATTCTGAATCTGAAACATAAACTGTTCTATGAGACATCATTCATTTTGTAAGTATACAGCCATTAGAACATCATCCAACTTAACCTAAACAACATAATGTGGTGTAATCAGTACAACCACCAACAGACAATATCTGTCAGTGCCCAGTACAAGTGGCATGTGAAAGGCAACATTTGATTAAAGGAATACATAGCAATTTAGGTAGTCACCCTGTGCATCAGACACATAGCTTCATTTCCCTGCATAGATGACAAGGATGACAGGGATGTGGCACAGGTATCATCACTTGCACAGGGTGGTGTGTGGTGGTGCAGGAGGTCTAGGCTGACCCAATAGGTTGGCAAGCATGTGTGCAAGTCAGGAAAAAAGCAGGACAAGTTGGACCATGGAATGTGCCATGTGTGTCTGGAGGTGACTTGATTGTGACAGTGGTGTGAGAGTGTCTGCCTAAACACAGTCAAGCTCAGTGCTAGCCCTACATGACTATATTTTGTACAGCTTTGAACCATGGATGGCAGAGCTGACAGTTCACCATCTCCACCCCCGAACACAGGAACTGCCTCTGCCAGGAGCTGCACTGGCACCTCCATACCCAAGGTCAGAAGAAGCACTGCTACCTGAGGATGATTGCTGTCTGTCCATGTCCTCAAAAGGAATGCCCAGGACCATGAGCCCATGTCCTGCAATGCTTTGGTGTGGTCAGCACACTCGCCTCTGGGGCACTAGATGTACTGCCACTATGGGAGCATGAGTGAGCATGGACATGTGGACTCTCAACAGATGTAGCTGCTGAACTACATACATGGGTCCACCGCTCAACTCCAGATGTACTATCACAGACAATGACTGTTCCAACACAGATATTCTGCAATCTGTCTCAGACCACTGTCTTTTCAGTGTGTCATTCAACTGATCCAAGGTATCAGCAATGTGGTGGAAGCATCATGGATGTCAGGTTGTGCTGCATCCATAACCCTGAGCATTCATCTGGAGTTCCTTTCAGAACATGCCTGTGCCTGCATGATGGCCCTAAACGCATGCCTTTGACATGTGACAGGACACCTGCAACAGGTGGTGGAAGGACAGCAAGCCTCCAATGAGCACCCTTATCAATCCACCTGTGTGGAACCTCGCCATCTTTTTGGAGATGGCCAGTATCAACATTCACTGCAGCCATAGTTCTCACACTTTCCTGGTCAATGTCCCTACCCTCTGACTGTCCAATATCTGTGGCCTCAGGGACTGGGTATGCATAAGCATAGTGACCATGCTCTGTGATAATGAGGTCAGAAGAGGGCACTCAACCTTTGTGACAGAATCAGGCCCTGCAAACACCCTGTGCCTCACTTTGGCCACCATCATCATCAGAGTCTGAAGAGACACTGACATCATGTTGTGAAGGGGACATAGACCAACCCCACAGTCGCCTGTTATAAAAAGGGAAATGTGGTATATTAGTACATACACTACTATCCTCCAAAGTACTATCTTGCAATATATGTCAGGCTGTATACACCACTGTCAGTATTACAGACTTGTTTAACACCCCACCCTCATATATCAGGACCTGAGGACATTACTTTCTAAAAAATGTCAGCAGTTGCTCAAAAAAATAAGCTTTTTATTCAAGAATCTCATGAGCAACAGTGATGTACACTGCTGACATTTGTCAACACTCTGCACAGTTGACACATAAGGCAATCTTTACTGTCTTACAAATGCTTCAAATCTATTAGTGTGGTCACAACTACAAGGCATAGGCATCTCTGTAAACCATTTTCCATTGGTGAAACTCTGTGAGGTTGGCAATCATCTAGACAGTACTTCAACTCAGCCAGCAGGCCTGGGATGACACTTTAGCAAATACAATGTACTCAATCTACATGTGAAATGCATCAGTGTTATGCTTACCAGGAGCAGGATCAGAACTATGTCTGATTCCTGATGGTCCTGTGAAAATTTGAGGGAGAGGTAATGTAAACAGCAATACATGTTGCACTATGATAGGTTAATGCTTCCACAGATCTTACATTTATAGTACATACTATGTTTCTTAGTATGTAGATCACAATCTGGGCATAAGATCCGCACTGCAACACACCTCCATCCCCCCCAAAACACAAAACCCACACAAATGTATGTACACCGTGAAACACTGAATACTACAGTACTCCAATGCTCATCCAGCTAAGCATACCTGGATGCTCCTCTTGTGTAGAAACAGTGGCATCGACATCCATAACATACTTTGTGATGGATGCCTGGGAGCTGTCCTGTGTTCCTAGGTTTGTCAGAAATTCCTCTGTGACTGACAGTGGTTGTTCCACTACAGGCACTCCACTGGTGACACTATGATCCCTGGCCACATCTGCTTCTCTTCTGCGGGTGGAATTTATCATATCTGTGGCTCAGTTTCACACCTGCTCATATGTACTGCTCTGGTGTCCAGTGGTATTTACATTGTGAACCAGATCATCCCTCAATGCTACCCATTTTTCCCTGATTGTCTTCTCCCCTGGACAGCAGAAGTTAGTGATGCTGACACAGTAAGTCCAGGATAGCTTCATTTTCTGCCTCTGTAAAAGGGTCCCAATGTCTGGGATATGTATCTCCTGAAAGACAACAAAATGGGAACATATGTCAGGATCACATACGTGGCAGTATAGTATGCAGAGATAAAGCAATAACAGATGGCTACCAGCAATCACTGCTTGGTTACACATCTCACATTCAACATCATGCAAACATAGTAAGGGTGTGGATGCGAGTAGGATAGTAGCAGTACTCATCTATCCCTGCTTGTGCCATGACAGATATTGTTGTATTGTCACACAACCAGCACAAAAGTCCATTAAGTTGTGGCCTCTTATAATATCTAAAACAAGCAGTGCCACACAAATAGCAGTGTAGTATTACCACCTCAATCGACATGAAATTCCCAAGAGAGTGGTATACCTATTTAACAAAGAACATTCTATCCATACTGTACACTAGTTCCTCTGTGGGTGTAACCCATCTGCAGATCAATGATAAGCCATACGTACAGTACCACATAAGGCTTACTGCTGTAATCACCATTCCTCCTAAGTACATGAACAAATATGCATCATGTTGGAAACAAAATTGATACGTACCTGCTGGAGTACAATACTCCTCTGTTGAACAATACAGATATATAAATGTTGTGGCAATAAGTTGACCATGAAAAGTAACTCTGATACACAATGTTTTCGCTAGCAAACTGTTTGTCTTTTTAACATGGTTCTGTATTAGGAAGTGATTGTGTCTGAACCAATCTGTGCTTCTGAACTGCTAATTGCAGCCAGCACATCTGATTTGCATTATAATCAGCCAATCCCATGCAACCACTGAACAAGATATATGGCCTCAATGTACATTACAATCCCATTTCTCTATGTTGTGTTGAAAAATAGTTGGCAACAGATCCTACATCATGACAGAGAGAATGTCTGTAGCAGCTACTAATTACATACAAATGTGTGTGCTAGAGGCTGAAGCTGAAGGTGATGCTGCAGGCAATAGGCATAGGCAGAGAGTGTGAACACTTTGCAGGACAACAAGCTGTACGAGTAAGTGTGGGACCTGGGCAGCCTTGTTTTATATGCAGACCCAGATTGAAAGTCACCACCACACTGGCAAGTAAGGTATGTGTGTCAGGTAAGTCTGTCAGCCAACAGTATCAGTAAGACAATGCAATCCAAAATGCTTGGTGTGTCCTACAAAACAGGTAGGTGTACCTTAACCATGATGTCAGGCAGTTGGACAACTGCCCACCCACATGTTATATCATGGTATTCCTCTGTTGAGTGTGTGCTGGCACCCCTTGCATCTAGCTCAACCTCCATCATATACGTATGTTACTTGTGCAGCAGTGGCTGTCTGTGATATCACCAGCAAAACATTGTGGGCTGCAGTGTGATATTACTGGGGCACAATTTCAGTACACACTTCAACATCCATTGCGAATGCAGCCTACTGCTTTACCTGTTGTACTAGGAGTAGGATGAGAGTGGTCCTATCTGTAGGCCTTTGCCCTCTATAATATAGATGCAGACTTTCCAAGTGTGCTGTTTTGGTGCATAAATAGGTGATGAGACAGACAGAAATATCACACTTTATAATATTGATGGCCACATACATGTATTTTCATTGGTAGACCCAGCTGTAGCTGAACCCCAGGACCATGTGCACCAAAAAGTTCTTTTTTCAATGCATTTTACAGACTGACATACAGAGTCACTGTTACAGCAGGTAAATTCTACATGTTGTACTTACCATTCTATAGTTATTTGCTGTTAAATATCACACTTACATCTATTATTATGAGCATGGCTTTAGAGTGCTGTATTTGCATAACAGAATCCCAGTTAACTTCCTCTTTTTCCATTAATGTTTTATCAAGTGTGTTCTTACATGTTGTAGACATAACTGCAAGGTTACCTGTTATCAGATACTTCAATCACATCTAAGCTTATGTGTGTGCCTTTGTAGTGATGTATTTGTGTACCAGGGTGCTAATTACAGTACTATTTTTGTATGAATCTTTTAGCTGATTTGTCTGGTTTGGCTCAATGCACAACATTGTTTAAACATGCTTAATGGGGGAGCTACAGCATTACTATGTTTTTCTTAAAACACCTCCTTTCGTTAGCAGCTGTGTGGCTTGGTAGGATAATTCACTGTTCTGCAGGTGTGTGATGGTTGTCTGTTCAAAGAAATATGCAGGTGTACATTTTGAATGGGATTAATATTGTTCCAAAAGCATTTATCAGTATGGCACTATTTAGCATATTTAAACAATACGGCAGTCTGCGCCACATCAGAAAAAATCTTTAAAGAAAAGAAAAATGGGGAGAGAGGACAGTGGTGAAAACGGATGCAAGCAGTGGGGGAAAAACATAGTGAAAGGCAGGTAGGGATGTGCAGGACAGGGGTAGGAAAGAAACATAGCTACTGATTTCTACATCAGCAACAACAGGTTCATAGGTTCATAGGTTCATACTAGGCTATCTGCCCGAGGGCATTTACAAGCCCTAGCCCCAGTTTTTTTGCTTCGCCACCCCTTTAGTATGGGGAACTATACCCATTATTTTGCTGTGCCTCTGTTGAGCAGTGACACTGAGGTAATCCCTGGGGTATATCTGCATTTTAACAGATATTTTAGCTGAATTTGGACTGTCACCCCCAGAGAAGAGTGACGACAACCTAACTGCATTGTCAAGCCAATTGGACCAAATTATGTGTGTCCAGTGGACACATGTGTGAAATGGAGAGCTATGTATCTGACAATCATTTTTTTGGGACAATTTACCATTTTTTTTAAGATGATAGTGGAATGTTGGGGAAGGAACATAGGTATATTTGGGGAAGGTAAATTGGGAAAGTGAGGAAGCTTTTGCAAACAGAAAAAACAGACAAGACAGCAGATAGGGTTGGTGTGTGACACAAGGGACGTGAACACCTTGGATGGGGAGGGTGTTGTGGAATCCCAGTCCCAGGAGCACCCACACGGTAGCAGTATGACTCAAGTCCACACCCATGGGACTGTCAGCACTGCTCCACTGCCCTTGTGGTGGCAGTGGTGGACGCTGGTGTCCGAGGTGAGGCTACACCACTAGGATGGTGAGCATGCCCTCCATGCAGCACAGGTGAGGTCTGACAGTTCAGTAGAGCACCTTGTGCTCATACCTGGTATTTCATAATGGGTGACAAACTTAGCCCCTCTACTGGCACTTTCATAGGGGCACCCTGCTTCAGCTTGAGGGATAGAACTACTCAATGCCACAGGTAGTGCAGGGGCAGCAGAGGGGGCATTATCAGGCTGCAGCTCAGACATGCTGCGGCCTGGTGCCATGGCTGGGGAGTCAAGGTATGTGGATCACCTGGAATTAGCCTACCTTGTCACTGTGTGGTATATTAAATGTAAACATAAGTAATAACCAAACAAATGTTAGTATTAACATCATGGAAGATATTGATTAATCAAAATACATATTAAGGTATATTATATGGAACACAGCTGTAAATAACATAATGGTAAGTATGTTAACATCAAACCGGTATGAAATAACCCAAAAGGCAAACATAATAGTTAGTTTAAAAGAATATATTAATATCAAATCATAATAATAATAAACATTAATAAATTAAAGAAGATAAGAGGTGGGAAGAGAGAGAGATAAACGGGTCTATATCAGAAGACCAAAGTTTCAAAACTTCGAATCTGATATGGTCGACACCATATGATCAAAGTCTTGAAACTTTTAATCTTTTAACAGAGATCTCCGTACAGCACAGAACGGGAAGATTTCCCTTTTCTGCACTGTAGTGTGATCTCTGAGTTGATATATTTAAGTAGTGGGGCATGTGGGGGGGGCACATCTCCCCACATAGGAGGTGCAGGAGGCTTGACCCCTGCTTAGGTGTTTCAGTGGTTTGTTTTTGTAGGTTGTTGTGTTTTATTACATTTTTGATATTTCAAAACTTCGATTATATGGTGTCAACCATATCAGATTCGAAGTTTTGAACTTCGATCATGTAATATAGACCCGAGAAAAACATACCATTAGTGACATCATAGATGATATTACTACACAGACTACTAATACATACTTCTACAGGTGTGGAGTGACAGTTGTGAGTACAGTGACTCCAATTCTTGTATAGATGATGTTGCGCGTACATACCTCTCAACCTGTTAATGTGGGAACATGTGGGTCAAGTACTAACAAATGCACTAACTACAGAGAACTGTTTCACATACTGTGCTCATACATTGCTACCAAGGTGTTCTGTAATCAGATTTGCAAATAAATTGCATTCCAATTAATCATTTACCTGTTAATTGAGGACCACACAGATGGGGCAGTGGTCATTACATTCTGAAAAATCATGACAGCTGAAGGGTGTATCCATGTCCATTAAGTAGATTAGACAGCTGGTCATGTCTTAATTTGGAAGCATGGGAGTAGAACTCACAAACTGTGACTCCAGAGGACATGGGCAATTAATTTAACAGTTGACTGGAGTCAGATTAGAGCACACATGCAGTGAATACTGCCTTACTACAGTTATTTGTACACATTACTTATCACAGCATACCCCTGTGTTTAACTTTATTTTTAATGTTCCTTATAACTTGTCACTTACACAAATGGCTATCTGCCAAGAATGTGAGGTACCTTACCCATATAGTTTGTTCCTGGAGTTGGAGGAATAGAGAGTGTTATTTGACTCAAACTGGCCAGAAGAGAGGCCTGAACCTTACTGTGGATATAGTGCCCTACATTTATCAGACAATTATTTCTGCATTCTTTATTCATTTCCTTTTTAACTTTGACTGGTTTCACATTAGAACTCACATGTAGTGAATACAGCCCTACTGCAGTCATTTGCACACATTGCTTATCAAAGCACAATCCTGCTTTAAAATGTATTTGTATTGTTCCTTAGAATCTGTCACTTACACACATGGATATCTGCCCAGAATGTGAGCTACCCTACCCATATACCTTGTTCCAGAGGTGGGAAGAATAGAGGGCATTATTTTACTCAGACTGACCAGAAGACAGACTTGAACCAATGTGGATATTGTACTACATTTATCAGACATTTTACCCTACTTACCACACTTATGCCTCATCCTGGCCAGGAGACCTGCATGAGACTGGACATTGTGATCCTGTTCATCTGCAGCTGTTGAAAGAGAAGTGAAGCATTATGCATACCAGTTTTTCACAGATTCAGTTTATATATTAATAAAGTAGTAGCAAACAGATTTACATATTTGTGGGGTATTCCCAGCCTGGGCTTCTTGGACCCAGGTGTCCAAGGTTCCCCTCCTCCTCTGCTTCAGGTAGTCATAGTGGTGATGGCACTGCTCACCAGTGAGGGGGAGATACAAGTAGTACTAGCAGGATCCCTAGCCATCCAATCCCAAGCATCAGCATTACATTCTGAGCCCTAGTAATTGCCTTGCAGCAGCCAAGGTTCATAACTTCTCACCAGGTGCTGAAGAAACACTCTGGACTCCTGCACACCTCACCTCTGCACCCAAAGGTACGCTCCCTCTCCAAGACCACCAGGCAGATCAACAGGCTACTAAGGACTCCAATGAACGGTGTAGAATTCCCGCCTATTGGCCTTAATATAGGCTGCATTCCCACCCTTACATGTCATACTAGAATATTTAAAAAAGTGCCATGTTCCTTAGCATTGCACTAACTCGCACAATTGTGTTTCAGCCAATCTTAGCAATGTACAAACAAAAACAGGCATTGACCATGTTTAAGCTGTGCTTAGCATGGTGCAACTTTTCCAAATGTAACAATTTTGTTTTTTTTTTGTGTTTAACCTCCCTTTAGGTCACATCACACATATTTACAGCAATAAATTGAAAAAGGTATTACTGCTGAGATTTCAAACTTGGGTCCTACTACACTGGAAGCTGTGACTCAACTTATTTAGCCACTTGGATATTGAAGCAACCTGTATACTTTGACATAAACTACTAAGGTGCCTGTTTTCATTGCTGAGCACCAGGTCACACCATGCAAATAGGCATTAAAAAAAGAGATAAATAAATAAATACCTGCAGCTGGTTTCTATTTTTAGAGGTTTGACAGATGTTAGCCATTTATGTGGAAGCGCAGCTCAGCATCACAAAGCACTGCGTCACACCATGGAAACAGGCATTAAAAAAATAATAACTAACAAAATAAATAAATGCATCCAGTTTCTATTTTTAAAAGTCTGGCAGGTGTCAACAGTGTATTTGTAAGTGCATCTCAGCAAAGCTAAGGTTATCATAATGGTGATGCTCCACAAACACTGAACATTAAAAAAAGGAAAAAAAAAACACAAAAAAACCCACAAAAAGTAAAAATTAAAATTAAAAAAAAAAAATCAATTCAAATGTATTTATACAATAGCAGAGTACATTACAAGGATTCTTATCCTCTGCATAACCTCTGTCCAGGAATGTCCTGGACAGACCAAAAGTACGGGACAGCCTCTACACTACTGCTTACACAGATTCAATATTCATGTTGCTGTGATCTCCCTTGGCAACACGCCATGATTAATATGCATGGTACACTGTTGAGGGGGAACCGTGTCTGTGTACATGGGTACATTCCATGTAGGGTCTACACAGACCCTACATGGATTTTGTTGAATTCTGAGGTATGTCTAATACAGTGAACAGTTTGATTTAAATGGGAATAGCCACACCCATAATGGTCTGTTAATTTTTTTCAGTGATCAATCTAATTAAAGCATAATCTTCAGAATTAAAAGAAAAATGGATGTTGGATAAATAAGCACATGGCTTTAAATAGCAATGAGCTAGCTACAATAATTTATATGTTATATGGTACAAAGACATTCTACAGATTCTACAGAAATCATTTTAATATGAAATGACACACACAAACACAAGTGCAGCAGAAATCCCTCCATATGCATTTATCCTGGTCCCCTTCAATAAACACACCAGAGCAAATGGCATTTGACAACCTTTATTAAACTTTTATAAACATAACACTATTGATCAATATTTTAATTTATTAATCACAGGATAAACATCCTTATAACTGCTAGGTGGGGCAGTGTGACCTCGCTCTCCCTGACTAAATACCAGAGGAGGAAGAGAAGAGGGACAAGCCTATGCCTTTTCTCTGCCAACCAGCCTGACCAGGCTGTTCCTCTCTTTCTTTACAATTTACAACAAAATCTTCCAAAACAAACCTAAGCTTACATTAAAAAGGTTGACGTCAAACATCATTTGGTGTACTCCATCCTCTCTGAACCAAACTGGATCCCTGTCATCAACATCCCAAAGCCCTATCATATAAATACCTAAAGCAGCTAATTACCTAAGAAGCTGAAATTAAACTGATGATCCTTCTCCAATAGCCAAAGTAATACACATACCCTAACATAACCTCTGTAAATCAAACAGATCCTCAGTTATCCTAGCTACCAATGGTAGCTTTGCAATTATTCCCAGGTCATTACCTACCAAATGTACCACCAGAATACTAAAAGCCCATTGCCATCCAAGACAATGCAAACACAATTGCATACCATCCTGCTGAACTTTGCGCCCTTTTGCTGCCCAAAGGATATAATAATGACCAAAATGAAATTTCCTTTTCTAAATGATCAATATATTTGTAATCCTGCCACTATTCCCAGTATCTATTATAAGGCAAAACACATCTGATGACCAACATATCATCTGCTGACCAATGAACTACCCTCATAATGACTTCAATACATCCATAAAGCAAATACCCCCCAGACTGTAACCCAATGAACCTCCATTTACCAATGACAAACCTCACAACAAAACTTATCTTGTCAATAACCATAGTCTGGAGTCTTCACACTGTCAAACCTACCCCAACCCTTCAGACATATGAGGCATCATCTAAGATTTAGTAAAGTCACATAACCCTGTCACTTGTGCAACTATACTAATTGGAGCTAAATCCACCTTGACCAACTGAACTGACTTACCTTGTTCCCAAGCTTAAACACAATTTAACAACATCTTGAAGTGCCCTACCATGCACCTTCCTATTAAAACCTGCCCAGGAATCCTGTACCACATCTGATCATTCCAAGCCAAACTGACACACCTTGCCTGACAGCACCAGGGATTGTGCCATTGCCTTTTTGTCCAAATGAAAAGTAACCATTTTCCCCACAACTTTTTCTATGAAAACGTCCACACCAGACAAATGAAAATTAACTCCAAACAGTAACATCCCTCCTCCAAGCATCCTTTTACCCTTTACATCCTTCTCCACACATCCTTCCATCCTGCTGGCAAAGAAGTCAAGAAAAATCTCCTCCAAATATGTGAAATTCATGAGCCCAAAGAATTCCATGACATCCTTCTTCTGCCTTATTCCCCAAAATGTCACCCCTTAATTTTTTTTTTAATCACAACACAGATTTGCCAAAATCTTGTAAAGCCCTCTGAGTGCCACATATTGCTCCCAAATCGAATGGAGTGTAGTGCTAAACTACTCAAAAGTGAGACAAGTCACTGTGCATCCCATCGGCATAACTTTGTCAAAATAAAACTTGTCAATCATCACTCAGATTCAATCCACTTAATAAACTTCAATCCCTAAACCCATGAATAACCCATATTGCATCATCTAAAGATGCATAATTCACCTTAGCACCCACTTACTGAAAAGAAAATTGTTAACAAAAAAAAAAAACCCTGGATAAAACAAATAGTGAATGAAACAAAATTCACCAGACAACTTCTCAGAATTCAAAGCTAATGGTGAAAGCCTAAAACTGCCACAAGTGGCTGTAAAAAGGTCCCAACAACCTACCTGCCCACTATTCCTTCAACAGCAAACCTTCCAAAATATCATCTTTCCCCTGCACTAATCATGCATTTTTACACACAGCTCCTTCCCTTTGAACCCTTGATTTAATAGAAAATTACTGAGAAAGTGTGTCTGTATTATAAGAACGAACACTTAAAATGTCGAACACTTCTTGGTCGACAGATATTAAGTGAACTCTCTTATAAGCGAAAGCTGGCAAAGTTGAAACCCACATACTCTAAGTATTTTAGTTATCCAACACTGATCCCCCACTGCCACATTAAACATGAACTACAAGCACAGTAAATTTCACTTGTAATAAACACCCACAATATACACTATAATCCTTCCTGTTTGTAAACTAAATGAATTAACCATACCAATTGCCAACAGTAAATCTCCACAATTACACTTCTCCAAAACGGCACTTTCCTGAAACACAAACCAGTTAACACACATACACTAATTTTTCTCTAATTTTTGTGAGGGGGGCCAGCCCTCTGGCATGCGCCGTGTGGGGGGCTCTGCCCCACACCCGCTGCTAATTATATATACCAACTCTGAGATCGCACTAACATTAAGGTAAGCATGCATTATTCATAATGTACACATCTTTACATCACTGCTAAATTTGCATGTGTTGGCCAGCTATGACATTTCAAACTTAACGTTTTAGATCTTTAGAGCTTTCGCTTATAAAAACGTTCACTAAAAACATGTCGACAAAGTGGTGTTCAACATTTTAAGCTTTCATTCTTATAATATAAACATGAGAAATTCAGTAATTAAATCCTCAGAAACTGCCAAATCAGGAAATTGTTTTAGCATATGCCTCAACACCCGCACCATAATAGGAGAATGCATCCCCAGGTCTTTCCTTTGTGTCTCAAAAGGACACTACCCTTCCCTGTAAAATTCCCATTACCACACAAACTTTGAAATCACTGCAACAAAGAAGATTACCCACCCACGTTAGTCAAAGGGGAGCTTGCAGTGAATGCACTGCCATCCCACTAGCCACACTGCACAGCTGAGTGTATTCCTACACACTTCGAATATGTGCCCAAGAACCCACATGCCACCATGAACAACATCCCACATTTAAAGGAGCACCTCCCAGCATTAAAAGCCCAACACACCCAGGAGCAGCCTTAGGTCAACTGGTGCCTTAGTCAAAAGGGCACCACGGCACCCCCCACCACACCACCCAGTGCCCCCATCCTGGTCTACCTACACCAAATAAATACTGGAAAAGTGCCACTACTAAAGCAGCGCCCTAGGTGGCTGCCTAGTTGACCTATGCCTAAGGCCAGCTATGAACACACCCCACTCCTTCCACACCTACCAGATAATACACAAAATCCAACACTCAATTCTCCCAAGTTCTCAGTCGCAACCTACCTATTCTCCTCTGCCCCATGGCCACTAAAGCCACCAGAAGATCTCTACTATTTTCAGTTTCTGACTCCGAAAAATGCTGTACAATGTTTGCATCAATTAATTCCAGTATCTACATACCGCTTTCTCATTACCTTGCACTGCTCCAACTGCTGGAGCATTCACTGCGACAGTTTCTCAAGTGTCATACCTGCTTCCCTTGGACCACAGACTTGCTCTTCACCACCTGCCTTCTCCTCTTCTGACTGGACTAATCAGGTTATTCTGCCTGTGAAACAATGGCTGCCCATGTCACAAATTCTGCACTTAACCATCTGGGACCTCATTGCACACCTCTCCAGTAGCTGGAACATCCACCACAGCAGTAGCCATCATCTGTAGAGTCCAGTTGCCTCAAGCCACAGGCTGATGCAAACTCAGTGCTTTTACCATCTGTGACATCAATCCACACACACTCCAGAACCTGGCACAGTCACCACAACAACATCCATCTACAAAATAGAGGGACTTTTAAAAAACACTTTTGTTTAAAGGAATTCCTGAACTGCTATCCAGTTTAACTATGACTCACTCATATTACCACGCCAAACATCCCCCTCCTTTTTTTGTTTTAAGTTTAATGAACCATCCCATAATATCCTAGATGAAGCTGTTAAATTCCACTAGCATGTGTACCACATTCAGCCCATTTCTTCCACTGTAGCTTGCAATTAGACAAAACCCCCAACAAGTATAGACCCCCCCCCCTATCCCTCCCTCTCCTTTTGTCTTCCATTTTCTCTTCTAACCTACTACAAGTTAACCCCACTAGTCTGCACTATCTGGCTGATGATTTCACCTGACCTCACATGTGTGAAAGGCAACCATTACCCTAAGTGGATCTCACACACAAAATCAGCCATCCATGCCCGCACACACCAATAAAGCAGGGGGGGGCTTCCACAACCTGCAACACTCTACCTCTGCCTCAAAAGAAAGCCCCACTCATCCTCTGTTCATCTTCCTGTAATCCACCTCTACCACTTATTTGCTTTAATACATGAAGCAGAGGCATTATCCAAGCCTCCATGCCCTCCATGTATCTCACACTTAAAGCAAGAACTCCAAGCAAAGGCATAAAGAAAAGTATGACAAAGGACCAACATAGGGCAATTTCTAACTATTGCTCTTAAAACCCTAAAAAGTAGATAGAATAATATTTTTGCACTAGACTGAGCTCCAAAGGACATATAATTTAAAACCAAAATGTCCACCATTGTTAAAATTCCATTACCATGTACTATTAATATTAATTAGACTGCATTCAGCAGTACCTTAAATAACTCTATTTGTGAAATGTGCCAAATAACATTTTAAGGCTGGAGTTCTGCAGTCCCATAATAAACACTTTTACAGTGATTGGAAACAACCATTTCAAACTGCAGGTTGAGTCTTACCTAATTCACCACTAATCTACCCTAACCCAACTTTATAAATGGAGCAAAAAATAGGAAGCAGAAATCCTACCATTCTGTGAAAATCAGTCCAGTGGACTAATGTGCCCCCCTACATGCAGCATTTATAACTGCAGTGCAGTAAAACGAGACCTGAGAAAAACTCTATACAAATCCAAGGACCTAACATACAATGGCAAATTTCACAACTGTGTAACTTATCCAGCAACTATCAGGATTACTGTGCATTTGTTCATCAGCTCCATCCAGTGATGCACTTAGCGATTCCTTAGGTCTTCATTTGCTTACTATATAATTGAGCAAACTCACACATCAGTAGTAGACTCAAAGTACTTGCACCTGAATAAAACTGTGGTTAAACACCTTAAACAAGAAATCTTACTTCTAAGCACCTTCTTTTCCACTAATGTAGATGTGAACCATTTTGCAAATAGTGCATTGGCACTTTCTGAATATAACTCTTCCCCTTCCCCTAAAACAACTGATCACAGTAAAATTAAAACAGGTGAGTCATGCTGTGTGACTGCACTCTGACAGAAATGTACACAAGTGCCACCTAGACCTTATATAAAGAACAACGGTTGCAGCATAGCAGGTTCACAAACCTGCCCTGGTATTAGAACAGTATAGGTTGCAGTTCACAGCAAACTCGGTATGAAGCCTCTCAGTCTTAGTGTCATTGTAAATCTGTTACCAATCTTCCCTGAAATACACTTATTACAAGTACACATTTTACAGTTTCCTCAATATTGCCATACTGAATGCACGGACCTATACCGAACACAATTTTACGAATTACAGTTTTACTTTAAGTAAGTGGTATTTACAGCTTGTCCTCTTCAAATGGGTAGATTGGCCACTTTACTGCTATTCAGAGAAGAAACATAAGTGTGCTTGCACACACACACACACACACACACACACACACACACACACACACACACACACACACACACACACACACACACACACAAAAAGACAAAGACATACACAATTTGAATATGCCTTGGCGCTCATAAAATGATTGCTGTCACAAGAGCCACAGGCTCAATTATAAAATTTAAAATATAACCTTTCATCACACTCAGTCAGGGAGATGGTTATACAACAGGGAAACAATAATCTTGAAGGTACTCCAGACTTGACCCTGCTGCAAATTTCATGAACTTCATAACGAATGCTTAACCATTCCACTCATAACCACTGGGATAACTGCATTGTGTTTGCGGTGCATCTGCCCACCAGATGCAAGAAAGCTGTAGCCTACCTTTCTCAAATTGCTCTTCTGGACTTAGAAAGCTACTAGCATAAGATGAGTCATTGTCCATGCATTTTCCAAAAGTTGGGCAAACTGACACCCAGAAGTCCCCTTACTTAGGTTAGCAGAACCCCTCAGAAGACATCGCTCCTCAAATCATCCCACCAGTTTACCTGAAACCTACCAAAGTTATGAGGAACAGACCAAACTTATAAGACACCGTATAGACATTTTGTGACAATCATGACAGTTGAAAGGTATAACAGTTGAAAGGTATGTCAACGCTTCCCCCTAACAGTTGTCCCACACTGCACATGCGTGATGAAGGACCATTACTCACAGGAACTTACAGCCCACAAAATAGTCACTTTTGGGACTTCCTCCACTATGTGCAGAAAGACCACTGCAGCCCACACCTAACCCCTGGAGTCACCAAGCTTTGAAAAAAAAAAAAAAAGGCAGGCCCCTCTAAAGGGCTGAACGAGAGAAAATACTAAGCTGACTGTCCTGAAGGCCATTTTAAATGTAGACAATTATTCAAAGTCAGAATCAAACTCTGTACTCTCTGTCTATGCGATAACAACCCTAACCATTAAGCCAAAACTCCATGAAAAAAGAATGTAATACTCAACCCATATTCCATTTTAGAATTACTACCCACCTCTATCATGCACTATACTCTTATTCAAGGCCTATCTGTCCAGCAAGTTACATACAAGTCATCTTGGACGTAAGTTTGCATAGCAAGTTCAAGCCAAAATGTGATTCCTTACCTAGTTACACTTGCATATAACCCATTAAGCCCCTCCTTACACTTACCTCATATCCTTCTTATCCTCCTACTTTCCCATTTAACCCTTTCATCCCTACCCCAACTAACTTCCTTCCTCCACCCTCTTAATTCCTATTCCAATTTCTACCTAACCTACACTTGAATATGTCCCTGGACAAATTGGTTTGTTACCAAACTTCATTATCTAAACCATGGAATAACAAAGGAAACTGTAAGCCTTTGACTGGGACTTTAATCAGGACCTCTGGACAGCTATGATCTGGGCTTCACATAATCTAAGTATAATCCTTTAAGCCAGGAAAAACCTGGTGTGGTATCGTAGGGAGAACTTAAGTGCATGCATTCAGAATTGCACAGGCACATAATGACAGGCAGACACATACACACACACACACACACACACACACACACACACACACACACACACACACACACACACACACACACACACACACACACACACACACACACACACACACACACACACACACACACACACACACACACACACACACACACACACACAGTAGCTAGCATCCTTCATAATGTTTGGAAATTGGAAAGATTAAGGCATAATGAGTCCTGACTTGGCCCGAATTTTAGAATATGAATACCAGAATAATGAACAAGCGACAGTAGTATGGAAATGGGTGGGAGATTGGCCTAATGGTTAAGGTGTTTACCTTACAAATACAAGATGCAGGGTTTGATTCTCACATGGGGTAACTGGCTAGGCTTAAAATAGCCTGAAAGGGCAAGGTAGCCTAGTATGAACCTATGAATATAATTTTACCCACTGTAGACAAGTGAAAGGTTCATGAGATAAGCACCCATTTTGACAGTCCTCAAAATCACCCTTAACAAAGTTAAAATAAATAAATAAATAATTGATGAGATATCAGTCTTAAGGGGTTTATCAAAATTACAGGATTACTATCAAACAGAAATGAAAGATTGACAAATGAACAAGTTATATTACAAGAGGAAGACAACCAGCTTTAGAAATCTATGAAACATTTTTTTTAAGAGCAGTAAATGTTTACAAACAACAAATCTGTAAGCAGATTAAATTAATGACCATAGTGAAGAATGTATGAAGGTATTATGGCAATGGTTGTTAAAGACAGTTATAATAAAATGCTAGATATTAGGATACACAGCACACTAGAGTGTTTTTTTGGGAATGTTCAAATGATTGGCAGTATTGTCCTGAATTCCTGTGCCTGACTATTTCTTTTGGTTTATTATGTGATATTCTAACAATCCTATTGGAAAGTATTCCATCACAGACCATTACAACTGAATGTATTAAAGTTTTATACTGTTAAAAATGGGACTGTACGAGAGTGTTTTCCACATTTACATAAATGAGGGTTGTAGGGGAAGAAAGCTAGTTGGAGGGGAAGATGAAAGGGTTGAATTGGAATGCAGGAGGATTGGGAGGAAATGAGGTAAGGGTAGAGAGGTGCTTAATGGGTTTTAAGCAAGTGTAGCTGTGCAAGGTATCACATTTTGGAGTGAACATGTTACCCACCCTCCCTCCCTGTTTCTTGGAACACTGGGGATTGTGTGGTTATTTTATAAGTTTTGGATAGGCTGAGAAAAGGGGAAGGCTTTTCCCTCTTCTGTCCCCCCTCTAGTGTTGGAGGTTCATTTCAATGAGTTAGGAAAGGAAAGTGAGTGGTTAGATGCTGCTTGATAAGTAAAGTAAGTGAGCGGAGGTAAGGACGCTGCTTATTTGGTTTGATGTTTAATTCAATAAGTGGGAAATTAAAGTGAGAGATGGGATGCTGCTTGATAAGTAAAATAAGTGAGCAGAGATAAGAACGCTGCTTATTTGGTCAAGGTGAGTGAGGGTCACACTACCTTATTTAGCAGTTAAATGGATGTTTATGCTGTGATAATAGTTATATAGATGTTTATGCTGTGATCAATAAATAATATTGGTCAATAAGTTATGTTTACGGAAGTCTAATAAAGGTTGTCAAATGTCATTTGGTGTGATATATTTAATGAAGGGAACCGGGACAAATAATGTTATAATAAATATGGCCAATGCCCAGCGAATGTCCATGAAAACCATCTGTGAATTTTCTCCCATAACGCAGTAACAAAATAAAACAACTGGATTATAACATTGCTCACTCAAAACTTAAATCATGTGGAGGAAAAATAACCTGAGTCTCTGCACTTCTTTTTCAAAAAGACATCACTTACCATTGTAGGTGCTGATGAAGTTTTCAGTGTAAGACAAAGGTGCTTACTTGTATGAAAGCAAATCTTATCAAGAAGTACAGAGGCTGTAGTTGTATTGACTTTTGAGATAGCTTTTATCTTTTTTTACTGCGAGGCTTTAGGATATTTTTCTTTTACTGGGTTATTACTTTCCAGTGAGAATAATGATAGAAGCAGCCTAGGGCATGATAAATTAATAAGCAGGCAAAATCACAAATTATTCCTCTTTTCAGGTTTAATACATAGATATTTGTATACAGAAACTAGGCTAGAAGAAAAGAGAAGAAACTGTGTCTCAGTCACAGTTTTTTCAAACTTGTTTTAACAAAAGCAGAAATTCACACATTAATACGCATATATGCTCATAGACACTTACACACATGTGCTCACACTTACATACACACACACACACACACACACACACACACACACACACACACACACACACACACACACACACACACACACACACACACACACACACACACACACACACACACACATATGATAATACTCACAAATTTACATGCGCACAAATGCCCACACACCCATGTATACACTTATTTTTTACATCAAGCAGCTAACGATTTTTGAAATATTAAAAACATTCATTCTTGCATTTAGCAGTGTTAAGTTTATAATGAAGTGTATGTATATGCATGAAGAAGGAAAAGTACTCAAAACACACATTTGCAATTAAATATTGCACAAAGCATGAAGTCACCAGTCAGTGAATAAAGTAAAACCACTATTGTTTATGTAAAGCAGTGTTTCTCTTTCCTCCAAGTAATGGTGACTCTGTTGGTAAGTGTTATCTTCGTCTGACGGTATGCTTTGATTTTTTTCCGTGTCTGTGCATTTGTAATCTTGTAATTATAAACTTGCTCATTTGCCAACGCTTGCTTATTTGTTTTCCTTACACAAACAACGTGCTCTTGTGCCATATGCTTTGCTATCATATTACAGAGAGTTTACTAACAACAATTTTAGTAACACCAACAGATTGCTGTGCTCAGTCAGGCTTTTGGATTATACACTGGTGCATTCTCACCCCCCCCCCCAGTTTATTACAGTATTAATGATTTTTTTATAATAATAAATCTTACTGTTAAAGTATTTGATAGACAGATTGTGTTATTAAGGAATGTACTCACAGCAGGAAGATGGCCAAGCAGGAAATAAATGTTTCCTGTCATTTGAAATGAAATTCGCTTGACTATTTTACTTAAATGTTAGAATTCCAAGGTTACAGTATGAATTGCAATTTTGCAAATAATTAATTCTTATATTAATCATCCTTACACAAGCAAATCATTACATATTTTCTGATACTGAAATTAAAATCATTGACTTCACAGCAAATTACTTGCTGAAGAAGAAAAAGGTAGGATTGTAGTCTACCTATAAAGAGAACACTTGCTATTTATTATTGCTTCCATAATACACAGCTGAATTAACCTGCTGTGATGTAAAGTGAACCTGCGGTCTAAGGTGAGAATTAATTTATCAATGATCCCTAAAGGCAGATTAAACCAAATGAGAATGAGAAGGAAATCTCAAAATAAATAAGCCTATGAAGAGTATAAATCTGTCAGGACTTACACTCTTCATTTGAAACAGAAGGAAGAATAACCACAAATTGCATTGATCCATAACTAATTAGCTACAAATTGCTGTATTTTTAGAAAACTGATGTTTATACATGTAGATAGACTGATGGTCAGACAGAAAACAGACAGTAAAACATAAATAAGATAAAATAAGATAAAAGATAAGATAAAAATAAACCTCATGAAAGCATTTATCAAAATAAATTATAGAAATCATTTACAAATTTGAAACAGTAGTAAATGTGTCCATTTATTTAATATAGACAGTATGATATGAGTATGATATCGAAAACAAAGCCCAAATTCAAGACTTGCAATCTTCAGTTGTATATATTTTTATAAGTTATGTTGGTTATGACATTATGAAAATCAGAATGCAAATAGTATTTAATTTTTGTTTTCATTTTTGTGTTTGTGTTAATTTTTATATATTTTGACCATCTTGTGTATTTAAGCTAGAGACAGTTGTAAATATGTGGCAATATATATAATTCTACATGCAAATTTAATGCCATTGTAAATTAAATTTTTAAACTTGCTGCTGCTTTGGCTATCACTCAGCAAATATACAGAAATTCCTCTATGCTAGTCAAAGGGTCTTTTTTACCCTGCGGAAGTGGCAACATTACTATAGGGTACCAAATATATTGAGTTCTCTAGCTAAGTTGGCCAAGGGTTAAGGTAAGTTAAGTCCTTCATGGTGAATCATTGTTGGTGGTGTGTAAGAGATTTTGCATATATGTTGTCTGGCTACACTCATCAGAAGCCCACCATGTGTGTCTACCAAGGAAGGGCCGACATATTCTGGCCGTTTAATTGTTTGTGCATTTGGCCACCTTAAGTCATAGTTATAATGCAAAGCTCTGCTTCGACTTACTCTTCACATATCTCAGTTCTACACTACTGAGATCTTCTTGGACTCTTGCTCATGTCACCATCATTGCACAGGTTGAGAACAGGAAAGCAGGAATTGTTCATAAATACCCAACATCTCCAGCAGAATCTTTGAGTACCCAAGCTGCTAATGGATCCCAGTTGTTCTCTGTTGTAGTAATGAATTTGTCCTTATTGGTCATGTACGTGAACCTGACTTGCAAATTTGTTTCCTGCAGCACCAGGTACATAAAATTCAGTTTCATGATTTAATTTCCTTTTATCTGCAGTACACAAAATCAAATGAACACATGATTCTCTCATAGGTTCATAGGTGTGTACTAGGCTAATGGCCCTGGAGCCTTTACAAGCCTAGCCCATAGGATTAACCTAGCATCATGCCACCCACCTTAGTTTCCAGTGCTTCTGTCGAGTAAAACCACTGCAGTGATTCCTGGGGTGAATTTTCTATTTCCCACCAACTCATCCAGATTTCTTTTGAAGAGGGCCAGTGAGGTGCTCTGCTTGACATGTATGGGAAGTCTATTCCATAGAATGGGCAGTATTTGGGCTCTGAACCTATCCTTCCAGCATGTTCTGCTGACTGTGGTAATGAGGATGAGGTCTCTGGAGCATGTGGTGTGGAGGGATTGGGATTTCTTTAGATGTAGCCTTTCTAACAGAGCTGAGTCAGACATGGCTTTGTAAGTCAAGCAGAGATCACCTTTACGTAGGTGATATGAGACAGAGAATAGTTAGAGTCTGTTGAGTCTGTCCATATAGGAAAAATGTTTAAGGCCTAGATTCATAGGTTCATAGGTTGGTACTAGGCTATCAGCCCTAGGGCCTATACAAGCCTAGCCATAACAATTCCCCGGCTATTTCTTCCCACACTATTTACTTCGCTGGACCCCTGTCTAGCAGGGTCCTCTTTGTGAAGTACTTTGCAGCCTCTCCAGTTGTTCCATGTGTTTAGTAAGGTACATGCCAAATGGGGCATTGTACTCAATGATTTGCCTAATGAGGGAAGAGTAGAGGGAGACAATGACCTCTTTCTTCCTGGATGCAAAATCGTTAGTAATGAGATGTGCCACAGAGAAGGACTTTCTGACCACAGTGGCAATGTGGTTGTCAAAAGAGACATTGCTGTCAACCTGTGTGTACAGTGGACTACCATCATTGTGGTAATTCATGGGAAATGGGTTTTTCCTAAAGGGGATGACAACACATTTTTTGGCATTGAGCTTAAGGCCATGGTTCTGACACCAGTTGTTGGTCTCAGTGAGGCCTTTCTGTAGGATGTCAACTTCACTTGGGGAGTTAATAATAGCTCCCAACTTGCAATTGTCTGTAAACTTTGTCAGCCAGAGTCCCTTCATGTTGGCCTGGACTTCAGAAAAGTAGATACCAAACAGGAGAGGACCCAGGACCAAACCCTGTGGGACTCCACTCGTGACTGGTCGGCAGTCTGACTTGGAGTCAGCTACTTTCACACTGTGGGTTCTACCTGTGAGCTAGTTCACAACCCACCTAGTGATATAGTGGTTGATGCCTAGCTTAGTGAGTTTTTCTATGATTCTTGAGTGGGGAATGGTATCAAAGGCCTTGGCCAGATCAAGGTAGGCTGTATGAACCACCTCACCTTCATCCACAGCTCTGGTGACTGACTCAAAGAAGTTGACCCAGTTGATCAGGCATGATCTACCCTTCACAGAACCAAGCTGTGTGGGATCCAGAGTTTGGAGATTCCCTATATCCTTGTTTATTAGTTCCATGATTATGCATTCCATAGTTTTGCAAATCAGAGTCGTCAGGCTAATAGAGTGATAGTTCTCAGGGTCTGTAATCACTCCTCCTTTGTAGAGAGGGATGAAATTGTCTATTAAAATGACGAAACAAGTCATGGGCATTTAGAATTGCCAATTAGCTGAAACACCTGATGTTCATAATGATAATTTGCATATATCCTATGTGCCTCTGATACAAGGGGTTTGGGTGGTCACTCAGTGGACGTTCTTGCTTTGCTGGAGTTTTCATTTTGTTTTTTACTGATTGGGACTTCACCTTATACTGCATCAGTTTCCTCCTTCTGTTGTAGAGTTTGTTTAGGGCAGGGGACCACCAGTTTGGCTTCCTTTTTTTGGAGGAGAGCATCTTGGCTCTATTGGGTATGGCGAGATCCATGCATTTGTGTACATGTTTGTACAGTGCATTGGTGTATGATTTGGTGGTCATGCAACTATTCTCCATTTGCATGGGTGCCATGAAGTTAGCCACCTCTGTTTTTAGGAGCCCAAAGTTAGCTTTGGAGAAGTTTTTCATGTTGGTTACCTTTGTGGGGGTTGGGGGTGGGAGAGATGTGGATTTCTAAAGTGATTAGTTTGTGTTTGGATCTAACCAGGGAAGAGTTGGTTATTGGTGTAGAGCAATGGTAGTCCATGTTAGTAATGACCGGGTCAAAGATGTTGCTACCTCTAGTGGGGGTAAGCCATTAGAATTAATGAATTTCAGGAAATGTTGAGCAAGCGTATTGGTACATGAGTAGTTTTCTCAGTTAATGGAGGGGAAGTTGAAGTCGCCCAGTATGAGAGTGATAGGTTGGACCCTAATATTCTTCAGGGTGCTTAGGAACATGGAGTGTGAGTTTTGGGACATGGTTGGGGACCTATAGCAGGCTATGACCTGAATCATTGTCCTACCCAGTGTTAGCTACACCTGAAGTATCTCAGATGTGTTATGTTGGGCTACCAATCTGGAGGTGTACACATCATTTATGAATATGGAAACACAACCACCTTTGGACCTTTGGTTCAAGTTCTGGGGCCAAAAGGTGTGGAATAAGTTATAGCCTGGTAGTGCAGGGGTGCTTTCCGCTGCTTTGAACCAGGTCTGTGTTACAGCACAAATGCCGATGTTCTCCATTTGAAGGAGTGCTTCGAGTGAGTGCATTTTGAAATTTAGAGTTCTAGCACTGAGCAGCATGACCCTCAGATTGCATTTGCTTGTAGCTGTTACAGTGGTAATTTGGTCATTAGAACACTGCCTAAAAAAGGCACTATAGGGGTCGCAAGAGTTTTGGGCAGTATCCAGAATCCCAGGGGTGACAGATGCTGGTCTTCTCTGGCAAAGCATTGAGGTCTGTCAATCATGTCATCCCAGGCAGAAATATACTGGTTCTCCTTAGAATGACACCAGAAACTTATCCAATATTTGAAATCAATCATGTTCTGCTTGTACTGTGGTATCATTCTGGGTGATGGTAGGATGCTGCTCAGGCTAGGGTCATACCCGTCTGAGATACATAATCCGAGAGCTCCTCCATGTCTCTTTTCATGTAGCCCAGGGACGTACGTCTCAGGTCATTCACACTCACATGTACAATGTCAGAGTCATATTTGTACCTGTTGTTGAGGGACCTGAATGTGTGCTTTATGTAGTGGATCCTGGTGCCTGACAGGCAGCTGACTGTTACTTTCTCCTTATTCAACCTAGTGAGTGGGACATCAGTATGCCTCATTATCGAGTCAGCTATGACTAGTGTGTTGAGCATGCTGTTTTGCCTTAGCAGCTTTGGTTGAGTGGCACACTGTTTAGGAGAGTTATGTCTCTCATGATTAGTGTTGTGTTGTGGTGGATGATTGCATTTCTGCTTTGGAGGTCTCTGCTGTTTAGGTAGATTTTTATTGAGAGCCTCCATGAAGGTGGGTGTGTGGTTTGTATTTTTATGTGAAGGCAGTGCTGGTGTGTGTTCTGGAGGGCTATGTGTTCCATGTGGTGTGGTGGAAGTGTTGACATTGTCCTCTTGACCAGCTATTCTGGTCTTGGCTGGAGAGTGTGTGGCTTCCAATTTGGATTTATAAGTGCATTTCTCACAAGTCTGAGTGCTGGAAGGTAAAATGAGAAGGTTGTCAGTGTATGTGAGGCAGTTGCTACATTGCCTCAGGATGCCCAAGTTCACCAGATTAATAGGAGAAGGCACAGGGAACTAACCTTTAGACATGCCTGGAGGGGTGGGCATCAATAATAAGTAGTGGAGCTGTTTCCTTGTAGGATGTTTAGTGCTGATAGCACTTTTGTGTGCTGCAATAATTGCTACAAGAAGACGGGTAAAGTGATAGACTAATAAGCTAGTAAAAGTACAGGAGAGGAGAGAACTAGGAGATCTAAGGGAAAAATTGAAGAGCAGACTTTGGCACTACTCAGAAGCTTACAAATACTCCTGGATACAACAAATCTGTATCTGGAATAGACTAGTTACAGGAAAGGTGGGAAACAAGTGCAAATGCAGGCTTTAAACCAGAAAGTTGAAAGAGATGGAGAAACTGCCCAAAAGACCAATAAACTACAGTTTCTAGGCCAGAAACCACACCTATTGTAGTAGATAGGCTACCTAGTGCTTTCTACTCCCACTGATAAGCTAGAAGGCTTCCCTCCAACACAGAAAGGCTTAGGGGGCTCAAAAGCTTAAATACAGTCCTGGATACAGCAAATCTGTATCTAGACTAGACTAGTCACAGGAAAGGAGGAAAAGCACAAATGCGGGCTTTTAAGCCAGAACATTGAAAGATATGGAAAAACTTACCAAAGGACCAATAAACTACAATTTCTGGGCCAGAAACCACTCCTCTTGTGGTAGATAGGCTACCTGGTGCTTACCATTCACAGTGCTAAGATAGAAGGCTTCCTCCCAACACAGAAAGGCTTGGGAGGGATCAGAAGCTTTCAAACAGTCTTGGATACAGCAAATCTGTATCTGGACTAGACTAGTTACAGGAAAGGCAGGACACAAGCTTAGATTTTCTTTTTCAGAAAAGCAGCTAAAATAGCGCTACAAACAATTCAAGTGCAGTGCAAGCTAGCACACTTGAGTGTGTAACAGTATTAAAGCAAAATACAGTTTAAATAAATGCAATTTATTCAAAATGTATTCTGAACTGAATTAAATTATTGTTTTATTCAACTTTGAACTATTAAAAAGTGCCAAAAATATACTTATCAGCTGAGAAGCACACTCAGTCAGAACACAGGGAGATTCTAGCAAAGTTTTTTTTTTTCTTTTTTTTTTTTTTGTTATTAAAGTGGAAAGGTAGAAAGGAGGAGCAGAGAGTTGGCCTTCTCAAATATTCTCTCTGTATTAGGTAGAATGAGCTAATGACACTAGACCGAGAGGAGTGTCCTAGATCAAATTTACAGTAGATGCTGGCAACTGCAAAGCCACAAAGTATAAGGACAAACCACCAATAGGGAGGGAGGGTGAAAAACTAAATGAGTTATATGATACACTCTTTGGCAGAAAATCAGAACAAACAAACAGATGTTTAACAAATGGAAAACATTTCCAGTTAATACCTTATACACAACAAAACTAGCTAGAAAAGATTTACAAACAGTATGACAGTAAAAATCTTATTTAAAAGGATCTGTGAGGCAGAATAAATGCAATTTATTCAAAATGTATTCTGAACTGAATTAAATTATTGTTTTATTTAACTTTGAACTATTAAAAAGTGCCAAAAATATACCTATCAGCTGAGAAGCACACTCAGTCAGAACACAGGGAGATTCTAGCAAAGTTTTTTTTTTCTTTTTTTTTTTTTTTGTTATTAAAGTGGAAAGGTAGAAAGGAGGAGCAGAGAGTTGGCCTTCTCAAATATTCTCTCTGTATTAGGTAGAATGAGCTAATGACACTAGACCGAGAGGAGTGTCCTAGATCAAATTTACAGTAGGGGCTGGCAACTGCAAAGCCACAAAGTATAAGGACAAACCACCAATAGGGAGGGAGGGTGAAAAACTAAATGAGTTATATGATACACTCTTTGGCAGAAAATCAGAACAAACAAACAGATGTTTAACAAATGGAAAACATTTCCAGTTAATACCTTATACACAACAAAACTAGCTAGAAAAGATTTACAAACAGTATGACAGTAAAAATCTTATTTAAAAGGATCTGTGAGGCAGACAATTTTAGTACAACCATGCAGATTAGTTTATCGCTATAAAATACAGTAAAAAGTATGCAGCAGACAATAAAAGTGCTATAAATATCTAGAATAAGCAATAAGTAATACAAATAAACAAAAAACAAGATACTTACTGTTGTATATCGCAGATCAGAGTTTTGCTCAGTACCCCTCCTCAGATTAGCTCTGTGTGAAATGGCCTAGTCTCTTTGGGCCAGATATGTGGTTCTATATAAACAGACACTGGAAAATATTCAAAGATAAGGTTAGCATTACACTAGCATGGGTAGTAGGGGCTGCAGGGGGAAGTCAAATGTACGAGTCATAGAAGCCTTAACACTACAGCAGTAGGCACGATAAGAAATCACATGCCAAGCAGGCAGTCTGTACACAGGTTATACACAGATGAGCTGCAGTGCATAAAAAGATGGCTTACAGAATTCAGGAGCCAATAGCCTGCATACCACACCTACCTACAAAGCTGGAGTTGCAATACATTAATAGATGTTTACTGTCAGGCTGGATCCCACTCTACTTTTAGGGAATCAGTCCTGTCTGATACTAAAACTCAGCTTCCAACACAACAGTCAGAAAGGAGCACTCACACTCTTGTGTACCTGAACATCCATTAACACACAATAACAAATATATATATATATATATATATATATATATATATATATATATATGGTTCCCCTGCATTTGGCTGAATGTGCATTTGTCCGACAAATGCAGGGGTAAAATTTAATGTTGATGATATGGATGGACAAATGGTGAATATGTTGATGGTATTTAATGTTGATTAAGGTAGCGAGGGCTTCCTCTCAGCTATTCTGAATTATGCTGAGAGCTCTGATTAAAACACAAACACGAAATATACAAATATTATTCTATGGCAGGTGCTAATATTTTATGTTAATTGACTGACACTCTAACTCAGACTCATTGACACTATATCCAGTAAGGTTAATGAGATGCCACAGTACTGTTTTCTACTTTTTTTTTAATTCTAGAGCATAGTTAAATGTAGAGACTGGGCTTCTGCTGTGAGATTTAAGCAATATAAGAATCAACATGTTTTTTATTATTAATTTTTTTTGTTGGCAGTGGACTAGGTATTCAGTTACGAATTTGTTTATTTTATGGTTCACCACTATTTTCATTATGACGCATGTGAAGTGTGTGTGCCTTCAATGGGTAATGGATTGGTGGTTTTGTCAGTGTACCTATTCACTTTTCCTTATGCTTCATCAGTTTTCTAGGTATGTGATGGGGACAAAATGTGTGGCACACAATATGCTCAAACTTTTTAAGTTAGTAAATGACATTACTTTATGAATGCTGAAACCTGGGCTGCAGCATCTTTATTTCTGTATTCATCTGAAAATAAATTATTTTTTCTGTTTGAATCATAAAGTGAGAATGTTTTTTGTTTCATCCTTTTAGAACAAGTCCCTGGTATTTTTCTTTACCTGCTTTACAATTTCAAGCAACATATACATATAAAAACATGCTCAATGAAGCCCCCATCTGTGAAGCTACCATCCTCTTCAATGATGTGTAACTGAATGTCCCCTGAATGTGAATTTACCTGCCAGACTATTCCAGACAGTGCAAATATATGCAGAGGCAAATTTTAACTCCTATGATTTTGAAGTCTAAACTTATTTTTTGATGGTTTCAGCTATCAGTTTTGAGAACTGGCAAGGTTGAAAGGTATGTTGCCAATGTGTGCTTTTATTGTCCAAATATATGGTTAGGCTAACTTTACATGTTAAAAAGGGTTAGATCAGGCAACTGGGTAGCATTGGCATTGTATTCAGGTACAAAAAACATAATTTTGCTGCTGACAAATCTCATAGCTTACACTGACTGGGAGAAGGAAGAAAGGAAGGCAGTCCAGGAGCCCCTGGTGAATGGTCCTAGCAAAGCTTGCTCTAGATCAGGGAAAGAAATCAAGTTAGCCATGTTGTTAAGTATATATAGAAGACCAAGTTACCACTTCTAGAATACCTTTAGAAGCCCCGATTTCCAACAAGCTGGTGATGAAGACAGGGCCATGGTAAAATGTGCCTTGACCCTGCCTGGAATTCCATTTTGGTGGATACAGCAAAAGTAAATAACATGTGACAAACATTTGGAGATAGTCTGCTTTGACACAGGTTGTTCTTTTTTTACCTTCATAACTAATGAATAACTGATCAGTGATTCTGAAGATTTTATTTCTGTCAAGATAATATCTGAGTTGTATGTGGATATCCAGAGTATGAACACTGGTTTCTCCTCATTTATAGGTTCTGGAAAGAAGACAGGAAGATAGGTAGCTTGGCTCAAAATATACTCCGTTACCACTTTAGGCATAAATGTAGGATTCTGGAAACCCTCTGCTTCTGCAAAATTAGATAATATTGACCTATCATGAGAGCTTGCAACTCAGCACTTTTCTTTCAGAAGTCAGAGCAGTCAGTAAAACTGTTTCCTATGTTATGAACTGGAAATCAGCCTGATAGGTAGGTTCAAATGGAGCAAGAGTTAATATTTCAAAAAAGTACAGGGCCCAAGGAAGAGCCACTATTTCTATCGGTGGCCTGGCATGCATCACCCCTTTAAAAACATTTCAAGACTGATACGCATTGGAAAATGCAGATCCATGAGCAGAGATGCTAAAATAGCTGGCAAATGTAACTTAATAGAGGACTAAGAAAGGTCATAGGATATCTTACACAAATATTGTATAACCAGAAAAATGATAGATTATAAGAGCCTTAATATGCTCCTAGTTCTTGTCTTGCTGCCAACTTTATTTTTTTTTTCTAGTTAGTAATATACAATCTTCTACTATAAGGTTTCTTCACGTCTATTAATACTTTCTGCAGATCCTCAGAAACTAGTGCCTAAAATGTATTAGCTGTATTATCCAGGCAGGTAGTTGAAGTTTTTTCAAGCTGGAGTGCATCAAGCAACCCCTGCCTTGTGTGAGTAGTTCCATTCTGTGAGGAAGTTTGAAGCAATTGCTCATTGCCATTTCCAAAAGAAGGGAGAAACTCTATTGCCTGGGCCAGAAGGAAGTCACCACAATGATCTTTGGTGAGTCCTTCGGATTTTTTTTTTCCAGAATGATCCTGCACAACAGTGAAAAGAAGTGAAATGCATACAAGTACATTTTTGCCCAATGAAATGAAAATGGATGTTTCCCAGGCCTGCTTGTAAGGAGTCCTGAAACAGAATGTTGCTAATTATTTGCTCTGAATGGAGATGAATAAATATATGTAAGGTGTTTCCCACAGTTGTAGCAATTCATGTAATACCTAATTTCACTTACTATAGAAACATTGACATTATCCATTTCTGCATAATAGTAACAATTATTTTCTGTATAATTCACAGTATTCCAAGCCTACTCATTTATATGTAATTGAAATAATCTCTAGAACTATCCAGTGTATATTGTGGACATAAGTTACAATTCTTTTTGTTCTTGTACACTACTGATTGTTAAAATGAAGTTACTAATGTTTGTATTATTCTATTTATTGTATTATATTGTACTATATTGTTTCGCATTGTATTGTATTATGCTGTTTGTATCTGTGGAACTTTTCTCTCCGGGCCTCCCCTGAAAATGGACAAGTAGCCCAGTTGGACTATCCTGGTAAACAAATGTAAAATAAAATAATGATTCAATTTCCATTTATGAGGGTGTGACGTGATCCTGCTCAGCTTGTCTGCCACGAAAATATGCTCTGACAAGTTGCAGGATTCTTGTAGTATGAAATTTTATGGAAATTATTTATCCCAGTCTACCAGTCCTAGTCTGCACAATGGGTAAGATCTGATTCTCTTCTGTTTGTTTATGCACAATATCACTGGGGTGTTGCCTGTAATAATCACCAGCTTGTTGGAAATCGGGGATTCTAAAGGTATTCTCAAAGTGGTAACTTGGTCTTCTATATATACTTTTAACAACATGGCTAACTTGATTTCTTTCCCTGATCTAGAGCAAGCTTTGCTAGGACCATTCACCAGGGACTCCTGGACTGCCTTCCTTTCTTCCTTCTCCCAGTCAGTGTAAGCTATGAGATTTGTCAGGAGCAAAATTGTGTTTTTTGTACCTGAATACAATGCTAATGCTACACAGTTGCCTGATCTAACCCTTTTTTTAACATGTAAAGTTAGCCTAACCATATATTTGGACAATAAAAGCACACATTGGCAGCATACCTCTCAACCTTGCCAGTTCTCAAAACTGATAGCTGAAACCATCAAAAAATAAGTTGAGAATATTTACTACTGCTAACATCTCTTTTAGATTTATGTGTTTTGGTTTGTCCTTTTGTTCCCAAAGTTACTGTCTCCAGAAAAGCAGTTTCTTGTTAATGAATCAAAATGCTGGAATCGGCAATGCCAGGGGCTGTTGATGTTGGGACCACACATATTCTAGATATCATTGTATCTTTCTCATGTGGACTCAGGATAAAGGAATCATGAGAATCATGGATGCCATGTATCCTAATATCCTGAGAAATTCTAATGCTGAAGCTTTGGACAGGGAGGTAAAGCTTAGGAATAGATCTAAATACAAATCTACTTTTACCCCTTGGAAGAAAATCTCTTTGAACTGAGGTATCTAGAAGACACCACAGGAAAACAATCCTGTGAGAAGTCAACAAAATTTCTGGATGTTCTTCCGAAAACCTGATCTGAGAAGGAGATCTCTAACAAAAGTGAGATATTTCCGACACTTTGAGAAAGTCTCTGCAAAGATAAGTATGTCATTTAAATAAAGAAAATGTGAATTCCTTGCCATCTGCAATAAGCTATGACTGGGGATAGATACTTTTTAAATACCAGTGGAACAGTGGATAAAACTAAGGTAATCCAGGAAATGGAAAGTATAATCATGACACAGAAAACCTTAGCAAATTTTTTAAATATGAAGGTATAGGAATGTGATGATAAGCACCATTTAAATTTATTCTTATCAATAAACTTAAAGGGGGGGGAGTCAGAGGTAACAGGTCATGAAGGGACAGCATTTTGAACTTTGAGGTTTTCACAGACGGGTTTAGAAAGATAAGACCTATGAGTGGCCTCGAAAAGGCTTCTTTCTTTGGTACACAAGCATTCTTGAATGAAAATATTCCACTATCATAGAAAGAGGAACAACTTCTTTCACTCCCATTAAGTCAGCAAACGTGGAATAACAGAAAAGGGGGGATGGGCGTTGATCCGGTGGATGAAGCAGAATACCCTGAAATAGGGGGAGGGATTCCTACTTCCATCTGCTTCCCTGATGTATTATTCTCATAACCCATTTGTCTGGGATAATCTGTTGCCAGAAATAAATGAATAGACAGATTTTGAGGAATAATTGACTTGCCAGAGCGGGAAGATTTGTATTTTGTCGACAGCCATTCAAAATTGTTGAGCTGTCCTTGTTTCTGGGAGGTTTCTCATTTCTTTTTGGAGCCCCTCTGTCACTGTTTTTTGAACATCTGCTTCCTGGAAGCATGGTATGACTGCTTGTTTTGTGTTTTATAAATGGATGCATAGGTAGGCGTAAAACTTTAAAAAACTTGGAGAAGGAAGGCTGAAAAATTTAAGTAACCCCTGAATGAGTTTCCTCTCACTTATCACCACTTTTTTTAGGACCACAGCAGCAGGTTGTCCAAAAATGATCTCTTGGTCTAGATTTCAGTATTTCAGCTTTAACATCTACAGACAGATTTTTGCACATGTGACCAAGCAAACCCTCTCATAACAGTTCCAGTAGCAGCTGCTCTGGAACTGGCATCAGCTGAACTATAAGCACACTTCGAAGAGGGTTTAATCTCTTGAGACACAAAAGCAATAAAATTATTCATAGAAGATTTTTCCCAGAAGAGAGAAAGTTGGTGATAATGCTCCTCAGATTCTCAAATGATGGAGGCATAATAACATATGAAACTGGCAAATTAAGAATCGTAAAAATAAATGTAGCAGAAGTATACATTATTCCTATGTCTATCAATGTTTTTTCATCCTTATTAGAGGGAAAGGGATTACCCTTCACTAGATGTTTAGCAGCAGCAGCGTTTACCAAAGAAATCACCACACTATCAGATCTAGACATGGAAAAAAAATATATGATTTAGGAAATCTACAAACTACATTTGCTTTTTTCAAGGCAGCAGGTTGGCTGTCAGGCAAGTTACAGGATGAGATAAAAACATCCTCCAATGCCAGAAGAGCAGGAAGGAGTGGGTTCAATAATTAATACATCATAATAGATAAAGTGTCTAACTCCTGGTCCATAACTGCTAAAGGGACTGCACCACAGGGAGCCAAGGTAGATGATGAATGGCCTGAGGAACCAGTTATGTCCAGAGTAGATGCCAGTATTTGCTGCTGAGTCAAATCTGCAGCCTAATGAAGAGGTAAAGGCTGTCTGGATATTTTCTTCTTTATGTGACTAGTAGAAGTAACCAAGGAACCAATAACCTGTTCCATGATAAAGCTGAAAATGAAAAGGTAAGCCCAGGTAAGACTGACAGAAACAGTCAGTAAAACGGGTAAGTAATAAAAAATGTTTTTTTTCCCATTAAAAAAAACTCTGTGAAAAGTACCACAACTATCCCAGTCTACAAAATGTTTAAGCAGATGAAACAAAGAAAAACACATGCCTTTGGGTTTATAAAGGTTACTACTAAGTGTACACTTTTTGTGTTCAAGAACATCCCTCCCAGATTTCTTGTGCTCTCTATTCACTAAGAAAGGCTATTTATTGATGCCTACACTGCACTGAAAGTCACATGACTCCAACATTGTTTTCTCCCTTGCTTTAAACAAATAATGTCACAGGAAAAGCCCAGTTTTTAAAAATAATTATTGTGAAAGTTTTTTTTTTCCATGAAGGGGACTTATCTGCTCTAACAGAAAGGATTATAAAAGGAAGAATCATTGGCAGCAAGAAAGCTCTGTATGGCTTTTGACCCAAAATGCTGATTTTAATCAGCGCTGTTTGAGTTGCCACCACTTCAGGCATATGGAAGTTGCTCTTAGATCTTGAAGTTGGTTAGCTGTTATATCCTATGGAGGATATAACCTAAACAGCTAAGGCTACTGCAGCAGTGAGCAAATAATGAAAATCTCTTCTATTTTTTCTGACAGCGGTTGTTTTATGTTCTTAATGTATGTTATAGACTGTTGGTATTATAAAATGCTGGGTAACAACTAATCTTGCTAATCTTATTGTACTGGGGCTGTATGAATGCTAACCATGTGTCCCTCTATCATAATATCTACCATCCAAAGCAAACAAAACAAAAATGGTGAATAAATTCCAGTGCCTCAAACCCAGTCACCCAAATCATGATTTAATGAAAGCTTAGATCACAATCTTAAATTACAGAAAATACTGTTATGTAATGGAACACATTATTTTATGATGACATACTTAACTATCTATATGGCAGTAACAAAGGTTCCCATAACCTCATTTGTGGTCACACTACTCACTAGAGTAAGGCCAATGATTCTGAAATTAAGTCAGAGAAAATCATATTTGTTCAGCAGTTTCAGATTAGTAGGATATTTTAATGAGAAGCTTTCAGTTTTGTTGTAGTGGTAAACTGGTTTAGAACAGTTATACTGAGGTCATCATTTTGTATTTCCACCCATCTCTCTACAGCCACTTTTCTCATTTTTATGCATGGGTCATGGTGTCACTTCAGCAGTGACATTAAGCTAGAACCAGAATTCATACCATCATTTATTATATGCTCTACTGTTTTTTATGAACCTCCAGGTAAATAATTTTCAGAAAAATGAAAAAACAGATTTCAAAATAAATATTAACTGCAATGTTAATGCTTATTTTTTCGGGACAATATGCATGCATTTAACTAACCCTTATAAGAGAGCTTGGTAGTTTGTTGGTTTTATTTTCATAATTTATGTTCCTTTTTAGCTGTCATGTCATGGTTATCCACTGTTATACGTTTTCTGTTGTAAATCCAATTTGCATATATATTTTTCAAAATTTACCTAGGTTTGTTGAGAACCAGATGACTGTACAACAAGAAAACCAATGAATAAGTTCATTTATACATATTACTGTTTAGTGGAGTGATTTATGAGGAATGATAATGTGCATTGTGCTTTTACGGTTGTGTGAAATGAAATGCTGCCCCAAAGAGCTTATACATTAAACTTGGTAATAACAATAGAAGGTCAAGGGCCAGCCACATCTGCTCCCTTTAAGTGCCATTGAACACATTTTTGAAAAAGTTGTTTCAGGATTTTGTCAGCCTTGGTAGTAAGCAATTAAACTTCCAGTCCAAGATTAGTTCCCATTGTGGGCTGTCCATAGAATACATTTAATTGATAATAAAGCTTACATACTTTTTCAGTTGTAGATTTTCTGTGGACACTTGAAAATGTAGAGTTGTCTCGTCTTATTTAGCAAAATGTTTCATCATTACTGATAAGAAGCATGTTAAACTTTGAATTGTTTTATCTATTTATTCTAATCCACAGGGTAAGGTACAACAGAGATGAAAACGTCCTCATCAATAAGATAAAAGCAGTGCAGTAGATGAATCTAAGAAAAGAGAAGAGTGTAGTGGAGATGCTTCTAAAGTTCCTAAACAGGGATTTCATTAAAATAAAAAAAAAATCATTAGAAGACATCAGTCACGGTCATGCAAAAATCATTTATATTATGAGACAGAGAGAGTCAGGCATGAGCAGACAGACAGACAGAGAGTTATAACACAAATTCCAACAAATAGCTCAGATCAGTAAAAGGTAAAAACAGTAATATGCGAGCTTGGTTTGTATGAAACCTTAAGTTCATAATGACCTTTGACTGTTGCACTGACAACAGTTACTGTACACATCAGATGAAGGAACATTTTGGGGTCCTATAGATCAGTTCTCAGGAATTTAGAAAAAAACGAAGAATTGTATTTTAGTACACATCTGAATCTATCGAGGGTACAATGTTGACATTTCATCCTGCTTATTTTTCAGTTACGCTGGAGATATTTGACTTAATTATTCACAATGTAAAACAAATCAAGTACTTTTAAAATACTTTATTAATAAAAGTCTAATCTCCTTAGATTTTATACCATATATTATTGGATTTAAGGCTGCAGGGACAGTATTATACAAAACTGATAATAAAGTGCGTATGTATGATGGGAGTTTAGTCTCAAAAATATTAATTGTTAGTCCACATGTTCCTAACAGGTAAAAGAAAAAAAATGGCAAAAAGGTGAGAGATGTAGGTGTTAAATATCTTCTGCTGACCATCAGCTGATCCAATTTTTAAAGCAGCACAAATAATCATGTAGTAGGATAATCCTACTAAAATAAAATCACATGGTGCCATTGGAATACTTCCGATTGTCAGATAATTGTCACTCATAAATGTGTGAACACAGGCAGCACTGACTACTGAAAAGTATTCACAATACCCATTATACACAGTACTTTTACTGCAGTACATCAACATGCCAGCAATTATAGGTACAGGAGTTGCAATAAAGATAGTTCTTATTACAATAAACAAACTTCCTTTGATGATAAAAAAAAACAATCAGAACTGAAGAATATTTCAAAGGCTCACACACTGCAATGTAGTGATCATAGACCATTAGTACTAAGACTGAAGAATCCATGATGACCTGTGCATAAACTGCAAACATCTGTCTGAAGCATGCACTTGCAGGAATTGTCTGTGACCCAAGAATTAGTATTTTTAACAGATTAGTTAGAAGAGCCACACATGGGATAAGATTAGTTATTGGTAAAATACATATGAGAATATACATAGGTTCATGAAGTCAGGTTTCTTTTACTATAGTTAAAATAATAGTCAGGTTAACGAAAAGGATTAATAAAAGTATTAAGAAAAAAAGGACACAAAATCCAGTACTTCCAGGTGTGTAGCCCAGGAAATCCAGTTAAGATGAACTCCAAATCATTGCTGTTGCTGGTATTGACAGATGCTACAGTGGAATATGAGCAATTAGAGAAACAGCTCATGGTACCGTGAAAGTGAAGAAACAAAGTATTATCACATCAGATTATAAATATCATTTAATGGAGATTATCACTACTCATATGATTCATTATCTAAGTAATATGTTATAGTACACAGTAGAAACTTCTGAATGGCTCTAATTTGATTGTCAGTGGTACTAACAACATTCCTAGAAACTAAAGGAAATGTTCCAGATAATGCAGCATGAATGGATTGTTTGTTAATCAGTGAAGAAAAACTGAATAATATGTAAAAGTGGTACTAATAACATTCCTAGAAAATAAAAGAACTGTTCCAGCTTATGCAACATGAATGGAATGTCTGATAAATCGGTGAAAAAAAACTGAATAATATGTAAAAGAGTTAAATCCTAGCACTTTGTTAGGTATGTTTTAGTGCTACTGTACTCATGACGTTTTAGGTTCATAGGTTCATAGGTTGGTACTAGACTATTGACCCTAGGGTCTATACAAGCCTAGCCATAACAACTCCCTGGCTATTTCTTCCCACAGTATTTACTTCCTTGGACCCCTGTCTAGCAGGGCGACTGACATGATCCCCGGGGTGAATTTCCTATCTCCCATCCAGTCATCAAGGCTCCCTTTGAAGAGGGCCAAAGAGGTGATCTGCTTGACATGTATGGGCAGTCTATTCCAGAGTCTACTATTTGCTTTTGCAATTCAGTTTGTGAATACATTTGGTATGTACCCCCTTACTGAATGAATTATAATAGTGCATGGAATTGCAAACGATGTTAAATGTTAACAGTGACAAAGTGTTATTAATCTTGCATAGAGCACATTCTATACATTAAATAGATGTTCTTCTAATTAAAACAAATGTATATAATTGATAATATTTTCACCTATATAGTGTAAAGTTTTTGACAGTTATTTAGTCACATGGCTACTTATAGATTTCTTTTTGAAACAGTGAACACCTTCTGAGTGGATTTTGTATGTCTTCCTTTTATCTGTGACTGCTTGTCCAGTTTTGTTCCATATCTCAATCAAATGTGCTTGTGTGTATGTGCTTCACATAATAAACAGACGTCCTGTCCAGTACTGATTTCTCTGCCTTCCTCCCCTTGAATAGTGGAACAAGGTCCAGATTTCCCATTATGTTAAACTTTATAGAGTGGGTAAGGGGTTGATAAATGAAGGACTGAATAAAATAAATTGTTATTGAAGTGAGCTCATAGGTTCATACTCATACTAGGCTAAGTGCCCTTGTGAGCCATTGTAAGCCTATCCAATTATCCCTTGTGAAAAGATGATAACCTCATGTTTCCTTTGATTAAAGCCTGGTTACTGCAGCCACCCACTTCAGTTAATTAGTGTCACTATATGGAGCTTGATTACATAAGCGTTTTTAGATCTTGGTAGGAATACTTCCACAAGTAGCATTCAGCAGCCCAAGCAGGACCAAGGCATTGATTGCTTAAAATATTGCAGGACCAAGATGTCTGTAATCACTGCTACAAATTAAAACAGTGCAGGAGCAGTAACCAATAATATTCCTGAACATTTATAGTTTATGAGTTGCATTAGCTATGCACAGCATGTCTTAACAATAGCCAAAAATGAAAGAGATGCTGCGTCATGTTTGCTAGACTCTGTAGAACTGCATTTGGTTTATCACCCAGTTCTGTGTATCCATCCACACTGTATTGTAACAACTCTTATCATTAGGATAGTTATATTATTATCAAGATCACCTAATGATAAACTGGGCTAAGCCAGTGTAGCACTAACCTATAGTTCATTAAAATTTGCACTGATGACCAGAATTGCTGCTGCAATCTGTTTAGAACATATTGACAGTAATGCTAACCAAACAGTAGGCCATCTATAGGGTCAGACATACTAAGGAGGAAACAATAAAAGGTCATTAAGGAGACATTATGCACTTAAATGCAGAGTTATGATTGTACTAGCAATGTTATCCTGAATGTTTGTTGAGAAGAAAAATACAAAATATTCTAAAAATATGCTTTCATTTGAGTTCATTCATTTTGTTGTTCAACCAATAGCATAACTTATGTTGTGGCAAAAAATATTTACACTAATCTGTAATTGATTTGTATCCATTAGAAAAGGTAGCTGCACATCAAATAATCACTTTAATCCACCCATAGATTATAGTGTCAATAGACCTGATCTTATTAGGGAGATGGAGTTGTCAAAATGTATATGAAGGTTATCGAGTAATATTATTCTTGCAGTCCCCTTTGGATTCCAAAGTGAACTAAGAACAGAATAGCATGAAAGAGTGAGCAGTTACCCCATGCCTGATTCTGTAAAGCAGCAGGTCTGCCAGCCCTCATTTGGCATATGTTATTAAAGACCGGCATAGCATTGCTCTTGGTTAAAAAAAATTAAATCAGGCTCAGAGCACCACAAGATTTTACAGATTTATACTGGTAACCTATGAAGCAATAGTTCTGCCCATTTAAGTCAATGGGCTTTTGCAGAGCTGCTAATATTTCACTGGAAGGGGGGATGTGACACTCCAGGCAGTGCTTGTGGGAAACCATAATGCCAGTAAAATCAAGTCCCACGTGTAGGTGTACTTGTGCTGCTTGGTGATTGGAGTCCGTGTGTGTGAGTGGTATTGTGTATAGCAAGTCATCCTTGATCTGTTGTGTGGATTATTCATAGGAGCATGTTATGAGCAAATGTAGCATAAGTGACCCTCATCAAACCTACTACCTAACTGTCTCATCATTTGGAAGCTGAGAATGCACACGTCAAACTTGTTTTCTGTCATACATGCATTTTTTGATGTATCATCTGTGAAGTCACCAAGCATGCTTACCGCCTGTAATATCACTGCTGTAATATTGGTAAAACTATAATGACAAATGGAGTCAGCAGGAACAGCAGGGTCTTGGCAGATTTTGTCCATGCCAACCATGAGTAGTGAGCTTCATTACCATAGAAAATTGTATTTCTACCTTAGAATCTGTCACAGTCTGATTAGCTGCTCCTGGCTTTGCAGCACTCCCTTGCTTTCAGTACCTCCGCGTTTATGAGGTACTGGATCAAGCATAATCTGCACTTAGTATGATGTTATTTACAAGAATGGGTTTGTAAATCAGAACCAGGGTAGCAGAGCAGGATGGAGGAGGTTCCCTATTATACTACCCGAATCATTCTGAAATCTGTACTATTATGTTAATTTATTATCTTGTTCCAAACCTCTCTAATCTTTGGATAATACTGATTATATGTATACAGTTAGGACTTTATTTGCCATATCTCTAAGAATTTAGTGCTTTGTCTGAAACCCTCAAATCTGGAGTACACTACCATTTGTGCAGCATTTCAGATACATAAATTGCTGTAAAGATTGGGATTTTTACTTACTAAAGCACTGATAATATATTCCCATTCAGTAGCTAATAACTTAAAAAGCAAATACTATTGCAACTTATTCCTAACTTGTACCATTGGGTCAGGCTTTAAATGTATATGTGCTTCAGCCTTATTGTATAAAGACAGCTTGCCATCTTCATGTCATGACACTTACACATCTATCTATTGCAGTCCATTTGGACCTAGAACAAATATCATCTTTGGTAGTCTACTAGATCCATTTCTTCTAGGATGGTCATTATTGCTTGTGCTATCTCTCGGTTTCACATTACCCCAGCTGGTTGCATGTCTAGCCATGGGTGTAATACACAGTCAACCCCCCCCCCCCAATTATTACTATATCAGTATGCTGGAAAATCTCCCTCACTTGTTTCTTACTTGTGCCCAATAGCTTCTATCAGTTATATTTGGACTGTATATACCTTATCTATACTCAGGTATTTGTGAACCAGGAGAGCAAGCCAGCATCTGGCTGGTGTTGAACAGTGTATCCACATCTCCCCTAGCTATAGTTTTTTAAGCATTCATAGAAGTTCTCCTTCATTTTTTTCCTGTAATAAATAAATGCTGATCTTTTTATGGGTTAAAGAATCTTAAACCACCTTTGCCTTCAGTTTAGTAGACATGCCTTTAGAATTCCAATAATCAGATATCAAATACTAAGAGAAGTATTCATCATTGGCTGCACTCCCTACATTAGCTTGTTTTACACTGTCAGTATTTAAAAATATATTAACCTTTAAGGCTGACTGACAGTCAAATGAAATCCCAGCCATTGGTGAGCACAAGAAATATCTGCACAAAGCAAGCAATGGCAAAGAAATTTAGCAGTTTCACACAAAACAGTTCTGAGCAGCCTTTAGGAAACCTCAGGTGCAATTGCATGACAGCAACCTTTGACCCCTAAAAGTAACCTAATATGCAACTTCTACTACTCTCAAAGCAAAAAGTCAAATGTTAATTTGAAATACATTTATACAAGTATAAACCATCAAAGCTGAAAAAAGAAGTAAGCTAAATGCCTCTTATATCGTATGTCAGGCTAAGTTGAATGCCATTTTCTTACTCCAGTCTGCCTCACAGATATTTGGACAAATATTCTGTTTTAGGAAAGTATAACACAGTCTCTTTAAACCAAAGCAGTATCCCTCAGAATAATAAACTACTGCTCTTTATATTGCTTAAAATTAGGGATTTAAATTAAATTCATTTTGTTTTACAATGAAATGAGGTATGACAGCATGCATTACCTGTGCAAGCCCCTAAGACATTGAAGTCTTACAAAGCTGGTGCATAACAATCTTATGCTTTCAAAGCAACATAGTAGTAGTTGCAGAGTTGATACAGCTCCACCTGTAATAAAGATGTAGGACTCCACACAGTCTGCAGTATGAAAGGCCACTTTCAAATATAGATGTAGTGTTACTGAGAGAAGAGTGGAGAAAGAGGATGAGGATAACAAATGACTACCTGCACACATGGTAGCGTGTCTTTTAAGTCATCCGTGATGGCTCTAGTTTTACATTTTTTTCACATTTTTCTACTATGCATCCATTTGTGAGACTGATAGACCATCCATCCCATCATTTTGCTGGAGAGACTGCTACTTGGCATGTCTGCTTAGCATTTATGCATTCTTACACCCATCATGCAATTAAAACTGCAGAGACATGTAGCTTCTGGAACTTGTATCCCCACCATTGTGTCAGTACCTGCTGTACTAGTGCTATCCAATAGGTGATGCTGTGGCACCAGTCAGCTTCAGGTGGACTAGTTGGGTTTGCCAGGGCCTCAAAGGAGCCTGGACTACTCTAGATATGGGTAATTAAATTCATTGCCATAAATGATTTCAGAATTTCATTACACACTCCATAGATAGTGGAACTCTATTACATTTAGTATATTGGTGCTGCAAGAACTCCTTAGAGCATATCTCACTATCCCGATATGACATCATATGTATGGATGGGCTGTAATTCAGAACTGGAGTATCACTGCAAGATGGTGGAGATAATCTGCTTCACTATCCCAGTATTCCTGGAATCTGGCCCATGGTCTCCAACTTTTGTGACCTGTTGTGAAATCAGCATAGTGCTTTGCTATCAGTATAAACAGCATTAAGATAAATAGTTATATGGCTATGCATTAGTGTCAACATTCATGAAAATAATTTTACTGGGGAGAAAACATCAGTATTGTGTAACATAAAATATAACAAAAACAACCGGCAAGAACTACTAATACAATCAAAAAAAGTAAAAAAGCGACAAGACAAGAAATATAAACCACTATTGAAACTTTACTGTAAAATCACTTTAAGCGCTTTTCGTCAAGCAAATGCCCGACTTCTTCAGAATCCGATCACATATTAACAATAAAGACACACATTTATATACATTGTCATCTGGAGAACCAACGTTGCATCATCTCATTAATCAATTAACCATTTAAAGGAGTAGTAACATACAACTCAATATTCTCATAAGACTCATACTGTTTTAAATGAACACAAGTATTTTCATTAATAAAAAATTGTTAGTATACATCATAACCCCACAACTAGTCATCTCTTAAGGTATTTCAGCTTCAAGAGGCTGGAAATTGAACAGACATCATTTATACCAGGATGGCAGTACGCATGTAATCTTACCTGCCAAGATAACTCAGCTTCCTCCAATTGTAAAGGTCTAGGACCACCCCTCAGATTAATCTCAATGTGGTCTATTGCAACAAATCTAAAACTATGGTTGCAATATGTTTAGCCAGTGCATTTTCCAGCTTCAAATTTTTAATAGCGTACATGTGCTCATATATACGGTCTCTTAGCCTTCTTTCGGTCTTCCCGATATAGAAGGCTGGACACAATTTGCACCTAGCTAAATAAACCACAAAGGTTGAGTTACAATTGAATTTAAAGCCTATTTTATATGTATGGTTATTGATATAGAAATGTGTACTTTCCTCAACATATTTGCAGTAGTTACAGCTCTGACATTTATACATTCCTACATTTAGGACTGGAAGTGGTTTACTAGACTCTAAAATACTCTTGATGTTTCTTCCTTTTTTATAGACAACCTTAGGTTTAAAATCTAATTTGTTGTAGATACTAGGATATAGTTTAAACAGTTCCCAGTTCTTAAAAATAATGTCTATACATAGTCCACTGTCCATGCTAAATGTTGTAATGAATGATGGTTTAGTAATCTCATCCGTAGATGCCATAGCAGTTGTGTTGGTTACTTCCAACCCCTCAAAACTTTGGTAGTTGTTACGCCCTCCACTATGTTGTTGGCTGTAATCATAGTAAAATGCAGAATGTTCAGGCTCATGTATCAAAGTACTCACACAGTCACCAGTTGGTGTATTTATACGATTATTCTTAATAACTGGTAACAAAGGTGAATTAATATGATGGCACCTTTTATCAGTTATTTCTTGTATGAGCTTATCCAGGAGCTCTTCCGGGTACCCACGTGACAAAAACATGTTCCTAAGTGTCCTGCATCATCGTGGAAATCCGTATCTAAGGTAACTATTCTTGCAGCACGAACCAGCTGGCCCTTCACTACAGACCTCTTTTGAAAGAATGGGTGGCAGCTGGTAAAATGCAAGAAGGTGTTAGAATATGTCTTTTTTCGGTGAATTTTGGCAGTATAACAGTTAAGTGTCAAGTCCTTACTCAACCACACATCCAAGTAAGCAATGTTTTCAGTTGAAAATGTGTGTGTAAACTCTAAAAATTCAGTACTGCTGTTAAAGTACTGTAACATCTTATCGACTTCTTGCTCACACACGTTTAGAAGAATAAATATATTGTCAAGAAACCTTGTGTATAATAAAAAATGCTCGCGGTAGGTGTTCTGCTGAGAAAATACATAATGGGATTCCCAATATGCCATAATCAAATTGGCTATTCTGCCACCACACGGGGATCCCATTGCAACACCCACATTTTGTAAATAAAACTCTCCTGCAAAGATGAAAAAATTATAAGACAGTACGAGGTCACCCAACAAGGTCACCAGATAGATTTCTCTGTCTGGTGCATTATATTTTCTCATCATGTAGCTAACCCATTCAAGAGCAATGTCTTGGGGTATGCTGCTATATAAGTCCTTGACATCGACTGTTAAGAAATTACTGTCTTTGTTGAATTCAATGTTTTTAATCGTGTCTAAGAATGACCATGAATCCTTACAAATCTAATTTTCCATAAGGACATATTTTTGAAGTATGGCATCCACTACCTTGGCGCAAGAATACATAGGAGATCCTCTACTATCTACCAACAATCTAAGTGGAGGGTTTTGGATGCTCTTATGAATTTTAGGAATACCGAAGACACACGCGTATTTGGGAAAGGAGGTAGTCAAATAAGCGTGCGTTTTCAAGTCTATTCTACTCTCAATAAAAAGGTTTTCAATGCTGTCTCTTATTATCTTATAAGCACTATTGACCTCAGATCTTGAACTGCACTTATATTTACCAGAATTTAACACTGCATGTAAACGATTCTCATAGTCTAAGGTGGTAAAGACCACCAACCCACCACCCTTATCAGGTTTACAAAACCGTAAATTTTGGGTTTTGAGAAATTGAAGAAACTCTTCTTCCGACCTAGAAATGTTACAACGCCCATACTTGTAAGATTTAGTCTTACCCAAATGTCTGACATCATGTTCACAGCATCTTTCAAAGAACTCCATAGCAGGATGCAGTGGAGGATTGAAAGTGCTAGATACATACAGTTGGTTAGAATTGTCAATGTCTAAGTTGTCACCCATTAGTAACTTAAAATTAAGTTTCCTGACAAATAATTTGACATCAAGAACAGTATCAACAATATTGATGGCTTTGGATGGCACAAAACTAAAACCTTTAGACAACAATTTAAGCATGTTACTGTCAAACTTAATGTGGCTGAAATTATATAGTTTAAAATCACCTATAGTGTTTTTAACAATTTCAACAAGTGGTGAAAATACAGTACCATCAATGTCAAGTCTATCTAAATTATTGTCAAAATATGTCTCCGTGTTAGTACAGCCATTAATAGACAAATCAATACATGTGTCATATAAACTTGATTCAGACAAGGTACCCTGATCACAAACTGACCCAGAATTAATAAAGTCCAGAGCTAGTTGTTGTTCATTTATCTCGGTATGGGTCTTGGTTGGTGAGAGTTCCTGTTCATCGGTCTTGCACCTAAAAAAGGACGTTGCTGAGTGTTGTTATAATTATCCCCAATGCGGTTGTTGTTGTTACCACTCCTCAGTCTTTCACTCCACGGTGTACCAATAGGTTCACCGGACCTTCCATAGTTACCCGGTTGGTCGTCACCGTTAGACCTATAGTGAGGTAGACCCATATGCTCACTGTGAGATTCCTGAACAAAGGAATCCCCAACTTCATGCAAAAGTGCATTGTTAGAATTAAAATTAAACAGCCCTTTCCTCTAGACCTGACCAATTGGAGGTTTTGGGTACGCCATACCTGACTTATAAGCAACACTGTCCCTTGTTAATTTTTTGATCTTCTGGTTTTGCAACTTAAACAAGTAGTCATTTATACTTACAAAAATGCGGTCATATTCATACTTGTATCTATTAAATTCAATGTCGTTAGATATGGATCTATCAAGTGTAAACATATGCTGGGACAATTCGTCTATCCAGCAGTTGTAATGTTTCACAATTAAGGCAATAAGATCAAGTCCCTGTTTATCAAATAAACTCACAAGCTCCGTATGAAATACAGAACCAGCTTCCAGTCCCGTGGGATAGGGGGAACGTCTCAAGCCTTTAGGCACAATTTTGAGGGATAAGCATTCGTTAAAATAAGCAACCTCAAGTTGCAATTTTTTAAGTTTTAATAAGCATGCGTCAAAGGCTTTCAATTTAGCAGAAATATTCTCGTTGACGTCATTATTGCAACCATTCTTATCACGTTGTTGATCAAAGGTTGCATTGATCTTTTGTATGAAGTTGGGGATTCCTTTGTTCAGGAATCCCACAGTGAGCATACGGGTCTACCTCATTATAGGTCTAATGGTGACGACCAACCGGGTAACTATGGAAGGTCAGGTGAACCTATTGGTACACCGTGGAGTGAAAGACTGAGGAGTGGTAACAACTACAACCGCATTGGGGGTAATTATAACAACACTCAGCAACGTCCTTTTTTAGGTGCAAGACCGAAGAACAGGAACTCTCACCAACCAAGACCCATACCGAGATAAATGAACAACAACTAGCTCTGGACTTTATTAATTCTGGGTCAGTTTGTGATCAGGGTACCTTGTCTGAATCAAGTTTATATGACACATGTATTGATTTGTCTATTAATGGCTGTACTAACACGGAGCCATATTTTGACAATGATTTAGATAGACTTGACATTGATGGTACTGTATTTTCACCACTTGTTGAAATTGTTAAAAACACTATAGGTGATTTTAACCTATATAATTTCAGCCACATTAAGTTTGACAGTGACATGCTTGAATTGTTGTCTAAAGGTTTTAGTTTTGTGCCATCCAAAGCCATCAATATTGTTGATACTGTTCTTGATGTCAAATTATTTGTCAGGAAACTTAATTTTAATTTACTAATGGGTGACAACTTAGACATTGACAATTCTAACCAACTGTATGTATCTAGCACTTTCAATCCTCCACTGCATCTTGCTATGGAGTTCTTTGAAAGATGCTGTGAACATGATGTCAGACATTTGGATAAGACTAAATCTTACAAGTATGGGATTTGTAACATTTCTAGTTCGGAAGAAGAGTTTCTTCAATTTCTCAAAACCCCAAATTTACGGTTTTGTAAACCTGATAAGGGTGGTGGGTTGGTGGTCTTTACCACCTTAGACTATGAGAATCGTTTACATGCAGTGTTAAATTCTGGTAAATATAAGTGCAGTTCAAGATCTGAGGTCAATAGTGCTTATAAGATAATAAGAGACAGCATTGAAGACCTTTTTATTGAGAGTAGAATAGACTTGAAAACGCACGCTTATTTGACTACCTCCTTTCCCAAATACGCGTGTGTCTTCGGTATTCCAAAAATTCATAAGAGCATCCAAAACCCTCCACTTAGATTGTTGGTAGATAGTAGAGGATCTCCTATGTATTCTTGTGCCAAGGTAGTGGATGCCACACTTCAAAAATAAGTCCTTATGAAAAATCAGATTTGTAAGGATTCATGGTCATTCTTAGACACGATTAAAAACATTGAATTCAAAAAAGACAGTAATTTCTTAACAGTCGATGTCAAGGACTTATATAGCAGCATACCCCAAGACATTGCTCTTGAATGGGTTAGCTACATGATGAGAAAACATAATGCACCAGACAGAGAAATCTATCTCGTGACCTTGTTGGGTGACCTCGTACTGTCTTACAATTTTTTCATCTTTGCAGGAGAGTTTTATTTACAAAAAGTGGGTGTTGCAATGGGATCCCCGTGTGGTGGCAGTATAGCCAATTTGGTTATGGCATATTGGGAATCTCATTATGTATTTTCTCAGCAGAACACATTTCTTATTATACACGAGGTTTCTTGACGATATATTTATTCTTCTAAACGTGTGTGAGCAAGAAGTCGATAAGATGTTACAGTGCTTTAACAGCAGTACTGAATTTTTTAGAGTTTACACACACATTTTCAACTGAAAACATTGCTTACTTGGATGTGTGGTTGAGTAAGGACTTGACACTTAACTGTTATACTGCCAAAATTCACCGAAAAAAGACATATTCTAACACCTTCTTGCATTTTACCAGCTGCCACCCATTCTTTCAAAAGAGGTCTGTAGTGAAGGGCCAGCTGGTTCGTGCTGCAAGAATGGTTACCTTAGATACGGATTTCCACGATGAATGCAGGACACTTAGGAACATGTTTTTGTCACGTGGGTACCCGGAAGAGCTCCTGGATAAGCCCATACAAGAAATAACTGATAAAAGGTGCCATCATATTTTTTCACCTTTGTTACCAGTTATTAAGAATAATCGTATAAATACACCAACTGGTGACTGTGTGAGTACTTTGATACATGAGCCTGAACGTTCTGCATTTTACTATGATTACAGCCAACAACATAGTGGAGGGAGTAACAACTACCAAAGTTTTGAGGGGTTGGAAATAACCAACACAACTGCTATGGCATCTACGGATGAGATTACTAAACCATCATTCATTACAACATTTCGCATGGATAGTGGACTATGTATAGACATTATTTTTAAGAACTGGGAACTGTTTAAACTATATCCTAGTATCTACAACAAATTAGATTTTAAACCTAAGGTTGTCTATAAAAAAGGAAGAAACATCAAGAGTATTTTAGAGTCTAGTAAACCACTTCCAGTCCTAAATGTAGGAATGTATAAATGTCAGAGCTGTAACTACTGCAAATATGTTGAGGAAAGTACACATTTCTATATCAATAACCATACATATAAAATAGGCTTTAAATTCAATTGTAACTCAACCTTTGTGGTTTATTTAGCTAGGTGCAAATTGTGTCCAGCCTTCTATATCGGGAAGACCGAAAGAAGGCTCAAAGACCGTATATATGAGCACATGTACGCTATTAAAAATTTGAAGCTGGAAAATGCACTGGCTAAACATATTGCAACTAACCACAACCATAGTTTTAGATTTGTTGCAATAGACCAAATTGAGATTAATCAGAGGGGTGGTCCTAGACCTTTACAATTGGAGGAAGCTGAGTTATCTTGGCAGGTAAGATTGCATGCGTACTGCCATCCTGGTATAAACGATGTCTGTTCAATTTCCAGCCTCTTAAAGCTGAAAAGCCTTAAGAGATGACTAGTTGTTGGGTTATGATGTATACTAACAATTTTTTCTTAATGAAAATACTTGTGTTCATTTAAAACAGTATGGGTCTTATGAGAATATTGAGTTGCATGTTACTACTCCTTTAAATGGTTAATTGATTAATGAGATGATGCAACGTTGGTTCTCCAGATGACAATGTATATAAATGTGTGTCTTTATTGTTAATATGTGATCGGATTCTGAAGAAGTCGGGCATTTAAAGTGATTTTACAGTAAAGTTTCAATAGTGGTTTATATTTCTTGTCTTGTCTCTTTTTTACATTTTTTGTTTTTTTAAAATATAACAAAAAATAGAATATTAGCATTCTTGCATGCACCACACATCGGTATAAATATAATAATTCAGAGACTGCACAGCCCTGGAGGCAAGGGGAAACTTAATTACCTAAACCGTTCCATGATGCAACTCTGTTAAATAACTTTATTAATAAAATATATGAATCACTGAAACTATTTCAGCAATTCCCATTTCATTGGGATAGTGTTCTATAAACAGCAGCGTCACATTTAACAAGTGGCTTCCTGTATCAAAATCATTTTACATTTTTTACATGCTGAACCTAAACTAAAAAGATCAAAATTTAGCAAACACTCAGCATTTTACATCACTTGTATAACATCTATCAGAACATTATACTGAATTCCTACCCTTCTGAGAATTAACTAGTTTATTATATTATACCGTTATCACTGTATGGACATCTCAAGAATAAAATTCCCATATTGCAAATTCAGTGCCTATGATTTGGTTCTGATGACTTTGTTTTTTCTCCAGTGATGTCTGTGAATGCTATCTCTTTACATGTTTGGGTTTCCTTTGAGTATTTTGTTTTTTCCAGATTTCCCAAAGTATACTGCTTAGCTACTCATGTTGCATTGCTCATATTCATCCCAGTTAACTTTTTTAGCAAAGAGTTTGCAGTGGTTTACTTCAACTACCTTGTTAACATTTGAATGGCATCATGATAAAGCATAGTAGCAGAGTGTGCTTATCTGAATTTTACATTAATTTTATTGTTATAACACAAAGTTCAAAGTTTTGCTATACAAACATCATAGTCCTTTATAGGACCATCATGGATTTTGGGACCAGAAAGCAATGCCTCAAATCCATGCTTATCAATAACACCTTACCAAACTGATTTTTTAAGAATGATAACACTGTTGTCTGTTTAGCTTCCTTGGATAACTTATTCAAAGACTTGTCAACCAAATGAAAGAAAATTTTCTTCCTGCTTAAGGACTTTGCATTGCAATGCTTAGTAACAAATTGTTGTGACAAATGTATGTGCCTTTGTTCATGGGAGACAGTCTGTTATCCCAGTTATATAGAGTGGTGAGGAAGTTGCAAAGACAATTATAGGAACTATTTTACTCACATTAATAATAGACCACCACATGAAGAGGATCAAAAATCATTTTTAATATATTTTAAGATCTTCTAAACTGGCAACTTCTTCTCTTAGATCAAAACTTTTTACTTGGAAATTCTTGCAGAGATATTTCTTCATACCTCATAAAATTGAATTAATGTTAAAAAAGAAGAAGTTTGTTGAAGATGTAAGCAGGAACTTAATGCATATTGGCAACACATGTTCTTTAATTGTGTTGTACTTAACACCTTATTGGAATATCATTAATCTTTTTTACAGGCTTTATTTGGGGGCAATTTTGTTTTTTCTAAGTCATTAATTCTTTTTAATATTCCTATTTCTGTATGTGTTAAAAATGAAATACCCTCTTTTATTGTTAATTTTGTCAGTTGCAAGGAAAGTTATAACCAAGAAATGGAAGAATAAAGCTGCACCCTCATTCAAAGAATTCACAAATATTGCAACCAAAATATGTCATCTGAAAATGATCATTATTAAATCAAGATCTACTAGAATCACCTCCTACTATAATACATGGGCAAATTTCAAGGAACTGTTTGATAAACAAAAATAGCTATACTCATATCAATTGTAATGTATAGGAATTATTTCAGATTCTTTGTTGTTTATAGACACTCTTGTAAATAATTGATCTTGTTTGTTCTTGTTCATATTGTTCATTTTTATGCTCAGAAATTTCTAAATAGAGTTATTGTCACAATTTCTTTAGTTAAAATCTATTAAAAACCTTTACAAATAAAGATTAAAAGAATACCCAAGGTATTTTGTCAATACAACTGAATGCTACAATGTGACCATCCATTTTTAGCTTGTAAACAATGCATGCTTTGACAATATGATTATTGTAAGCTAAGCGTGTACTACAGTGACTACTTGGTCACTTTGAATTTCATTGCATAGGGCGTATCCATGAAAGGTGGGAGCATTCAAGAAAAGATGTATCAAATTTTTCCTAATTTTTCAAAGCTGTGATACAAAATGCATACAGGGAGATGGCGCATTCAATATACAGGGTGGTCAATGCAACATAAAGTGGTAGTGAGAACTCTCAGGTCCTAACAGAAATAATATTGCAATAATGATACAATTTTTGTTATATTTACACTAAAATTTAACTTAAAAGACAACTCCATATTAGCAATAGTCCTGAAATATTAATAACATTAATATTTCAATAATGCAACAACTAATGGCATACAGATATCTTCTGTTTTATCCAATGATGAAAATGAAAAATAAAAAGTCCAAAGTGGTAGGTAGTTAAAGTCTGCGATCTAAATACAACAAATAGTGATACAAAATATAATCCACAGACCAACAGGCTAAAAAGCAAATATAATTTAATAGACAAGGATGTTAGCACTTTCAGGTATAAAACCCTTCTTCCGACATGCCCTTTCAGGTATAAAACCCTTCTTCAGACATGTCTGAAGAAGGGTTTTATACCTGAAAGCACTAACATCCTTGTCTATTAAATTATATTTGGTTTTTAGCCTGTTGGTCTGTGGATTACATTTTTTATCACTAAATGATGAAAATGACACCATTTTGGCATTAAACTGCGTTGTTAAAAGTGGATGAAAATGCAGGTTGAGTCAGCTAAGTTTGAAGAATGTCATGAACACAGATATGCAGAACAGACTACACTACTTAAATGTCATCTGCTAATTTGGATGTTATTGAGCTCATGATAGACATTGCTAGCATAAAAATGTAAAGAAAAAACCTTTAAAGATGTCTGGAAGGTATGTAACATATAAAAGCCTTTGGAGCAGATAAATTATTATAAATATACGGTTCCCTATTATATGATTGAAGACGCATTCTTTCGAATGTGTCTTGATTGAACTTGAAAGTGCGAAACCACAAAATACCAAAATGGCATATAAGCAAATGCTTTCCCTGGGAAAGAAATTGCTTGGCCACCTTCATTATTTTGCCATTTACATCACTGTAGTGCAATCTCAGCATTGGTATATTTAAGTAGGGGGTGGGGGTGCAGCCCCCCTCATTGGGGGGTGTGGGGGGCAAAGCCCCCCCCCCAATTTATGTAATGTTTTAAAGTTTTTTTTTCTTTTTTGGAACAGCGATTTTCTTCCCTGGGAAAGAAATTGCTGTTCTAAGTGTTCAGGATTGTAAGCTTTTGCTTACATGGAGTTGCTATATCAGCATTCACTTTTTTAACCATTTGCTGATTTAATATAGACCCAAATAGACTGGTTAGGAGGTAGGCATAAGAGAGAGTTACTTTAGCATCACCGGGGAGAAATTTTTGTTGTGGTAGAGGAGCCCTAGTTTCTGATGAGTTTTCTTGATACAGTTGTTAATGTGGAGATCAAATTTAAGTTGGTCATAAATGATGACACCGAGGAGTTTTGTGCTAGTTTCCACCTCGATGTGTGTGTTATTGAGGGATAGAATTGTGAAAGTGGATTAATGTGGTTGTAGTTTTTAGGAAGAAAAAGCAGTAGCTTTTTTTTTGGGGGGGGGGGTTAAGGATAAGGTGGTTATCTGAGAGCCAGTTTTCTACTGAGTTAAAGGAAGTCTGTGCTGTAGAGATGAGTTTGGAGGGATAGTCAGAAATAATGATTACAGTAGAGTCATCAACATACTGGACCAGTGATGACTGAGGACAGGAAGAATAAAGAAGATTAGTGAAGATGTCGAAAAGTAGTAGACCAAAGATGGAACCCTGAGGGACACCCATTTTAACTAGGAGAGGTCGGGGAGAGTGCAGCTTTTCACTTCACTTCTTGAGATTTGTCAGTGAGGTTGCTGGAAAACCATGCAACAGTAGCAGGGTAGAAGTTAAGGTTGGTTAGTTTGTGCAGAAGGAGAGGGCAAGAGATGGTGTCAAAAGCTTTAGAGAGATCTAAGAATAGGCAGGAGACAAGTTTGTTGTTATCTCTGGCAAGGGCTATAGTATTAAGGGATAATAGTAGGGCAGTAGTAGTAGTACTATGCTTTAGTCTAAAGCCATGTTGAGTAGGTGTAAGCAGATTTTCAGAGAGTAAGTAGTGCATAACTTGTTTATGTATACATTTTTTCTGGAACTTTAGAGAGAGGAGAGAGGATGGCAATTTGTCTAAAATTAATGATGTCTGAGGAGTTAACTCTTTTATGTATAGGTAGAGTGAAGAATTCTTTTCATATGGAAGGGACTTTGGACTGAAATGGAGCGGTTGAATAAAATAGATACAGGGAGAGCAAGAGAGTCAACAGCTAACTGAACAAAAAGGGAAGGAATTTTGGCAGTAGAAGCTGAGCAAGGTTTGAGTTTAGAAAGTAGGGATTTGATGTAGCTAGTGTGTACAGATTTGAGGGCAAAAGAATTTGATGAGAGCATAGTGGGATTTGATAGAGAGTGGTTAGAAATATTATTAAAGGTAGTTGAATTGGCAGTGGGGTTAAATAGTTTGGATGTAGAGTCAATGAAATATGTGGTGAAAGTGGAGGCAGTATCTTTGAGAGCGTTATCAGGACAAGGATTGGGGGAGAAGGGGCCACCAAGATGTAGTATGTGATTTAACTCATTCACTCCAATGGAGCTCAGGAAGTTTGCAATATAACTTCCAACGGCGGAGCCTACGCCTTTTGACAGAATCAAATTATGTCCTCACATTTCAAACAAATGTTCATATTTCTGGAATAACAGGGGTTATGAAAGAAGTATAAATGGCAAACTCTTCAGTGCAAACTATTTTTATTGTCATAGTATTCTTTAGGTTCTAGATTTTAAAGACAATTGTATAAGTCACAGTGAACACAGTAACTATTACATTTGTAATATTTTATAAACTACTTATAATATCTCAGCAACCATTCCAGTTACTTACATAAGTATATAAGTACAGCAGCATTTTGTTCATCTAGCTGAGAGCTTTCATATAAAGCTAAGGAGTTCTGTCTGTGTTACTTGGCTGTTGAGATATTTAGAAAAATGTGAAAATTATGTTTATATAAATTAATATCGTAAAACAACAGTTAATATCTATTTACCTGCACTAGACAGAGGTCAAATATTAATACAGTTGAGTTTGCCATTGTGTAAGCTTTAACATGAAATCTTTTAAAATCTTGTACATAGCATGGTTTTGGAATTATTGATGCAAATATGAACAAGCAATATTTGACACCTAGAGGTCTCAGTAGGAGTTAACTACAGATGCACCTGGAGGCGTCACTTGGATATGATGAGTTAAGGAGTTCCAACATTTTTGGGGATTAGATTTCAAGGCTGAGGGTGGATTATAGTAGAAATCTCTTTTATTTTTATTAATACACTTTTTGGTCTGATTTCTAAGTTCTTTATATTTAACAAGTCTGCAGAAAGGTTTGTTTTGGTCCATGATTTCCATGCACTGTCTCTATTTTTCATTAGGATGTGGGTGAAATTTGATAACCACGGAGATATATTAGAGTTAATACGGACTGTGCGAAGTGGGGCAAGTGAGTCAAGAGTACTGAGAAAGGTGGAGTTGAAAGACAGGACAGCATCATTCAAGGGGGAGCTGGGTAAGGAAATTCCAGTTAACTTTAGAGAGAAGAGATTTAAGGTTTCTGGGTAGAAGTTAGTGAGCTTGCGGCATGTGATAAATCTATGCTGTTTAGTAAAGTGGGAGATATATCTAAGTACTTTTATTGGGGGCTGTTTTGAAGGGTTTCAGGATTGTGATATTTGAGGAATGAGAGACTAGAATCCAGTCGATAAGGGTGTTGCTTGTATGAGAGTTGTTGGTATGGGTGGCATCAGTGATAAGTTGAGTAAAGCCGTACAAGCTGATGTGTAAGGAAGAATTTGGTGTACAGAGAATTAAGCAATTAATATTGACATCACCAAGAATAATGGCTTCATTAGCAATATGTTGAGAGAAGTATGAGAGAATGTTTACCAACAGGGGTAAGTTTTCCCCGGGGGGTCTGTAGATTGCTACTATTGTGATGGTGGTATGGATGTTAGGTACAAGTTTCACTGTCAGTATTTCAGCAGGGGAAAAGGATGGCATAGTTTTATTAGGTGCTGTCAGAGTAAGGTGGTTAGAGTAAACAATGGCAACTCCACCACCCTTTTTCTTTTAGCGGTCAAGGCACAGTGTACTATAGCCTGGAGGTAGAAAGTCTTTGTCTTGGTGTTAGGATTTTAGCCATGTTTCTGTTAGGGTGATGACATCAGGAGTGTGGCTTGAGATCCAAGCATGAAGTTCACTAACCTTGTTTAATACACTTCTAGTGTTTATTGAGTAAAAGGAGAGTTGTTTGTTTGGAGGGCAGAGGTGTATAGGTTAGTGGGAGTATAATTATCGGTGGAGTTGTGTTGAGTGGGACCTGGATTGGGATGAATATCTCCTGCAAGTAGAAGAACATTAAGGTAGTAGTGGCAGTTATATTTGTAAAAGTTAAAAATAAAATACTTTGTTTTATTTTTAGGGAGTGTGGTGTAGGTGGGGGGAATTTTGATTTTAGGAAAAGGAGTTTCAGTAGAAAAGATGGAAGGGAAAATAGCCGATGAATGATAAGGAGATGAGGTATCACTAGTATGAGGTATTGTAGGAACTTTGAGACTAGGAGATAACTGGATATGAAGTGAGGTGAGAGTGTGAAAGAGGAGTAATGGAGGCAGTACAAGAAAGAGTAGTAGAGAAAGGCATGATTGGCAAGAGTACTGAGTGCTAGAGTAGTGAAATTGGTGATTAGGGAGTTAGTAGTAGGTTTATTTTGCTGGTAGGTATGTGTGAGTGTGTTGTTTAGGTGATGTATGAGTAGGTGAGTATAAGTAATGTGGGTAGTGGAAGGAGAAGTAATAGTTTGCTAGTGTAGTGTGGGAGAGGGGAGGGGTTAGTTCTGGTTTGTGTGGAGAACAGGAAGGGGAAGTAAGGTGCTGAGTGGGTTAGGTATAAAGGAAATTATATGGGTGGTGGGTGGGGAGTGAAGTGAGCTAGAGCATAGCAAGGGTAACAGAGTGGGGCTAGACCCAAGATGCAAAACTATATGCGAGAAAGGTCAAAAAACAATCAGTAGCTGTTTGTCTATTAACAAATGTAAGATATCTGTAGAATATATGCAGGACCTTACAGAGTAAAAGTAATATCTTTATAGCCTACAATGTGCTGTTTAGCCAATTCAGAAACCTTGTGTTGTGTATTTGTACTTATGTTAACTTTGTTGTGTTTGGTTTAGCTGGGAGTCAGGAACAACTACTAAAAGGGTATGTGACTGTATATTATGGAGTTTTGTAATTGAAGATTACAAGAAATGCTAGCTTTTGAATGGGGGGGGGGGGTGGCAGCTGACATCCCTTGCCTGCAATTAGCAAAATACACTATGCATTTAATACAGTGATAAGCCCAAAATATTGTGGAATTCAGGTGCACCTACAATGCTTTTTTAGTCCTTTTTCTTTCAGGATGATTGTTTCCTTTTATTGCAATGCAATATGGTAGAGGGTTTGATAGTCAGGAATAGCCTAAAACAATGCCATTTTGATTTAGATCCAAAATTTCTAATCAATTTGGTTAACTAATCTCCGTATTGATCCTTTCAAATACTTTCCCTAGAATACATGCCACGCCAGTGGGTTAATAACTACAAGTTTCATCTCCTTCTTATCCAAAGATCCAGTAAAAAGCCTGTTAGCAATATTTTCTAAAGTAATGTGGTTAATCAGATATACAGATTTTAAAGATATTCTTTTAAAACACACCAGGAATGCATTCAGGTCCTCCTCACTGTTTGACTTCATTGCTTTACAGCTCTCAAAAATAATTTTTCTATACTAACAGTATGACAACATAGCTAAAATTCTTGGAATTTATCAAAGGGTATTCTGTTTTGATGGAAATATAACAAAGACCTCAATAAAGCCATTAGCAATATCTTGGTTGCTTCCAATTATCATCATCATCGTCGTCATCATCATCATCAGCCTTCTTCTTCCCAAATTCTACAGGGGGTTGAGGTATGGCATTGACTGTTGCAATCTGTCTCCATTCAGTGCCACTTTCCAACCTTCTTTAACATTCATGCCTGATTGTCACAGGTCTTTTCTCTCAAAATCCATTTATCTCTTTGCTGGAAATCCTTATTTCCTTTGACCTTCTTCCATCCCTCTCAAATGATCTTTTCCAAATTATGTTCAACTTCCATGTGCATTTGCCCATTCTGCCATAATCTGATCTCAGTGCTGTTCTCTGCAACTGAAACAACTTTGGTCTCTGCTATGATGCCATAATTTCTTCATCTGTTCCACAGTGTGCATCCCACCACATACGTCGGGCACTTCATCACCATCACTCTAGCTTCTTTAACTGCTCTGCTTTCACAGCCTAAGTCTCTGTACCCTACTGAAGTACTGTGCTTACCACAGCTCTGTACACATTACTTTTCAGCTTCTTTGGCATTCTTCTGTCCCTTACAATGCCTAATAATATGACAAGTGGCTGAAGTCCTTCTTATTCTAGCCTCATCATCCATCATGGATACTTAAAGATGCTAACCTGTTCCACTATTTTCCCTTCTATCTCAGTTTTCAGCTTTTTCTGATTTTCTCCATTGGCTGCCATGACAACTATCTTGTATCGACTCAGATTTATCTCACATACTATTATGGTAGAATGGGCAAATGCACATGGAAGTAGAACATTGCATTAGATTTTATCTACAATGAAATAATAAAGATTTATCGGTTTAAAGGTAATAACCAGGCACTTGATCCATGATGATGTTTACAAGGCTAGCCCTGCAACTCAATGATGATTTTAGCCGTTGTAATTTAAGTACAAATTATCCAGTGCTGGGCAGAACAGTTACATGTTACAACCTACCCATAAGGTCAAGGGTGCTAAACTAGGGCTAACATTATGGTTTCTCAACCATTCTTCCTGATTACATTTGAAAAGAGTAATTGAAGCACATTTATATGGAGAAGAAGACAATTGCAGAGAATTGGTACTCTCTGTGCTACATATCTATTACTCCAACATGTTCTGTTTATGTTGCAGAAGATATTAAGACCTGTTGAGCAGGTGTTTAGTCCACCATTTCTCTTGCAAATGTGCAATAGATTAGAGAGTATAGGGATTGCTGATTCTCTGTACATGAGGCAGAAATCAGCACTCACTAACCTGCATGATACAAAAGGGAGGAACAAGGGTGGTTGAAATGGTCAGTGTAGTTTTTTATGATTAGCTCCTTGATTTTCTTGGCAACAATATGCTGTGGCCATTTAAATTGTGTTATGTGTTTGGGCAGATATGTTCTGAAATGGGCATTACACGCAATTATTAGCCTAATAAATGTTGAATGGAATGATCATATCCCTGGACCTAGATACCATACCTTTGCTAATAAGTTATGCAATGTAAAAAGGCTTTCTTACAGTAATGGCTACATGGTTATTGAAGAACAGTTTGTTTTTCACATAGGCTCCTTGGACACCAGCTACTAAACCAATTTTTAAGGGTGTGTTGTAAATGTGACAGCTACAGGAAGCATAACGCTTGCCAAAGGAGACTATTATACATTTTTTGACATTTAGTTTTTGTCCATGCTTTTAATGCCAACTATTTGGTATCTGGTATTTATTCCTAACCATGACCTGTCCAGCATGCCCTATCTGTGTGTACCGTATCTGTAAAATGTGTGTAGGTCTAAAGAATTCTCACATGATGTCCATCATCTGACTTTTGGTATTTATTCCCAAACATTTATTTTTCAGCAGGCCCTACCTGTGTATACTTTCTCATGAGAAGTGTGCGTAGGTAAAGTGTATGTAGGTCCAATGTATTCCCATATGATATCCACCATCTGCTTTCTGGTATTTATTGCTAACCATGACTTTCCCAGCAGGCCCTATCTAAAGGTATCTCCTCATGAAAAAATGTATGTAGGTCCAATGATTTCCTACATGATGTCCACTAGCTGCCTTGTAGTATTTTTCCTAAGAATGACTTTCCCATTAGGCCCTACCAGTGTGCACTGAAAGTATGGGTAGAATGAATGAATTCTCATATGATGTCCATCGTCTGCCTTCTGCTATTTATTCCTTACATACCTCTCAACCTTTTAGAGCAAAATATCTGGACAAAGCCTAAAATGATGGGGGGGACAAATAGGGACATATTTTAAATATTGCTCTTACAAACTTAAAAAGTTGATAGAATAATAGATTTTACATTAGCATGAATTTTCTGAAGGATGTAGAGTCTTAAACTCAAATGTTTGTCATTATTTAATGACTTCAATCCTCAGCTATTTGCCAGAAAGGTACAGATTTTAGGAGAAACACACCAAAAATATGAGGCATAAATCTGGACATTCTGTGAAAATCTGTACAGTTGAGAGGTATGATTCCTTACCATGATTTTCCCAGTAAGTTGTATTTGTGTGTATCTCCTCTCAAGAAATCTGTGTATGACCAATACATTCTACAATTATGTACACCATCTGCATTGTGGTATTCGTTATTAATGATTACTCTCCTAGTGGGCCCCATATGTGTGCAATTTTTCATGAAAAATGTATGTAGATTAAATAAATTATTAAATGATGTCCACATCTGCTTTGTAGTATTTATTCCTAGCAGTAATTTTCCCACTTCCCAGTAGGGCTATTTGTGTGCATCTCTTAATGAAAATGTTTATAGGCCCAATGAATTTTCACATGATGTCCACCATCTTTCCCAGTATGTCCTGTTGTGTGTACCTTCACATGAACATTTTTAGTAGGACAAATGAATTCTAACATGACATCCACCATCTGCTTGTGATATTTATTCCAAATCATGATTTTCCCAGTAGGTCCTATCTCTGTGTATCAGCTCAAGAAAAATATGTTTAGGTCAAATGAATTATCACATGATGTTCAACATCTACCTTGTGAATTTTTTTACTCACAATGACTTTCCCAGTTGCCCCTATCTGTGTGTATCTCTTCATAAAAAATGTGTGTAGTTCCAGTGAATTCGCACATGATGTCTACCAGATGCCTTGTGGTATGTATTCCTAGCCATTATATTCCCATTAGACACTATCTATGTGCACCTTCTCATGAAAAATGTGTTTAGGTACATATACATTTTCATATGATATCCACCATCAGGTTTGTGGTGTTTATTCCTAACCATGACTTTCCTAGTAGGCCCTATCTGTGGGTACCTTCTTATGTAACGTGTGTAGGTCCAGTGAATTCTCACATGATGTCCACCAGATGCCTTATGATATGTATTCCTAGCCATTATGTTTCTAGTAGTAGACCCCATCTGTGTGTACCTTCTCATAAAAAATGTGTTTAGGTACATATATATTTTCATATGATATCCACCATCAGGTTTGTGGTGTTTTATTCCTAACCATTACTTTCCTAGTAGGCCCTATCTGTGTGCACCTTCTCATGTAAAATATGTGTAGGTCTAAGGAATTTTAACATGATGCCATCCATCTGTCTTCTGGTATTTATTCCTAATCATAGGTTTCCTAGTAAGCCCTATCTGTGTGTATCCCCTCATGAAAAATGCAATAGGTCTTCTAAATTCTCACATGATGTCCACCATCTGCATTCTAGTATTTATTCCTAATCATGACTTGCCTAGTAGGACTTGTCTCTCTCTATCTCCTCTTGAAAAATATGTGTAGGTCCTAGGAATTTTCACATGATGTCCATCATCAGCACTGTGGTATTAGAAAACACTTCATGGCGCTCCTTTCTCAACATAACTTGCACTGTTCACACACCACATCTCCTGATGTGTAATCTGTACTGCCTTCTCTCCAGTCATGTCATGATATACTGGCACAATATCTCAGTGTCACAACCCCTTTACATTTTCCCTTTCACTGACTATGTCACCGTCATGAATCCTGTTAGGAGACTGTCATTTAAATTGTCTCTGGATTTTTTTCCTTAAAAGTTTTGTAAAGAGAATATTAAGAAAGTATCACTTAGAGAGAAACAATTATTATTTTATATTCTTCTTCTTCAGTATATGTCGGCCCTGATTCTGAAAGATTCTTTATCAGTGTAAGTGACTTACCTCGTTGTAAAGCCTATGGAAGAAGAGGCTTACAACAGGGGCCAGATTGCACAAGAGCGCTGTCAGAATCCTGTCAGTCTAAGTGGTCACTTACACTGACAGCAGATCGTTGGGAGTAGGACCCAATATTCAATGTGTTTTAAGGCTGAAGCATTTACACATGTTATAAATAAGCTCCTCTTGTTACTGTAGTCAAAGGTTTTAATCGATTATTATAAATAAACTCCTCATGTGACTGGTTAAAGGTTTTAATGGATTATATTTAAATGACTGTAAAGACTGCAAGTCTTTCCCTTGACCTGATGAAGGAAATGATATTCCTAGACCTCAGATAATAAAAATCTATTATTTTTCTACTTCTACTGTTGTCATACATGATGACTGTAGTCAACCCACACCCAAGCTCATGTAAGTTATATAATGTGTGATGCATAGTGCGGAGAGCTCATGGACACATGGACTGTTCGACACGACCTTGCTGTCCAAATACATATCTCACTTTTATTCTAAGTTGTGCTTTTATGGCCTACAGCTGAGCACCAGATGTCACCTTAGTGTCACTGCAAACTGTGCCTGCCTCGGCTTACATGTGTACTTGACACAGCCACATCCTCCTCACGAAACCCCTCTGCTCCTGCTGGTATACCAGTGTCAGCTAGTTATTGACACTCCTTGCTGTGACTGTTTATGTATCATCATGTTGTATAATATGGCACATGCCACAGATACTTACTGCACATCTCTGGAGTATACTGCAGATGCCAGGTGGTTCGGGTAGGCCTTGATGGCAATTTGGTTGCAGTCAGTGACCTCCAGGGACCACAGAGAGATGGATATGTTGTACAATGCCCACATGGTGGAGGTCTTCTGCTCTGCCATCCAAGAGTACCACATCAACTTCTCCACATTTATAAGCATCACATCAGGGAAAAGTACAAGATTTGCAAGGGAAGGACACATGAATCTTCTAAAATATCATCAGTTAGATAGTGGCAGGTATCAGTAGCAAGAATGGCTATTGCTACACCAACCTTCATGCCCAGTGGGACAGGCATTCAATTCATCCCTCTTAATCCCATATAAGAATGGTATGAATCAACCAGTTGCCAAATAATATCTCTGTCCACATAAGAATGGTCAGCTGTGTCCTGGTTATGACAGTGATTGCAACGCTACATCTTTCAGATCCTTCGGTGACACAGATGGTCACAATAGATAACATTATAGATACTGATGTCTAAAGTGGCTACTAATGCATGAGTTGCTAAAGCTGATGCTATTCCTCACATCACTGCACAAGACATTATTTGTTTACCAAGGAATGGCAGTGCACAGAGAATCTGATCATTGCAGCTTATCTTGCAATTTTTTAATCATGCTGCCATGTGTGTTGTGATCATTTAGGTTCATAGGTTCATAGGTTTATACTAGGCTATCTGCCCTAAGGCATTTATAAGCCTATATGAAAAAATACTGTGCCCATTAGTTTGTTGTGCCTCTGTCCAGCAGTGACACAGAGATAAATCCCGGGATAAACCTACGATCTCCCATCCACAGGTCAAGATTTCTCTTGAACAGAGCCAGCGAGGTGCTCTGCCTCACATGGACCGGGATTTTATTCCACAGCATAGGGAGTCTCTGAGTGATAAACGTCCTATTTATATCCGCTCTAGTGGTTTTGGTGGATTTGGGAGCATGTCCATTAATTCTGGGTTGGACATGGCCTTGTATGTCAGGCACATGTCACCTCTGAGCAACTGAATAGAGCTGGAGTTTCTTCAATCTGGCTGCAGATGTCGGGTGAGATACATCCCGATCATTGGTCTGATAAGTGAAGAGTACAGGGGAACAATGACCTCACTAGATCTGGATTTCTGTGCTTAGTGGATATATGGTAGCTTTATACATTTTTGGCGTTTAACTTCAGGCCATGGCTCTGGCACCAGCTATCTGTGTCCGTGAGTCCCTTCTGAAGGATATCAGTTTGCAGTCGCCTGAAAACTTTGTCAGCCAAAGTCCTCCCATGTTGGCCTGTACTTCTGAGAGTAGTGTGGGACACCACTTGTGACAGTCTGACAAGCCAGCAACTCTAACCCTGTGGGTTCTGTCCTTAACCCATCTTGTAACATATGGGTTTACATTTTGCAAGGTCAAGGTTGGATGTACTGACTGCCTCCTCATCAATGACTTGGTGACTGTTTTCTTAGAAGAGAAGAAAAAAGTGACCAAGTTCAAGTATGATGATGCCTTGTAAACTGGGTCCAAATGTGTCCAAAGTGTCATATATTCTTTTGTTATGAGCTCCATTATGATCCTCTCCATAGCTTTGCAGACTAGACTTGTTAAGCTTATGGGCGGTAATTACCAGGGTCGTGAGAGGCACTGCCTTTGTGGTGCGGTTTAATTCCTCATTTAGCTCATGTAGCATTTGAGATGTCTGGGAGGCTACACTCTGCTGGGATAGTTATCTCAGTTTGCACTGAACCTGTCTGCCAGTATGTTGGCAATGTCTGTGGGTTCAGTGATTTTTGTATAATTTTGGACTAATTCTGAGCATATCTGGGAGTTTCCAAGGTTCTTAACATAGCTGAAAAGGCCTTATGATTGTCCTTTGAATCCATGGCAATTTTTCTCTCAAAATTGGCCTTAGTTGATTTTATGAGTGCGTATTTTTACAAATAATGATAAGGTTTATGGATTTTGTTCTATCATGTAATAGCTTTCTCCTCTTATTGTAAAGTTTGTAGCTCTGAAACTGTCATGTCATTATTAAGTCATTTGCTTGTAACACATACTGCACTGCTTTCCACAGTAGTGTGGTTTTGTTATGTACTTCTCTGAATCAACCCATCTCTGTGCACTGCTGATCACCACATGATTCTAAGCAATGCAGAATGCTAGTTGGTTCTGAAAACCACACGTAATTTTCCATCGAAGTTTATGAAACAGAGAAATGCTCTGTCATTTCCCTGAATAGAGGAGTCCTTTCCTTCTTTAGGGAGTACAGTCATTCTGGAATCTTTATGGGAATGTGATTGTGTCTGTATTAAATGATTCTTGAAACAAGTAGATGTTTTAAAGTGTCATTCAGTAACTTGTACATATTGGTTGACAAACCACATAAGAGAGGTGACACCATTTATAAAAGTATTTACATCAGGCTTAGACTTCATCTAGAGAATTGGCGAGTTCAGAGCTTTAGCTAGCTAGTCTGCTGTCGTATGCCATTCTCTGATCTCCTTATCTGCCTCCCCCTTAACTTTATGTTTATGTTAAGGGAAAAAAAAAACAGCTAAATAACAAACATAAAACTCTGAATTTCTGAGTCCTGGTACAGCACTACAGAAAGATCAGCATCTACTAATAATGCCTTATTATTCCTTTCCCCACCCTAGCTATGCATCTCGGCTAATTAATTGTTTAATAAAATGGAGAACTAATAAGCAAAGAATTAGGCCACTAAAACTATAGTTGCAGCAATCTATTATATTTACTTTTGGTTTGGTTAGTAGAATATAGGTCAACAGAGAGTTCATGACAATGTTATATTTTTTCTTGTAATTTTAGTGCTTGAAGGTTCTACCTTATCTGATGTTTCTCATCCAAAAAAAGCTTTCCTGGTATATCACCAAGATTCCATACTTGTAAGGAAGCCCTACAACAAATAAGCTGATATGCTGTCCCTTATGGCCATAACTATTTCAGTGTCAGTCCATTTATATAGTTTATCACCCTTCTGAATCTTAAACTTATTTCTTACAGGCTGTGTTAAAAGGCTCAGGCACTGTTTCAGTGCCTTTATTTTTACTTCTACATTGGCACCAACTTGACCATAGCATTTTTACAAGTGAGACTCAAGATTCCAATTATGAATCTTCTTACAGATGTAAATATTCATTTAAAAAAATATTTATTTATTGTACCAAATCATCTACACATTGTTGCAAATCAGAAGACTGTAGGATGAGTGGCTCTTCTCTCCATTGTTGACTGTTTTGTCTTTGTTTTATAAAGTGTAGAATGATAAACTGCACACCATCATGATCTGGTAGGGCACAAGGACCTTTAAGAAATCCCCTGACTGCAACATAGGTGATTGTAGCATGTGGTCATCTGTTATGTTAAATACCACTAGTTGTGTAAAATGTATAGTCTTTGGCAATTAGTGCTGAAAGGTTTCCATTGGTCATATAAACCGTACTTCTTACGGCTTGCTTTAGGAACTGTTTGAGTTTTTATGTGTTTCTTATTATGCAATTATTATCTGTCTATAAATGAGTCTGTGACTACATTAAAATCAACCTAGAATGATTGCTGCTAATTCCTTGTTAAAGGAATGTCTGCCCACTATGGTCAGACATTGTAGGGTGTTAACTTTAGTTAAAGCCCACCTTCCCAGCTAGTATCATGATGTGCCTACCAGTGTCCATGCTAATTGTCTGCTGATAAAATGGCTACCTCCTCTTGTAGGCCTTTGCAGGATTACTAACAAGTGGTTTGCTTATAACAACATTTAGACACCTGTCATGGTGCTTCTTTATTTTGAATTCTTGCAATAAAACAAATTAGAGTGAAAAGAATATGAATTAGACTGGATTGCATTTCTCTTTGGTTTACAATTCAGGCCTCTAACATTTAAAATAACTGCATTAAAAATAACTGTGCAAAATAAATAAATGTGAGCAACCTGTAGTAAATATGGCACTTAATCAAGCCACATACTATTACTTGTGCTAGGCAAAGAAAAAACATAGGTGCAGGATTCACATCCAGGATTATCAGACTTAAATACATTAAAACAAACTTTGAAATCATGTTTTAATCAGTTGTCCTTGCTATCTCTATTGCTTTATTATATAGGCACCCTCTTTCTTGGCTGCTACCCCCATAAGAAAAAAAAAAGTGGTACAATTGCTTAGGTGGAACATCTCTAATTCTGTAACTGGAATTTTCATTCTTTCTTCTATGAACTAGGTTTCATTGCCAGTATAAATCAGATGGTCTGTTTCTAATAAAGTAATTTTTTTCTGAGGAGGGAAGGAAAAGCAGTTGCCTTTGAACTTCTGACCTCATGAGGTGTCATGGGCTATGGCTAATAGTATGCAGTCTGTACTTATTGTTACAGTCTTCTGGGTGTCCTGGGCTATGGCTAATAGTACGCAGTCTGTGCTTATTGTTATAGTCTTCTGGTGTTGCTCTAGCTCTTTATCATGGTATTAATAGGAATTTTAATTTTTCTAGGTCAGTAGGTGCTTTGCAGTGGACTTGCTTTCCTGGAGAACACAGCAATGTCATGGCTGCACATACTCCTTTCTCCAAAGGATTGGTTACTCTTACTGAGACACCCTTGGAGAAATAAGATATATCAGGTGAGTTAAAACTCTTCTTCTTGAAGTGCCATTTTATTTGTATTGTTTCAGGATACTGCAAGCTGATAGGCATAGAGTTTTTATATGAGAGACATTTGAAACTGTCATAAGTTTTTTGATAGATGCGTACAACGGTTGAAAAGTATTGGTACAGCCTAACTTTCTGATTCCATAGAAGAAACATCTTAATTTCCTTGGTGGCAGCTAGTATCTTAACTCTGCCAGTGTAATTTAGGAAGCAAAAATGTATTTGCCAAGGATGCTGGTGTGCATTAGGTGACAGTTTGAGAGATCACTGCTCCCTCTATATTTGATGGACTGGTCTAAGTTCAGTGTAGCAGTTAGGTTGCCAGGTAGGAATGTCATGGAATCAGCACTTTCACTTCCCTGTTTCAAGCCAACCACTTTTTAGGTTACTGTGACTTTGGAGGTTCAGTAACTCATTCAGATATGAGAAGTCACATGTGTTTATCCATACTTTCTACTTGCACTTAATGGATGGTGATGCATGTGGCCAAATAATCTTGAATGTTTTGCAAGGAGTCCAACATCAGTGTGGAATTCCTAGTTCATGGACACATGACAGTATCTACCTATTTGAGGACTGAGAATTATGTCCATGTTCTATATGTCAAATGCATTTGAGGTAGGAAAGGAAGATCATAGAATGTTTTTTTAGCCAGGGTGCTAAGTACATTCATACAATGTAGGCAAAATAAATCTTTATACAGATGTGTAGCTAGGGTCAGACAAAGGGGATAGCATCACAGTGTGCAAAACGTTTGGAGGTGATTTCAGCAGGACCAGATCAGTTTTAAGAATAATACCAACAGTCAAAAATGAATGACAGTGTTGCATTTGCTGTCAGAAATGAAGAACTTTAGGACTCTGTGCATGACATAAACTGTAGCAGCTTCTTGAGGGGAACTTTGATCTGCACATAGTTTTCTCCTTAAGTGAGGAGCAGCAGTTCCTGAAGTTTTTTTGCCCCTCGGGTCTGAGATGAGGAGCATAGATGAGGAAGAACAGATTTAGTTTGGTCCTTTGATAAGGAGCTCCTGATCTTGAATGGATCTTTTTTGTTGTTTCTCGACTTAAAGTTGTGGGAAGCATCAGACCAGGAGACACCACTAGGCACCAGAACAGTGCTAGCTACACTTCTGCCTTTATATAATATGTGTTTCAAAACTAGAAATATCATTTAGTTTAGTTTCCATGACTTGGGGGGGGCATGAATTCTCAAGTGTAGAAAATGCATGATCATCTAAGTGACTTTATTATTAGGCTTAATGAAAATAAGGGTTAAGATGATGGGATGAATTGTGAGAAGAGTTTAATGTCCTGAGTGGAGCATAACTTGTTAAAGATCTTAGGGGTAGCACTATTAACATTTTGTCTAGAAGCCATTTGTCTGTGTGGAATATAGAGCAGAGAAATGCACACTGATGATATGGTGAAAACATCTGACAGGTAATGTAGATATTAAAGCAAGAAGCTGTTAATTAGCAGCATTCTGTAGTCTTAGGCTTCATTTTGTTAGTCTCCTTTTGCCACTTTGAGTTCATTACTTAATTAGACAGTGCTCTTGGGCCTCCACTGAAACATGGGTATTTACTCAGTCCATCAACCAAGTTTAATGCAAAATAATAATAATAATTATAATAATAATGATGATGATTAATGTTGATCTGTTTGACTGAGGTTTTTAGTGAAGCAGATTTCTTAGGAGGTTGAGGTGATGAAGGGAATGGAGAATTCCCTTTCACTTATCTGGTTTCACAAGTGAAGGAGGTACCTCAATATTTTCTAGGCTTAAAATTAAAGGTGCTTAATTTTTTACTTTATTTTTTAACATCCAGACATATTGCAGTGGAATGGACCTGCAGCAGTGCGAGAAAAAGCCACTTAATTTGAAAGAAGACTATTTCAGCCAAAAGTGGGCATGAAATAACATGTTTTTTTTTGTTATATTTCATTATTAATAGATAATAATTGCAGAATCAGGATGTGAGCTTGGATAGCTCAATTTCTAGAATCTGCTTTTATAAGGCAAGGAATAAGGGAGCTCTATAGATAACCTTGCAGTTAATGCAGCTAATGTTTTAGATTTCTGGTAGACAGAATGATAGAGAGTTAATGAAGAAAGAAAACAAAAGGCAGACTTGAACTTGTCTTTATAGGATTCCTTTCATAAGCTGTGAGATAGGATCTATATGGTCTTATTTACATACTTAAACACACATGTTTATAATTATAATATGAAATACTTCCAAGAGCAACTGAAAAAAGACCGATCATTATAGAGTGAATAAAGTGATCGAATAGCACATAAAAAAAATTAAATGGGGCAAGCCTCACTGCACTCTCTGCACCCCCTGCTTATTATATACACCAACTCAAAGATCACACAGCAGTGGGATAAAGGAAAATTTCATGACCCCGCTGCAACACGATCTCCCATGGAAAGCAGCCAGCCAAATGAAAAACAAGCAAAAAGAGCATTTGCTTTTCTGAGCGACAAAAAATGCTCACTCTTCTGAAGATTGTCTCATATGAACTGTACTTAAACATATAAACACATGCATATATACACACACACACACACACACACACACACACACACACACACACACGAATATATATATATATATATATATATATATATATATATATATATATATATTTATTCATATTTATTTATTGCATTTGTTTACCGGGAAAGTCCACTGGGCCTAGGTGAGCCCATTTTCAGTGGAGGCCCGGGGAGAAAAGCTCCACATAAAAGTCACATTACAGAAATACGAATAACAAAAATAGAAATAACAAAAGTGTAGCACTATTTACAGTTTTTTAGCAATTTCATTGCAGTTATATGGTAATCCATCGATGATATTAACATGTACATTTGGTCATATAGATGCCATAGACATTACTGGTTGGGAGACAGAAAAAACAGTAACATCATATACAATTATTTGCATACATTTAAATCTGTGTAGGCAGTATAGTAACAGTTATAGGTATGGCTGCAAACCTGCTAAGAGTGCATACCTGTAGCCCCAGGGAGTGGGAGTAGTGAGAAGAGAACAAGAGTTATTTTTGGCATGTGCATAACCAGCAGGTAGAGAGGTGTTGAATGAGGATTTTTTTAAATAGAGCAGGGTATGAGATGGAGGTTATTGAGGTTGGGAGGTTATTCCAAAGTCTGGAGGTAGTGAAGGAGTAAAGCATTTGTCCAGTGAAAGTTGAGGTTTATTGACTTTAAGTAGAATGTTGTTTTCAGATCTAAGGTGTCTGTTTGGATGGTACAGAGTTAATATAGAGGAGAGAGCTGGACAAGCTGTTGGTTTATATATTATTTTATGTGCAGTAATTAAGTGGAGGTAGCTGAGATAGAGTGGAAGTTCAAGCCAGTTTAGTTGTTGCAGTGAGGAACAGTTATGTATTGAGGATCTAGCATTTGTTGCAAATCTAACAATTTTATTGTAGCATATATCAAGTTTGTATTTTAGTTTAGAGTGTATATTAGTGAGGATGGTGGCACCATATAGGAGGGATGGAAGTAGGAAGGCAGAGGCTAGTGGTCTTTTGGCATTGTTATTTAGGTAATAGCTATGTCTGTAGAGAGTACTTAGTTTCTGGTGTGTCTTTTTGATGTTGTTGAGTATGTGGGGTTCAAAAGTTAGGGTTTCATCGATAGTGAATCCTAACAGTTTAGTACTGGGGACAACTTCTATGGCGGTATTATTTTGGGAGAGGATAGAAAATTCAGCCCTGTTCAGGGGTGTTGTTTTTTTGGGAGTGAATAGAATCAGCTTGAGTACATGCTTTTCTTAAGGAAGAACAAATCAACAAAAAAGGGAAAACTAGTTGTGCAGGCACAACTGCTCTAGATACTAGTATACAAGTTACTAAAATGGGCCGTTGCCACAATTTCTTATGTGAAATCCGTGCCAAAGATCACTTTGAATTATTATTACTCATAATCATATTCTTTAGATCTTATGAAGCTTAGACAAGGGTGAAAGCTCTCGTTTCTTGTTTTAACTAAATAAATCATGGTTAAAACAAGCTATCCCAGCTTGACTCATTTTTTCTTATTTTGAATAAGAATGCAAATAAGTGATTTTTGACATGGATCTTACATAAGAAGTTGTGACAAAGGCCCATTCTATAATTTGTATGCCAATATCTATAGAAGTTGTGCCTGCACAAATAGTTTTCCCTTTTTGTTGATTTGTTCTTCCTTAAGGAAAGTGTGTCCTAACCTCTAACCTTAAGGCTGGAAAACAAAATCTCATAAGTACTAGGTTATGTTGTCTATAAATACATATATCTATACCTATCTGTGTGTGTATATTTATATATATATATATATATATATATATATATATATATATATATATATATATATATATATATATATATATATTTTTTTTTTAATATATCTATATAAATAGAGGGATCCTTTTATGATTAACTATCTATCTAGTTATCTAAAGAAGGGAAACCATATGTATGACCAAATGGCCAAATTGGTAACAAAAGTACACACCATGAAGCAGGAAACAGTCTGACTTAGCACTACATGTAAAAGTATCACTGTAGAACCACCAACATCACAAGCAGTACGTGACCATACTGAATTGTACAAAAGCACATACCTATGGTATGTCACTTGTCTCTTAGCAGAAGATCACAGTAAAGCACACATCTACCTCCATGAACACTGCAAATAAGGGCGAACATGCACAATAGACTTTAAAACAGAAAATCAGCCTTGTATGGCTGCAGAATATGAGTGGAGTATTATTATTGGCAGAGGTGAGCTGTAAGTTCATTAGGGCTCTAAACAGTACATTCATATAAAAGTGCAGACAAACACAAAAAAATATGGGGGACAGCAATATCGATACAGGCAGCAATGGTGAGAACCTGTCACTCTCAACTGGGGCAGTGGGTGAACATGTATAGTTGCAAAATGAAAATATAAATCAATGTTTGGCAAACACAACAGACCTTAACACTGCAATTACCACAGCTGAGGTCAAATCAGACTACAAAGTTGGGACGGTGTGTCCATGCCAGCTTATACACGGTAGAACAGTGCCTAATAGTGTCCTGTCATAGCTGGGAAGGAGATAAATGCGGGGCAGTACTTCTGGGTGTCCCTACAGGATGTTAACACATGGAGGCATGAGGTGTCCTAACAGCAGACTTACATCCAACAACCACTGTTGCGAGAGTATAGAAAGCTCTGCCCTCTAAAGCTCATTACTAAACAACACACAGGGACAAGTGAGCAGGAGGACAAGAGTGAAAACTATCACACAATGTAGGGCCATGGCATGTAGGAGCAATGCAGAGGCAAGCTGTGCACCTCTGTCATGTCCTCATGTGTACAAAAGGTAGAAGACACAGTTAAAAAAATGCTCTCAAAACTAAAACTATGCTTCCTCTCTTCCGATGGCCTCCCAGCTAAATACCTAAAACTTGCAGCAGATTCTATAGCTCTTCCAATTAGCATTTTCATTAACCGATCAATCTCTGAATCATATGTCCAAAAACAATGAAAAAACTCAATTACTCCCCTTCACAAAGGTGGCAACACCAGTGATCTCTCTATCTACCGACCCATCTCCATACTTTCACCTCTATCTAAAATTCTAGAAAAGTGTATTCATTCTCAACTGCTAAAACAACTCACAGATAATAACTTACTCGCACCCACCCAACATGGTTTTTGACCTTCACACAGCACAACAACAGCCTTACTGTCATTTACCAATACTTTATACAAAGCTCTTTATGCAGGCCTACTAACATTACTAATTCTACTAGACCTATCTAAAGCTTTTGATACAGTGTCCCACACAAAATTACTTTTACAACTTGAGACCATTGACTGCTCCCCACATACTCTAACCTGGTTCCATAACTAACTGCACAACAGAAAACAATCTGTTAGATGGCAAAGCAAGCAATCTGATTACCTAGTCAACAACACAGGCATTCCCTAAGGGTCTAATCTTGGGCCCTTGCTTTTTAACATATTTATTAATAATCTCCATAAAGCATCCCTGTAAAGTACACTCATTCAGTACGTGGATGATTTGACAATAATTACATCCTCTAACAACATCTCAGATCTCCTAAAGTTAACACAAAATGCATTTACTTGCATTGAATCCTGGCTTAATGAAGTTCAACTGCTACTTAATCCCAAGAAATCAAAACTTTTACTCTTCGCAACCAAATCTCTAACTCTAGACTTTAAAATATTCTTTCAAAACAATACAGAAATTGAAATTGTAAAAACAGCTAAACTCCTTGGCATCACAATTTATGACAAACTCAGTGGCGGCTGGTGACTTCAAATCAAAGGGGGGCTGCAGGAGACAGGTGAATGGGTGGAGTCAATGGGAATGGAAAGGGGGGCTGCAGGAGACAGGTGAATGGGTGGAGTCAATGGGAATGGGTGTGGCCAACTATAAATGGGAGGAGCTATGCTCAAAACCACAAAACCTGTAACTTTAATTAAATACGCTGCCCTGGGTGCCAAACTGTCATTATGAGAATCCAATCAAGACAAAATGAAGTGTAGAAGAAAAAAAATATCTTGATGGAAACAAAAAGGTTGTGAGGCATGAAAAAATAAATTACTTTTTAAAGACATTACTGGAATGCCAGTCAAAATCAAGTATAAGAAAAGCAAGCAGCACTCAACTCAAACCACTTCTCCTGGCACTGCAGTTCTAATTATAATTTATATTCAGCTTTACTAAAGTACCAAGTAACATGCTGAAAGTAGCAATCTCTGTGATACCCTGTTTCTTATCCAAAAAAGACCTGCTGCCTGACAACTATCTACTTGTTTCATGGGGAAAACATGATCAAAGTAAAAAATGAAAAGCAAACAAGAAACATGCTCAAGATACATTGCTTACAGGATTACTGTACAGGTAATGGACCACACGTGATAGATTGGCATTCTATTTGGTTTACAGATAAAGCCTGCAAAGATGATTGCAAGTCTCCAACAAATGTAATGAACTTCTTAAAATAATGTAATCCTGCCCTTTATTACAAATGCTGTCATATGCATTTCAATACCCAAGGCTTATACATTATTGAGTTAAGTATTCTCTGCATGGCAACAACAGAAAGGCTTTCAATGTTGGCAGTTCTTTAACAATATGCTTATTAAAGCTTACTTGCACCTAACAATCTCAGACAAGCTTACCTGATGGTCATTAAAACATTGCTACTTAAACACAGAGCAACAGGCACTTTCTGAGTAATAATAAGCATAAATCAACAGTATAAAAATATGACAGAAACCAGAACATTCTTCAAAATCAAGGACAGAATAAAAGTAGTACTTGTGTCTACCTTGGATGCGGGGATACTCTGCACATTTACAGTGCATAACTGCTCCTTGCCTTGCTTGAACACATCCAGAGTCACTACATGTGCAACAAATATGTCACAATTTGAAATGTCTCTGGCTGACTGTGATGGCCCTGACACATTTGACATACCTCTCAACCTCAGAACAAGAAATAAGGACAGAGCCATACATAGAAGTGGGACAAAGACCCAAAAATAAGGACAATTTTTAAATATTGCTCTTATAGACTTAGAAAGATAATAGAATAGTAGGTCTTGAATTAGTATGAATTTTCTGAAAGGTACGAAATCTGAAACTCAAATGTCTGTCATTAATTTCTAACTTCAGTCTTTAATGATTTGCCACTAATTTGCCAAAAAACACAATTTTATGAAAAATGGATAAAAAATGTGATGCAAAAATATAAAATAGCCAGACAATACAGCTAGGAACCTGTCAAAGAAGGGACACTTTTTTTAATAGTACTGCTAACTTGAGCAGCTGACAAAATAAAATAATCTACATGCATTTCTGAAATAAAAGTAATCTATAACTCTGATTATTACAGTTATTTCTTAATTGTACACCCTCCACATTTAGGGGAAGAGCAACATTTTGAGCTAAAATTGGGGACAATTGAGAGGTTTGGATATGCCTAATTCTATAAAGCAATTTATTTGCATCTACCTTTCAACCTGTTAATGCAGGAAATCTGGACAAGGCCAAATATACTGGGGGAACATATAAACAGTACTATAAATTGTTGTATAAATTGAGACAATTGATAGAATAACGGTCTTGCTTTAGCATGCATTTTTCTGAAGGTTATGAAGTCTGAAACTCAGTGTCTGTCATTATTTAGTGACTTAATTCTTAAATTATTTGCCAGAAAACCAAACCACACATTTTATGAGGAACAAACCAAAAATAAGAAGCAAAAATCTATTCATTCTGTGAAAATCTGGACAGTTGAGAGGTATAGTTCAGCCGGGGTTGTCTTTGAGTTTGCCTCACAAAATCTTGGTCGAATGGAGCCTCCCCCCTGCAGCCATTCCAGTGAACCATTACTTGGCTATTTCACCCTATTTACCATAAACACTAATATGCATACTGCTTATGATTTGGACTACATTTGAAAGTTTTAAAGTATTTTACAGCACAAACACTAAGACATCTGCTAAATAAAGTAATGCAATCTCACAATGAAAACAGACTTAGCATTAAAACTTTTCTGCCCTTGAAACTCAAATGCATTGAAACCCACATTCAAAGAAAATACATTTTGCCAGTGGCAGATAAAGATTAAGTTTGGGCTGTTTTCAAATCATAGGTCCCTTGCACACAAACATACACACAGTCTTTGATACACCTTCCTGATTGTATTAAATTATATTCCTCGTACAATATAGTACAGTTGTTAGAAATTTGTTTTGAACATTTTTCCAGTAAACAATAAAACTAAATGCATGCACCAACAATGACAAAATTGCCCAATTCAGAACATTTTTCCAGGAAACAATGAAACAAAACACATGCACCAATAACGACAAAACTGCCCAATTCAGAACATTTCTATCAAAAAAGTCTACTCAAACTTCTACAGTCCACCAGTATCAGTAAATATGCACAATCTCTGAAGAAGTAAAAGTCATCTAAATAATTCCACATTAAAGAAATCTGTAACTAACGAAGAGGTTGCTGCTAGCAAACAACTTTATATTTCATTGTTTCATCTACAAATAAAGTGCCTGTTGCCCTTGAAGAATAAATTGCCTAAGTTGCATTAAAAAAATTATAAGCTAGTAATATTGCAATAGGGAATGGATGGCAAACTGATAACAGGTTCATAGTTACTAGGTATCTTAACCAAAAAGGACATCAGCATTCACCCCCTTTACAATACAGTACAGTATGAGCAATGCATCTAACTACTGTGGGAGTAGATCCCACAGCCTTCTGCATCAAAAGCAAGTACACTACATATTGTGGTATTAACAACACAAGCAGACTCTGCATAAGCAGCACTAAACTTTTGTTCCCCTGCAGCTCTCAGCTTCTTGTAAAATCTACTTGACACTCAGCTGCATCTCTGAACTTTGCAGCACAAGAAATCTGGAAAAATCCAAAATTTGTAGGGGGGGGTGAAAGACCAAAACATAGGGACACATTTTAAACATTGCTTGTATAATGTTGGAAAGTTGTTAGAATAAAATGCTGTTACCACCATACATTTCACTGCCAAGTATTGAACCCAGGACCCCAGCAAAATAGTCAGAGCAACATACCACTATGCCAAATCATCTGTTTTATGAAAGAAAGGAAGACTGAAACTTAAATGGCTACCATTTAGTGAATTCAGTTCTCACCATAGCTGTCAACATCTTAGCACAAAACACCTGAACAAAGCCAATAATGGGGGAATACTGCCCCCAAACATATTCATTGAGTTAAATTATCACCATAGCTCTCAACCTTGGCACAAAAAACCTGAACAAAGCCAATAATGGGGGAATACAGTCCAAAAAATAGGGACAAATATCCGTTGAGGACACCAGAGCAAACCGACACAAACACAGGGAGGACATGCAGACTTCACACAGAAGGCACTCCAGGCAAGAATCAAACCAGACAACCTGTAGCTGTTAGGCAACAATGCTACCACTGCACTACTGGCTATGTTAAGTAACAAAAATACAGAAACCACAGATTTTATGAGGAACAGAACAAATGAGGCAAAAATTTGCAAATGTTTTACAAATGGAGATGGGTAGGAAATTCAGGCTCTTGTCACTTGGGCCCAAGGTACAGGGTTCAAGCCGTATTCTCTACCTACCACCATGTAGCAACTGGGGCATTACACACAGAGACACTACCTGCGAATCCTCCATGGAAGCTATGTCTGATTCTGCAGTAGCGATTCATGGCAGCTAGTGATTCCGCGGCACTAGTCCCTGTCCACACTCCTTCATGGCAGATAAGTCCAATATCTGCAGCAGCTACGTCCCGTACACTCACTCCATTGAACTCATTTGTTCTGTTCCTCATAAAATCTGTGGTTTCATTCTGTACATGGCAGCGAGTCTCTTGGTGATTCTGCAGCAACCCGGTGATCACCTGTCTTTGTCCTCCATAACAGCCTGCCCATGCAGGTTTTCTGGGTCTTCCAGCAAGACGTTAGTAGGCTGGAGGCTCCAGCCTGCAGGTGATGTAGTCCAGTGTTCTTCCAGTCTGTGCGGTTGTCACCACACAGACCTCTGGGCTGGCAGGGTGGAGTTCCCTGCCTTGCCTATCCGGACTCCCTAACAGAGCAGTTTGGAGCTCAGGAATGAAGCACGCATGCATGTGTGTAGTTCTAGACTGCCTAACACAACAGTCAGGAACTAAGCACGCATGAGTGGAGTTCTGGGACTTTGTACAATTTTTTGTTACTTTTATATTTTATTTTCTGCAGTGGGGGAATTTATTTTCTTGTTCTTACAGGTAGGGGGGCTGCAGTCCTGCAGTCCTATAGCACGGGCCGCCGCTGGACAAACTATCCTTTGAGAATCATATACTCATCTCAAACAAAAAGCCCCATTTTAAGTTTAGCAAACTCTATAGACATAAACTTTGTTGGGAGAAGTCTACCAGGTTGAAACTAGCTAATAATCAACTTCTACTGTCCCTCCTCTATGGTTGCCCCATTTTAACTAACCTGCACACATCTCTCCTGAACAAACTGCAGTCGTGCTACTATAAAATAGTTAAGTTTGTCTCCAACATACTAACTCGCACACGTCATTGCTTGGCCATTAAATCTATAAACTGGTTTGAGTTCCCTCATTATCTGCATTACTCTCAACTTACTGTCACCCACAAACTACTAAATAATCCAAACTACTGCCCATCCCTTCAAACTATAATACAAACGCACACCCCTACTCAGCATCTTAGATCCTCTAACAAACAACTCCTAACCATAACTAAACCCAGCAAAAGAGCTGGACAATGTTTCTATTCTCATGTCTTTACCAAACTTTGGAACGTGATCACTCTCTCTATTAGCCAACTACACTATTTAAAAACATTTAAATTTGTACTAAAAGAGCACTATCTCAATAACCTTGTCTGTTCTTGTAGTCATATGACTAACCACCTTAAAAGTTGGGTGGGAATTTTAGTCTTACAGTTTAGATTAGGGTAGGGCTATACAGTTGTTTAGGGTTGGGTGTAGGGGGCACTATGGAGACACAGGAAACTGGGCTACTGGGAATTTGAGCATTTGCTTTTTTTGGTTTTTTGGGAAAGTGGCAGAGAGCAGGTGTGTTGTGGATTACTAGCACACAAGCTCCTGCAGTAGGCCAATTATGCAATGGATGAGAATGTGCAGGAATAATATACAGTGATAGAGATATAGATACATGGGATTTTCTGCAGTCATAGTAAAAGGTGAGCAGGTTTATAAAACATGCATTACATTGTTACAAAGAGTTACTGACAAATTCATATATCTTTTAACAGGGGGTTATATAGATTACTGACTGCTTACAATACAGACCTAGAGCTTTAAGTACTTTAGCACTGCATTAACATGACCAGAGTTCTAATAAGGGAGGTGATAATGTAGAGGAAAGAGGGAAGCTGTCAGCAAGTAGGAGTTTATGACTAGATTGGGTTATATGATTTGAGATACTACATTTTCATATGCCTCCACTAAAAAAGTTAGATTGATTTATTACAACGATTATACAGTGACGATTAATTACTCAAATGAATGATGGACTTGCCTTACTGAGGAATGGTGAAAAGGGATTTGTGAAACTGAATCCCTTGGATAAGAAATAGACATGATCAAATCTGCACAATCCAAAGGAGCAGAACAGTTTGAAGGAAAATAATAAGAAATAAATATATTTTTTCAGGTGAAGCAACCCTATTGACACCCCATGCACCACTGTAACTTAAAAGCTCTAACTTCACAGTGATGTAACTATGGAAAAAGAGCAGAGACTGCCTACACCACAACTTCATCATGTTCTCCACCTACATAATTGCAGTCCGTAAACCAGATAAATAGAACTGCATTTCAAATTCAAACAAGCATACAGTATGAAAAGAACATAAAAACTAAATCAAACTAACACACATAGTGAAAATACAATCTCCAGTAAAATATTAAATAGATTAGTAACTGAAACTGCAATTAGATTTATTTGAATGTGTAAAACTGCAAACATTCAAACTGATATTGATAAAACAATGTACTGTTGGCTAAAATATTTGCCCTTCTTCTTGGTCTATTATTTCCTAAGAAGTAGTACATGCCGTGCATTCAAGGCCCAGAAAGATTCCCTTCTACTTGTACTTCTGTGTCTGAAGGGAAACAGACAGATTGGCTCACCATTAAACACAACATTTCTATAAAAGTGTTTTGTTGATATTTAGCTTCTTAGGTTTTGCACCATGACCTTTGCTGTTTATATCACTGTAATGCATTTCATTCCAGATATTGGTGTCCTGATATAAAAACCCTTCATGATGTGACATTTTTGCAACGCTGTCATCAATGTGACTTTCTGTGAACTTTACCCTCTATGTCATTAGTGACGGGATAGTGTGAAGATGCATCTATACACATTATGAGAAGCAGCACTGAATATGTGTGGGGCTGCATTAATTTACTGGGACACTACCCACACTCTCCCTATGGTGATATCACAGAGGGATAAGGGAAATTTATTTAGACTGTGGCTTTACTTATGAACTTCTTATTAAGAAAAATATATAATGCATGACAGAGCCATGTGCAATATGGCCATGATACAGGTATGAATATTGGCAAAACAATTTATCAAGAGTGGAAAAAATATCAAGGACATCATCCATTATCCCTTCACCTATGGAATAATCTACCATTCAAATTCAACTAGGTTCAGATATATATATATATATATATATATATATATATATATATATATATATATACATATGTGTGTGTGTGTGTGTATGTGTGTGTGTGTGTACACACAGACACACACACACACACACACACACACACACACACACACACACACACACACACACACACACACACACACAAAGACATATATATAGCCTCAGTCATGTATAATCTGAACTCAAGCATAAGCAGATGGATAATTTAGAGACCAAAACTTCATTAAAATTCATCTGTTTATGCATAAGTGTGGGATTTCATATTAGTGAATGGCAGTGAGGCATAAAATGCTTTAAAACATAATGTATTAGATGAAAAAAAAATCTTTTCTGCTACAGTTTCATGCAATAATTTGTAGTAAGTTTGCAGCATGATAGTCATTGAAAAGTAAAGATAGGTTTTAATGACTGTCATTCTGTATAAGTGTTATAAAAAAATCACATGAAGACATATCATTTTAACACAGTACTGTGAAAGCAGTGATTCCCTACACCTACTGTTTAAATTATATAGAAATAAGGGTGCAGCCAGTAAGGCATGAGAGTCATTAGAAACTGTATCTGATTAATTATAATTACAGACTGTTTACTTACAACTTTATTAATGACTATGATGAGCAGAAGAGCCTGATGATGACAATAAGAAGGAAGAACTTGAGATATGTTGACCTTAAAGCTGTGGGGAGAGAAAAGAGATACACTGAGCCTATTTATATCACTTAGCCCAGCAACTGATTTGCTGAATCAGTTCTTCATGGTATTATTTATAAATTAACATAAATGTATGTTACCAGCTTGGTAAACAAATATGGGACCATGAAGACTGACCAAATTTAGAAATATTTTGAAAGAACGTAAAGAGAAATATCTGTGGGAAAACCTGGATTTTAAACCCCAACATTCCAAATTTCTACTACTTGTTATTGGAAGAAAAGATTGTGGCACTGAAAATAAATAATAAAGTAATAAAAACTGTAATGCTTCTGCTTTTATTTTGTAGCTAAGTAATGAAGTTACGACATAAGTCTGAAGTGCATTAAATGCTGTCCACTTTTATAATAGATGACATTTAAAGAAGGCCGACAATTACAGGATGTGCCCCATGGTCACACTGGGTAAGTCACATAGGCTGTTTTTTTTGTTTCCTCTTCATTATATCACCTTTGGTAGGAGAATGGATTCCAAGCTCCACAGGGTATTGTACTGGGAACCCTAATTGCTACTCAACTCTCAATGTTTCCTCCTGCACTGGATAGCATAATATACTCATTGTGTCACTGAACTGCACAATATGCAGCAGGCATGCTCTGTCTACCATAAATCTCAGACAGAAGCCAAACAAATGCTTACTGACAGACATGCCATTAATGTTTATGAATGCTACATATGTTACAGGAAGAGCAGATATACCATCTGTCCTGCATTTTCTATAGATGGCATACAGCATCTATGAACTAGGACTGCCACGTTAGTCTTCTTCCATTCAGCCTAGTCATTCCCTATGATATTCTGCAGCATATCTGTGGTATGTGATTTATTTCACTTCACTAGTTTTTTCTTATGTTCCATAAGCTTCTTTGTTATCACAACGCCTTTCTTTTTTACCATGGAATTAGACATTGTCACCATTAATCTGGTTTTAGAGGTTGTCTGCATCCAATTCTCTTATACATTTACTGTTAACTTCTGAAAAATGCAATGCTTTTTGAGATAGTATATTGAACTGCTTTAGGAAATATGTGTGTTATTTTATTTGTGCGAGTGACAGTTTTATTAATTATTTCACCAGCAAATTATGAAAAAAAGTTTGAAGAAGCATATATAAACATTCCTGTCAATTTGTTCTGTTTGACATTATTCAGACACCATGACTGGTGCAGTAAAATGACGTCTACTTTGCAAAGAGAGCTGGCAAGAGGCAACCAATCAAATGAAAAAAACTATAGACTGCAGATAGTGAAATGTAATAATGACTGTCCCTTTGTCTCTGTCTCTCTCTTTCTCTCTGTGGGAAAGGTGAAATCGCTGAAGCATTCAGCACTGATTTTATATTCATATTGATAATTGTTGGTTTCATCTAAAACAAAACAGAGTTCGTATGATTGTTTTCTCAGCCTATGAGGTGTGCTGTTTACAAACCATCATCATGATGTGTTATAAGCTCCTTATACCATAACGAGGTATAGGTGTAGGTGGTAAATAAAGGACAAGAAAAAAAAAATGAAAAATGGATGTTTGCTCCTGCTTATGTATCCAATCATGTTCTGACTGAGATGATGTTAGTTATATGGGCTACTAATAAATGTAATGTTTGAGGGATAAAATGCATCGAAATTGTCTAGGTCCTTGATAAAACTGTTCGGGGTCTGCATGTAATACATCTAGCAGTACAGACACTGAGAAAACATCAAAAGTTAAAAGCAGTGACATAAAGAATGACGAAGAAACATAGTTTACACTGAGATATAAAATAATTTTCTTCAGTGTCAGTTATTTGGAGACAGTTGTAAGGTAGGGCTTTTGTGTATTGCATATTTTAGCAATAAATCTGTCTGAATATAGATAATGTATGGTTTGTCCATGGCTATTGCTGTCTGATCATGAGTTCAAAGCCTAAGCTACTAAACAAAACCAGCCGTGCTTAAGCTTGCATTAATCCCATCAAAATATGATACATTTCTATTATACAAGGTCACTATTTAAAAAAAATGTTTTAACTTTTTCAAATAGTGCACACTCACCTTTGATGCAGAAGACTGTAGGTTCTATTCCAACAACAGGTCAATCAAGTGCTGGTACTGCAGTGCAAAATGAAGGAGGGGGTGTGTACTGACCTTCTAAATGTATTGTCCTATGGATTAGATGTTCAACTGAGGTCCTATCTGTTGAGCTAGTGGTAGTTCTGGTGGATGTAAAAGATCCAATGGAACCTATGAAAAGAATAGGTGTCCTTTATTTTTATAATTTACATTATTTAGAATATATTACTTACAAATATACAGATTTACAGATATACAATTTTCTATTTCTTTTTTTTTTTACTATTATACATAATTATCTAATTTATTATATTAAGTTCTCATCCTTGTTAGATCCCCACTTCTTTTTCCATAACCACCATCTGATTTTATTCAATAATGTTTCCAAAATCCATTTTCCATTAAGCATAATTTAATTTATCATTTCATTCCATAAAACCTTCAAAACATAAAACATCTTCTGTCAATCCTTTTAACATATTCTATACTCCTGTTCATATAATATATATATATTTAATCATATCCTTATTTATTTAGCCACTTCTTTTATATCATCAAAGCTATTTTCTTTACTTAAATGTTCATGTATTTTCACTTCTCTTTTACATTTCAAAAAATAATAATATTGATAATAATACATGTTTTGTAGCCTTCTCTTCCTTTCAATGTAAACATACCCCAGGATTCACTAATCCTTCATGTAAGACTAGATTAGTCTTACATGGAAGAGCCAGTCTAAGAGTAAGAAAGCAGAGCACCATGCATATTAATGAGGGCACGCTGCCTCAACTCTAAGGCTAACACGGAGCGTGCACGAGTGAAGGGGGCGTGTCGGACTGCTGAGCAGTCCAAAAATCCACACCTCTGCAAGTTTGACACTAGGGAAATGTCTACTTACATGATCGAGTCCGCTCAAATGTGTACATACCCAACACTATACTCCCCCACATTCTAAACCCCTGTACAATTATAAAATGTAAATTTTTTTTATTATTATTTCCGATATAGCTGCCCGTATTTGCATGTGTTTGTGCGGGTTTGCCCATTGGTTAGCTACAGTTAGCAGTTTAGACACCGAAGAGGATAATAAGAAACATATGCAAATTAAGCGAAATAGCAATATTGTAATGGTAGAGCCTTCGCACAAAAAGGAGGCATTCCCGGTTTGAGTCCCACCACTCCACCCTCTATTTTCTGTTGGAAATCTGTATATAAAAATAATTCCTGACATTTATCATTTAAATTTTTGTAAAAAGCATTGAAATGGCCTATATAGTAGTGAACAAATTTTATATATATATATATATATATATATATATATATATATATATATATATATATATATATATATATATATATAAGAAGGTGAAATGGTTATGCATACTGATGTATGCATGAGTAACGTATCTTAAGCAATGTGAAGCACTGCTAAGCAAAGTTTACCAGTATTAAGCATATTTATATGTAATTGCTCATAGCTGAGCACTGCATTAACTAGCACAATGGCTTTGTGCGGGGCTGCGCATCACGCTAAGTAGTGCAACATTGGGCAATGTAGAGCACCGTAGAGCAACGTGGAGCAATGTAGAGCAATGTCGGGCAAAATTGAGCAAAGTCGGCTAAACACAGCCACACCTCCTAGCCGGATTGGCCAGTAGTAAAATAAAAAGCAATGACAGGGCTCGAACCTGCGATACTGTGCACCATAATAACAGTACTGAACCACTAAACCATGACAGCATTTCATAACCATGGACTTTCAACACACACATACATATCAATGGAAGTTTACTCATTACTAAGCAGGTGTGCCTTTAACAGAGTTTTTTCAAAACTGGCCAATCACAAATAAGTGTGGTAAATGAGGCATATTTAAGCTCCATATGCAGGAATACTTGTCATAACTGGTTGTAGCTCCCATCTGCAGGCAGCATGGCTGGTGCTGGAGAGGGCTCCTGATTTCAAGCGCAACATTGGGGCATTGAGGAGTCAAAGGTAATGGTTTGACTGCTTGTCCATAATCATGAGGATAGACTCCTGCGGGCCCAGTACCAGGGCACCCAATACAAAGCAGAAGCCTGGAACCATATAGCTCATGAACTCACCAGTGCCACAGGCGGCCCTCAAACTGGTGAGCAAGTCAGACACCACCACACAGACCTGAAGAGATGCAAGGAGGATCAACTGGACCAGTGGATCCAGGAGGCCCATGGGATGGAAAATGCCCCACTACTGAGTAAGTAGCCATGGAATTAAGTATATAAGAATTGCTATTCTAGTCTATACTATGGATAAGTATGTCTCAATATCACTTCATTTACTTCACAGCTACAGGTGTCCGTGCTGCGAACCAGCAAGCCTATGCAGATAGGCTGCTAAGGCTGCACCACCAGGCAGGTTAGTAATAATTCTGCATGTACTGTTATATAAAATAAATGAAAGAGCCTGAAAAAAAGTGTTTTAACCCAATAAATAAAGGTATAATAATGCTTTAATAATTATTCTGCATGCACTGTTATATAAAATAAATGAGAGAACCTCTAGAAAACTGTTTTAAGTCTTTAATAATGGTATAATTCCTGGAGTGTGTCTGTGTCATTTTCTTTGATATGTTGTACTCTTGCATTATAGAAATAGTACTGTTGTATTAAGCGCTGTTAACCCACACTTGGGTAGGCCCATATAAAGTGGATGAAGGGAGTGCCAGTAGCTTTTAAGCATATTTACAGTCCTCAACTGTTGATTCATGCCCAGCATGTACAGGTTAATCTGGCACATGAGTAGCTTGGTATTGTGTTCCCCAGAAATGTCAGTGCGCTGCCAGAAATGTAGGGAGCTGTTAACATATAACTGATAATTTCACCTGAACATATCTAGATAATTATAGGAAAGTAGAGCTGTCAGTGTACCATCTCAGCAGTAGTGTGTCTGAGCAACTCACAAAATATGTAGCAGTAACATCTGCATCCCGGACAGTTTGTATATCAGATACAGCTCATGTATATTAAGATCTAGCAAAACCCATTTCACAATTTAAGGACAATTGGGTAGTGTAATAATACATGTAGGGGACATATAACTGCAGTTAATAGGAATGTAGTGTAAACTAGAAGGATATATAAGTTGTTAATGGAGCTATCTTTTTCCACCCTACTGTATGTGCATAAAAAATGCAATTCCACACCTCAATGGGTATGTCTAATCTCAAAACATTTGTTGGGACATATGTCCTATTGGTTTATAAATATCTGCATTTATTTTGATGCATGTGCCCTGTTCAAATACCACAATATTGGTGGCCTGTTGCCATCAATTAAACCTGCATGCTGTTGTAATGTCCACTGTTGTTCTATATATGCATGTGTTATGCTTGCTGTTCAACGTTTGGAACTCTGGTGTGTTGGGTTAATGGGAATACTTCTGCATGCTGTTATAACTAATTGGGAATGCTTTTGACTGTTACTAACCCATATTTTCATTAAATCTTCCAAAACATAGAACGCATGGGAAGGCCGGTCCCAGCAGCCCCACCTGTCACACCTCAGCTGGCGATGGCACCTGGCACCAGCAGGTCCAGTGCCTAGTCTGGGACCTCCTCCTCCATTGGCCTTGTGCCACCATTGGGTGGAAGCACTGCAGGGGATGGGGCCCATCCCCCCCGTGAAAGCATGGGCGGAGGAGGGCCACCTATCACCCTCTGAACGGTCTGGGCTGTGGTCTGTAGAGAGAGATTGAGCGTTCTGTCGCTGATCCTCTACACCAGCTTGAGGCATGAGTGGCATGACTCACAGGTGAGCCTGCACCTCCTATGCAGCCCCCAGCACAGCCACCCTCTTGACTGTGAAGGTGCAGTGGTGACTGCCCATGGGTGGGGATCTCAGTTCCACTGTTTCCATATGTGGGCTCATGGGCTTGTGATTTCCAAACATCCTTCCCCGTCAATGGTGTTCACCCACCACGTGTGTCATATTCCACCCCTTATGCATCTTGTTTGTCTTGTCTGTTTACCTCCCCAATTATACCTACTTTCCCTACCCAACATTCCACTCTCACCTGAAAAAAAGAAAAAAAGGGCAATCTGCTCCCCAAAAAATAATACGCCCCATACATTTTATTTTATTTATTTATTTATTTAACATTTGTTGACCGGGAAAGTCCGACTAGGTTCCACAGAGCCTGTTTTCAGTGGAGGCCCGGGGAGAAATGCTCCAGATTAGACATACAGACATAGCTGCCCATTTTGCACACATGTCCCCTGGACACATAAAATGTAATTTAATTGGTAGTACAACATACTTTGTTGTCCTCACCACTCTCTCAGGGGTGGAAGGTTACATATTTCCCTCCAAATTTATTGCATATGCACAGCTGTTGCTGTTAAAGAAATGGGCAGCTATGGACCTTACCTACACCCGTCCTGCACATCCCGAGCTGTTTTCCCTACTGTCTTTCCCTCTTTGTGCCCCTTTTTCACCACTTTCCTATCTCCCCATTTTCTTTTCTTTCAAAGAAATGAGTGCGGGGGTTAGCGGGAGTAAGCACTTTTAAGCAGTAGTTAGCGGGTTTGCGTAAGTGTGCGCTTGTTTGCGCTTAGCGAAGCATTCCTAAGCATCGCGCTAATCCATGCAAACCTGTTCACAACTGCTTAAAAGTGCCTTAGTCACTCTGTATGTGAGGGCCCTTGTTCTGCTCAGCAGCAAAATAAGACACCTCTGTCAGTCTCGAACCCGGGACCTTGTACACACTACACGAAGTACCACTAAGCAACGGTAGATATACAACAAGTTGGTGCTGAAATAAATATATCATGCATCAGAGTGAGTGAATGTAAAGGAAAAGGAGGAATGCCATAGCACACAACCTGTTCTGTGGATCTTTACCAGCAGTTGTTGTGGAATTGCATTACATGACTGTGATGAGAGAAGCAGCCATTCTAGCAGGAAATAATGTTACAGCAGCACTTTACAACCCCCACGCAGTATCATAGCAGGACAAACACTGGCATATCTGATTAGGGCAGAGGCCATACCTCCCAACTGTGCCTAATTTTCGGGGATGTTCCTGATTTTGAAAAAAAATTTAGCTGTGTCCCTCAGAATCCCTCTAAAAAGTACTGACGTTGGCCAGAAAGGTGGTGGATTACACTTAATGAATAATGACAATAAGTAAGAGTTAGACACTGCTTGTACTTCAGAAAACGTTTATTAATCCATATGCTCTGGTTCTCTCAAAGTCTCAACTTAATGGCACTAATATTTTAAAGGTGTACCTCACTTTTACCTACTTTTCCCTGAGTCTGTTCAAATATGTACCTGAGTGATTGAGAGGCCTGACAGAGGCAGAAACACACAGGCATATCAGATTTTCTGCTGTTGCATACTGTGCACATAGCTTTGGAAGGTGTTCCAGAAGCATACCCTTATGTAGGAGTACAACACTGAAATACAAAAGGATGTAGCCATGTACTGGTAGCAACCAACTGTAACAATGCCATTGTTCCAGTGCTGAAAAGACCGGTGTGGTGCACAGACAAAGAATAACAGGTTAATCTCTGGCTACCATGTGGATAGGTCCACAGTCGGGAGCTACGCAGACAGACCACTTGCCTTGATAAACTAACAGGTACACAGCAACCCTTTAAGTCCAGCATGATAAAATTCACACAATAATACATAATGCTCTCTGTACGTCTGCGCCCCTAACCAAATGTAGAATATACCTGTGTGTTCAGGGTCTACCAAGGATGTAGGTTGGCATACTTTGTACTGAAATCTGTCCAGTTATTTTGAGCAGCATGTGCTGTCAACACTAAAAAAGCACAAACTGTTCAGAATGAATAAATTAATATTCACAGTATAGTAGTTCACAAACAATTCATGTGCCAAAGGAATACATCTCAATAACTAGTTTTGTATGGCAGTGAATTGTACAATTAGAAAAGAAAGTTCATACTCCCATGTATCTTGGGTTAGTATTTTGAGGGGTGAGTACAATTCTACACTGTTAAGTGTGTACAGGAAGCAGCAACATTCAGGTCTGAGTACAACATTTAAATCACTGGCTACACCCCTGGCTCCCGATATAAGAATTATACCAACCTTCTGCCTTAAACAACGATGTCCACAGCAAACAAGCATGATCCCCATCTTGGAAAGCTGAAAGGGCCATGCCTACCTGAGTTAGCAATTTATAGCATTGGGTTGCTATGACAGTGATTACTGCAATACCGCACAGCAGGCTGCATGCAATTAGCAAATGGTGGCCACCAATTTGTGCAGAGGCCATCACATGCACATGTGCAAATACCTATAAAAGCAGGCTGTAATTGCTGCCAACAAATTCAATCACTCTATTGCAGAGACTGACAGAGACAGGGAGACAGTGAAAAGCAAAAGGAAAAAGAAAAAGAAATAATACCGACTCATACAAAGGAAAGGTATGTAACAGATATGTATTTACTGGCATGTAGTAGATGTTTTTGAAGAGTACTCTACATAATGTGAACCATTCATATGTGGCAGCAGTATGCATCTATGCACAGATGTCCTGCTTATTTAGTGCATTTCTGTGGGCAGTGGGACATAACTGTGAAATGTGTAGCTCAGCATTAAATGTCAAACATCTGATCCATGTTATCTGTGTTCTGTACAGTAGTGTGGCCAATGGCTGTTTAGGGGATTAGCGCAAACATTTATATAAACATGGGTGTGACAGAGTAACACATGCATGATAGTCATATTAAAGTGTAGCTTAGCATTGGCAACTGCTGTACCAGGCTAGTATGCTAATCTAGCATTTGGAGCTATATATACTCCCTCTAATGTTACTGTGTGTTTACATGTGACACCTGTTCATGTTGCAGCAAGGCCCAACAGTTCAGCTATGAGGTCCAGGGACTTACAACAGTGTGGACCTTGTGTGTGTGTATGGCATACACATACGGAGAGATATACATGTGTCATATATATTAACATCTGTATATGTGCATAGAGCAAGGGACATATTGCAACTGTTTGTGAAGTGTGGGCATATATATGTTGGTGAAGGTTGTTATGTGCATATTTGTATGTAGGTTTTAGTGTGTGACAAAGAAGACAGCATACAGTGCTGGTATATGACATGTGGTGGTTAAACACTGTGAGCGTTTTGTTCAGTTTGCAATGTTGCAGCCAGTGAGGCCTGCTAAACCTACCTGGGCTGTGAACACTTTCAATGCATTTCCCACAAGACTGTGCAATATTATTACATTACTATATACCTCACATCCTTTGTATAATTGATATTCCCACCATGAAAGGTTGACTGTATATGTGCCTATATGTATATGTACACCAATGGATGTGTATATGTATATATATATATATATATATATATATATATATATATATATATATACACACACACACACACACACACACACACACACACACACACACACACACACACACACACACACACACACACACACACAGAGTCATATATACTCATACACACCCACATCTACTTGTTGCAATAGATTCTATGTAAAGTTGACTGAGTGTAATGGTTAATGTGTTGGTGAATATATCAAATATGTGTATTTGTGGGATAGCTTAGTGGGAAACTGTTTCTGTCATGGTATTATGGGTCCTTGCTTTGATCCCAGCAAAAGCTGTGTATGCTGTTGCTAGGCAGACAAAGCACTATGGCATACAGTCTGATGTAGTCCCTTGGTGTTAACTGGGGTGTGTCATTGGAGGCTAAAGCACTACATGTATGCATATTGATTGGTACTGATGTTGATTCCAAATCCTGTATGTACTGTAGTACTACTTGAAGCTCTGGGCCTAAACAGCAAAGTATGGTGTATGTCTACATTGCTTGGAACCACTGTTTTGTGTGGTCCCTGTAGTCATCACAGATTACATTCCTCAAGCTTAAGGTTTTGTAAGTACTGACACACAGTACTGTATGGTACACACGTAAAGCTTATCTGGGTTGCCATACCTTTGTGTCTTGTAATTATGTCTGATGTGTGAGTGTGGGTATGCCTGTAACATGTCCTCTGTCATATGTGTGTTACAACATATAACTGCTTATCTAGCAACATTTATAGTTTACTACAGCAGTATGGAACCTATTTCACAATTGTGCACATATTTTGGCCATGGGTTTGCCATCAACAAGTTGTGTGGTATAATGGTAATACTGTAACTGGACCTTACAAACATTGCAATGGATGACATATTGCTTTATGCATTGGCTTGATCTATATCTGCTGTGGTAGGTGGTGCATTGTGTTGCATACAGTGTGCCAGGTAGTCTTGTATAGTCTTATATAGTGATTTTATTTTGTTGCTGTGCAGAACATGGTTTATTATATAGAGCGTGCCAGGCACTTTCAAGCAGTTGTGGGGTGAGCACTGATAAGTGGTAGTGAAAGTGTTTAATCTCAGTCAGCTAATAGGTTGCTATATATGGCAGTTCAGTGATATCTGTATTGTATAATGTTGAATGTGCCATATGACTTGCTCATACATATCTTTTCTTTATGTCTTCCAGGGATCATGGCACACAGTAGAAATCCTAGCTACAGTAGTGCTGAAGATGAGATTCTTACCAGCTGTATGATTCAGCACTACAGCCTACTATTCTCAGGAACCAGCCAAGACCAGCAGAAGCATACTGCAATGTGGCAAGATGTTGTCCAGAGGCTAAACGAGGTAGGCCTGCATAACCGGATATATGAGCAGATAGGGCACCACTGCAGTGATCTACTTAGACATGTCCATCAGCATGCTTCTGATGTACGGAGACAACAGCTTGAAACAGGTGGAGGGGTTAACATCCATCCCCCCCTCACCAGAGTGGAGGAGCTGCTCCTGAGCCTGGTGGCACCTGCCCAACAACAACAGCAGCAGACATTTACCATGATTGAGGTTGGAGCCACCCAGCAAGAACACATGGAGCATGCAGGTAACATGACATATCTGTACACTACTGTTACCTCTATTGGTAGATCATGCATATGTGAGATGTGTACTGTGTAGTTAGAAGATGTGGAGCCTGTTGTTGTGCAATACTGATTATTTGGAACATAATCTGTAGGCCTGTGAATGTAAACTGTTGTTCTACTGTAAGTTTGCAAACCCACAGTAGCAATGCCACAGTTGTCGCCACTGACAAACTTTCTCATATTTATGTAGGTCCCTCTGGTGTGGCAACAAGGCAGTGGACAGATGCTGGTGAGTGTGTTCTATATTTATTATTGCAAATAAAAAGTGCATGTCATAGTTAAGGTGTAGGCCATGTACACATGTAACACAAATACCCATAATGCATGCTGTGCATGTTTGCTGTGAGACCACGCACATCTCACTAATGTGATTAGCTACCTCAAACACATGCAATACACAGACCATCTCAAACAAATGTGGCTACACTGTAGTGACCATTGGATAGGCAGAGTTGATACACAACATGCACATAACATACGCAACTATGTCATACACAGAACATGTTAACATGCTACACATGAAGGATTCACAAACCCTCTGTAAAGTCACACACCAGTATCCAAAATGTCATCCACACAGCACACATAATATACCCGAGGGGTAGAGGCCTATCATGGGGCAGTGAATCACTCTGCAACACACAACACATTCATGTTAGGGAATGCTCCTTATTGGCCTCCTTACAAACCCATGTAACAACTGGTTGTGAAATGGTGAATATAGCCATGGTAGTGCAGTTCTGGAACAGCATGATAGGTTTTGGTTTGGGACACATTTGTAGCCTTGAGTGACTACATGATGCTTCATGATAATGGTTTATGGTACTACACCCCTTCCAGTTATTGTAACCACAGTACTACACATAGCTTTCATTGCTATACACCTCAGTGTTGTCTGTGTGTGCAAACATATGCACCTCCAAACAATATGCATACCAATCACCATTTGCACAACTGACACATATATGTCTTGTGATGCTATTGAGTGGCTAGGTCATATGACACACATTGGGTATGCGTGATGTTTAAATTTGCAGTTGTGTTTTAGCATGCCATGTCATGGATGACACTGGCATGTCCCCAGTATGATCTACACTCACCATAACTACTGTACATTGGGTATGTGGACCAATGGTATTCCATCAGTTATACATGCACCACTGATCTTGTGTGTATACACATCATGCATGAGCTAAAACTGTGTCCACAATTATTTGCTAAAGACACAGAGGCTCTAATCAGAATTGGATATCTATGTGACACACAGATACACATTCAGCCATGGTATGTAGACCTGTGAGTGATGGTACACAGTACATTACAGAGTTTTGAATATTTTCACAGCAATGTTGTGTCCATGTATGCATTGCGTTCCAGGGGGAGGCCAATCACCGAACAAGAAAACACATGCATCAAAGCCATGTATACTGTTAGTAACAAGGACTGTCTACACTTGCACTGCATGCAGTTGAGCAACACATGTCCTGCATACTGACATGTGTGATATGACTGTTTTGCTTGGTGATACTGTACCCCCACCATCAACTGCTATTGAGTATGTTCTGAGATTGCTGGTGGTGTGTGTGTGTGTGTGTGTGTGTGTGTGTGTGTGTGTGTGTGTGTGTGTGTGTGTGTCTGTGTGTCTCTGTCTGTCTGCTTTAGTGAGGAGTGTATTTGTGTGTGTATATGCATGTGTGCATGTGCATGTGTGTATGTGTGCATGTGTGCATGTGGTCTGACATCATGTACAGATCTTAAAGTGTGCATCCTGTTTTCCTCTCACAGGTGCTGAGGTGGGGCTGGTTCAGTGCAGCAGGGAACCTGATGTCACTGACACAGATAGTGATAATGAAGATAGGTGTGTTGAGGCACAGGCAGGTTTGTCAGAGTCTGTTGTTGGGCCACCAGTTGACGGTAAACAAGTCTCCAACCCATCCATGCACACAGTCATACTACCTGTACATCCATCATCACCAATGGCCTTAGCAGAGGGACAGTGTACAGTCGGCACTAGCCAGGACAGTGTGGTATCTATGGCACATGCTTCAGGACACAGCAGCCATAGCCAGATGTCTGGAATGGTACCACATAGGCAGATGCCCAGGGTTTCTCATCAGAACACTGCTGATCATCATGCCCCTGGCAGACGTGCCACAACTCTTATAACCAAATGCATGTTCCAGGCTGTCATGGAAGAACAGGCACTTATGAAGTGGTACACCAGACAGGGACTAAGGGCACATAGGGCTCATAACACCTCCGTAAATGACAGTATCCGTGACCTATCAGGTGCCATACGTAATTATACTGAGGTCATTGATAGACATTGGGGTGAGACATTAGATGTCATCCACAATGTCATGTCCATGTGTCAAAACAGTGCGGGACAGTTGAGATGTTGAAGTGGACGTATGCCAGCAACATCATCAGCTGGCAGTCGCCGTGGACATCCATCAAGTCATAGCTGCTCCTGTAGTGCCAGTACCAGCCCCAGCAATGTTGGGGGTCTGTCCATAGACCATCCTAGAAGACCACGTGCACGTGGCTCTGGCCAGTCCCAGTAGGGACCTGGATCCAGTGAACATATGTCAACCTCTGAGGATAGTACCCAGTCTGGATTAATACCTGATACTGTCTGTAGCACCCCTGCCAGGCACAGGTCCCGTATCCATGGCCAGAGATGGTGATCTGTAAAGCCTGCCAGGTACAGTCTGTAGCTGTCCCACAAATCCCCATATATGGCAGTCACATGGTGGAACTGTGTGCATGCAGATGCACACACATAAACCAGACACCTAGGGCAAACACATACCCGCACACATTACATCCACATTGGCCCATAACAGTACTCTTGGCCCTCACACACACACACACACTCACACACACATGTCGATTGTATGGCTCAATGTAGGCCTCTGGAAAACCAACAACACACCCTGTGCATATGATGAAACCTGTGCCACCTCCTGCCATCTGTAACATTGATGCAGGAACAGGCTAGCATTGTGCTGAGTCACAGGGTGACTTTATTACAGTATAGCAATGTTTTAATGTGTAGCATGTTGTCAACAGTAAAGTGTAATTATATCCTTGAAGGTGTAGCTGAGCAGGCATGATGCATTAAAGCTATAATTATCAATGTAGTATTGTTTACACCAGTGTTTATTCCAATTGTGTATTGTCTGTCCATGTGCCACTTGGCTGATGTGTGTAGTTTTGTCAGCATGTTTACAGAGTGGACAGCAAGTGTGGGATGTGTGCAGCACAGATTTGCAGGTGTACATTTGTGAACATGGTTGAGATGCACTGTCTGCATGTACGTGCATATTGGACACATGAACAGGGTGACATGCCCTGTATTAGACAATGTTAACATTCCATAGTTTCTATTGGTGGCCAGTATGCATTGTACTACACACATTTTGGAACGTGAGTACACGAGTGTGTATGACACGGTTTGACACTGTGCTGTGGGTGATACTGTTGTTACTATCTGTCATTGGTTTGTATTCTGGTAGTATACGTAACCTCAACAGCCTGCCCATAAACAATTGTTAGATGATGGCTTGACAACTGACACACAGATGTAGGACACACAGTAACATTTGCAGCCTTCAAGTACTATTCTATGCCAGTAACAAGTGGCATTCACCTGCACTCAGTCCTGGGACCACTCCTGTTTGGCATATCGCTTTCTTAGGTACAAGCAAACACAGTAGGGATGTCTGGCCACATTTGGCAATGCATACTGTGGGCTATAATGCATTGCCCAGATGACACACACATCCTCCAAAAGGGTATCATACAGGCAGATGCCTGGTGCCAAACCCATGCTGTAAAGCTATAAGCCAAATAACGCATAGTCATCCACTTTTACAAAACATAGTATCCCCAGAGTACCACATAGGTAGTAGCCCCCAAAATGTGGAACAGGTACCGATGTATACATTTAATCATGTGTTAAGTCATCTCTCCTTTGATAATCACATTTCCAAAGGGTTTTGGAAATCCCTCTGTGGATCACATAAGCAATAAGGGGTCTGCATGCATATCCACAAAGGTTGTTGCACACCTATAATAAATAGCTATCTTTGCCAGACTTTGCTGCTTTTGAACAGGTTTCAAATATACCTCAGGCATAAACCCTCACTCACACTATTCAATAGAAACCATAATAAGTGTATGTGAAACGGATGACATAGGCCAGGGATTGCTGTAGTGGCTAGACTTGTCACAAGCATACAGATGTGACCTAAGGTCTGGAAAGCGGCAACACACTCTGGTAAAGATAACAGATGTGTTCATGGAGAAAGCTGGGTTCTCACCTATGAAATAATTGAGGTCACATGTATGTATATGTATTTGCCACACAGCTACCTGACATGTTTAATGCACATACTGTTGTCATTGTGATGTCATACAGTAGTAAAAGCAAAACCCACGACACATTGACCAACAGTGTCACACACATACCCACAATCACCAAGTGCAGGATTTAAACCCCTACCTAACTACTTTATGATATTACAGCAGCACACATTTACATGACACACTATACACATTACTGGGAGCTCTCCTTAACACAGGTATATTTGTAGGATGGTGACATCATCAGATTTGACAAAGATGAGTATACCACTTTTAAGGTGTTTTAGTAGTCTCCAAAAAGATTGCTCCTCTCCAAGGACACACACTGTCATACAGTTGGTAAGTGCATGATTCAAACCACTACATAACTACTTTATGATACTAAAGCAGTACGCATGTACACGACGCACTATACACATTACTGGGAGTTCTCCTTTCCACAGGTATATTTGTAGGATGGTGACATCATCAGACTTGACAAAGATGAGTATACCACTTTTAAGGTGTTTCAGTAGTCTTCAAAAAGATTGCTTTTCTCCAAGGAGACACACACACAAACTCTGACACAGTTGGCAAGTGCAGGATTCAAACCCCTACCTAACTACTTTATGATACTATAGCAGCAAACATTTACACGACGCACTATACACATTACTGGGAGTCCTTTTTTCCACAGGTATATTTGTGGGATGGTGACATCATCAGACTTGACAAAGATGAGTATACCACTTTTAAGGTGTTTCAGTAGTCTTCAAAAAGATTGCTCCTTTTCTATGAGACAAACAGTCTCATACAGTTGACAAGTACAGGATTCAAACCCCTACCTAACTACTTTATGATATTACAGCAGTACGCATTTACACAACACTCTATAGACATTACTGGGAGCTCTTTTTTCCACAGGAATATTTGTAGGATGGTGACATCATCAGACTTGACAAAGATGAGTATACCACTTTTAAGGTGTTTCAGTAGTCTTCAAAAAGAGTGCTCCTTTCCAAGGAGACACACACTCTCACACAGTTGACAAGTACAGGATTCAAATCCCTATCTAACTACTTTTTGATATTACAGCAGTACGAGTTTACACGACATGCTATACACATTACTGGGAGTTCTCCTTTCCACAGGTATATTTGTAGGATGGTGACATCATCAAACTTGACAAAGTGGGTTACATTAGGTGACATAAGGTAAGCTACTAGAAGGAATTTCTAAACACTTTGGCAATGTGATCATCAAAGGAGAGTTTGCTATCTACCTGGGTCCCCAGGTCCATAATTACATTCTCCAAAAACATACTGGATTACCACCTCTGTGGTAATTTGTGGAAACTTTATTTTATCCAAAGGGGATGGCTATGCATTTTTTGGCATTCTGCTTGAGGGCATTGTTTTGACACCAGGTATCTGTCTCTGTAAGACCCTTCTGGAGGATGTCTGTGTCAGCCGTAGAGTCGATTATGGACCACAGTTAGCAGTCATCTGCAAACTTGGTCAGCCATACTCCTCCCATGCTTGCCTGTACCTCTGAGCAGTATCTACTGAACAGGTGGGGTCCCAGGACCAAGACCTGTGGGATGCCACTTGTGACTGGTTTAGAGTCGGACATGGCACCCGCAACTCTGACCATGTGTGTTTGATCTGTGAGCTAGTTGGCCACCCATCCTGTGACATAGAGGTTAATGTTCAAGCTGGTAAGCTTGTCCATAATGCCAGAGTGGGGAATGATGTCAAAGGCCTTAGTGAGGTCCAGGTGGGCTGTGTGGACTACTTTCCCCTCCATATATGTCCTTGGTAACTGTTTCAAAGAAGTCAACTAGGTTTAGGAGGCAGGATCTGCCTTTAACAAAGCCAAATTGGGTAGAGTCCAGTGTCTGGAAGTTCTCAATGCTTCTGTTTATGGGTTCCATGATAATTTGCTCCATAGCTTTGCAGACCAGGCTGAGTAGGCCTATAGGGCAATAGTTTCCAGGTTCTGTTGTGGCACCATCTTTGTGGAGCTGGATGACTGTTGCTGTATGCCATTCTTTGGGTACATAGCCTGTGGTAGGGTTGAGTCTGGACAGTGACTGTAAGTGAGGGTGTAGTTCCTTTTGGGGCTGGTGTAAGATGCAGCCTGGGACACCACCCAGTCCCATTGATGCTGTGTTCTTAGATTTGGAGAGGGCTGTTTTTACCTGCATGTCCATGAAGTCTGGGGCTCTGCATTCTTCTGGGATGGACACAGGCTCTTTTGGGGGTGGGGGGGTGATGTTTGCACTGAACTTGTCCACCAAGATGTGAGCAATGTCTGTTGGTTCAGTGTATTTTTTGCCATTTTGCAGTAGCTGACAGCATATTTGAGAGTTGCTACCTAAATGTTTGGTATAGCTAATGAAGGATTTGTGGTTGCTATTCTTAGATTCCTTGGCAATTTGTCTTTAGAAACTGGCCTTGGATTATTATATGTGTGATCATCGTTTCTTCTTAATAATGATCAGTGATGCCTTTCCTTTTGTGAAGTTTGCTCTAGCATGTGTTAGTTTCCTCCTTCTGTTGTATAGCTTATTTATGGGCAATGACCACCAGATTGGTTTCTTCTTTTTGGAGGAGTGCATCTTGGTTTTATTTGGGATGTCTCGATCCATGCATCCCTGTAGATGGTCATAGAATGCACTTGTAAATGATTCTGCAGATTGTATAGCATTATCCTATAAGGGGGCTTTGGAACATTCCCCTTTCGTCTTGAATTTGCTTTGCTTAATTTGCTTGCTTGGTTTCCTCTTCAACTGTGTTGTGGTTGGTGTGTGGTGTGGGATGTCAGTGTGTTACTACTATGGTCTGATATTACCAGAGGGGGTTTATCTCTGGTGTGGAATACTGGTACCTCATGTTGGTGATGATCAGGTCCAGTATGTTGTCACCTCTAGTGGGCATGGTGACCAGCTGTTCCATGGCGTTTGAGTTTTTAAACTCTAGGAAGCATTGGGCAAAGGACGTTGTATACGAGTAATTCTCCCAGTCAGCATTTGGGTAGTTGTAATCTCCTCATATAATGGAGTTTGGTAGGACCTTTATATTTTCCAGTGTTCTCAGGAATACTGAGTGAGGTTCCTGAGACAAGGTAGGTGATCTGTAGCAGGCCACAATCTGATAAGCAGCTTTGCCCAATGTTAGTTGCACTTGCATGGGCTCCAAGGCCTCATGCTGTGCCACTAACCTGAAGGTGTGGGTATCCATAAGGTAAATGGATACACCCCTTCCTTTTGTATTTCACTCTGGGTTTTGGGGCCAAAGATCAGAGGGATTGTGAGTGTTTTACATGGAGCATGTCCAACAACTCTGTGTTTGACATAGCTTTGTATGCTAGACAGAGATCACCTCTGAGTAGGTGATATGCAAGAGAGTACAGCTGGAGCATTTTGAGATGGTTTGTGTATGGCATGTATTTCAGGCTGATAATTCTCTTTGTGAGGTATTTCTGCAGGCTTTTCAGTTGTTGTTGATGTCTTGTGAGGTACATAGCAAAAGGGGCATTGTACTCTATTATGGATCTAGTGAGTGATGAGTAGAGGGGAACAATGTCCTCTTCTATTCTGCATGAGACACCTTTTGTGATGAGGTGTGCCATGTAGAAGGATTTCCTGACTACTGTGGGGATGTGATCATCACAGGTGTGTCCACTGTCCACCTGTGACCCAAGGTCTCTTATCACACTTTCAGTGTTAAGTATACTACCGCCTGTGTTCTAGTTCATGGCGATTTATACCTAGTTTAGTGGGTTTATCTATAATTCCATAGTGGGGGATGGTGTTGAAAGCTGTGACAAGATCTACATAGGCTATGTGAACAACCTTAACCATGTCTTCGGTTCTGGTGACTGCTTCAATGATGTCTATCAGGTTTAGGAGACATGATCTGCCTTTTACAAACCCAACATGGTTGTGGTCCAGAGTTTTGAGATTACAATGTCTTTTTTTATAAGTTATATGATGATACAGTCCATGGCCTTGCAGAGCAGGCTCATCAGGCTAATGGGGTGCTAGTTCCTGGGGTCTGTGGTGGCTCCCTCCTTGTGTAGTGAGATAACCGTTGTTGTGCACCTTTCAGCAGGCACAAAGCCTGAGGTGAGGCTATGACTGAACATGGTACGTAGGTGTGGTGCCTGTCATTCTGTAGTTTGTGTAGAACACAGCCTGGGATGTTATCTGGTCCCATGGATGCTGTGTTCCTGGCTTTGGAGAGTGTATTTTACCTATGCAGCTGTGATGACAGCAACTTTGCAGTCTTCCGTTATAGAGATGTGCTCTTTCAGGGGTGAGAGGGGGGTAAAGTTAGCACTGATCATATCTGCCAGGATGTTGGCAGTATCAGTTGGGTCTGTATATTTAGAGCCATTGTTCTGTAACTCAGAGCAGATCTGAGTGTTGTCATTGAGATTCTTGACATAGCTATAGAATGCTTTGTGGTTGTCTTTAGAATCAGTGTCAATTTTGTTTTCATAACTAGCTTTGAAGGATTTTAAAAGGGATCACAGCTTCTTACTGATGTTGACAATGGAGCTCCTCCACTCATGGGATTTTACCCTCTTTTGCAACAGTTTCTTCCTTCTGTTGTGCAGTTTGCTTATGGCAGGGGAACACCAGATTGGCTTCCTTTTCTTGGAGGATAGCGTCTTGGTTCTGTTTGGGATAGCATGATGCATGCAGTCATGTAAGTGCTTATAAAGTGCAATTGTGAAGGATTCAATAGTCATAACTGTATTGTCCATCTGCATGGGTGTCCTGCAGTTCAGCACTTCTGTCTTAAGAAGCATGAAGTTGGCTTTGGAGACATTTTTTTAACATGGTTTCCTTAATGGGGGTGTGGATCCAGAATGTGGATATTTAGGGTAATTCGCTTAAGGTCAGATGGGACCAATGAGGTGCTGACTTCAGGTGTGGAACACCGGGCACGCAGGGCAAACCAAACCCCGTAACCAACACAAATAACCACAAAGTGAGCTAAATGCTACTCATTGTCAGAAGTCTCTGCCTCCAAATGCACACACTCAAGGCACTTCTCATTATGGAGAATATTGATATCTGTGCAGTAACAGAAACCTAGTTCAAGGCTCCATACAGCACACCAGCACTACCAGGATACTACTCATTCCATACCTTCCAGCATCAGAACCTGAATCATAGCACATAGGGTGAGGATGTATCCATATTCATCAAGGATACCTACACCTCTCTCTACATGCTCTCTACAGGATATGTACCCATAGAATGTTGCACACCAACATTCTTCACACTCCACTGGGGTGGAACCACAAAAACCCCTTGGCATTCATGCTCTATGAGACTGACGAGTGTGTTCTGCAAGGCAATGGAGCCAATCATAATGAAGTCAACAATACAGAGATTGGGAACCTTCACACAGTTGAGCACACCCAGTTTGGCTTTGTCAAATGCGGACCACGCCTTTTGAACTGAGAGGATTTCTTTGACAGTTACCCAGGCTACAGATGATTGAAATGTGCTCAACACAGCCTACATATACCTCGCTAAGGCCTTTGACACCATTCCCCTGTCAGGTATCATAGATGAACTCACCAACCTGGCCATGAATCCATACATCACAAGATGGATTGCAAACTGGCTCACAGATAGATCCCACACATTAAGAGTTGCTGGCTACATGTCAGACTCTACACTGGTAATGACTGGTGTCCCCCAGGTTTCAGTCCTGGGGTCCCTCCTGTTTGCTTTGACTTCTCAAATGTACATGCCAACACAGGAGGGTTGTGGTTGACTAAGTTTGCTGGGAACTGTAAAGTGTTTGCCATAATAGATTCCAAGGAAGACAGACATATTCTCCAGAAGGGACTCTATGAGACAGACGTTTGGTGTCAGAATCATGGCCTCAAGCTCACTGTGGAGGAATGCATAGTGATCCTCTTTGTTGAAAATAAAATACCCACAAACTACCACATAGGTGTTACCCCCTTAAAAATGACAGGGTGATAAGGGATCTGGGGACACAAGTAGATAGTCATCATTCCTTTGACAACCATGTTGCCAAAGTGATTGGGAGATCCTATGTGGCCCACCTAATCAACAAAGGGTTTGCATCAGGATCCAAAGAGGTAGTGTTGGTAGTCTACTCTTACATCATTAGACCCATCATTGAGTACAGTGCACCATTTTGGATGTACTCGACTTAGCATATCCAGCAGCTGTAGAGACCACATAGGTACCGCACCAAGAGGATTACTGGCCTCAAACAGTTGTGCTATGCAACACAACTGGTAAAACTAAATCTGTTCTTCGTTGCGTACCATCTACTCAGAGGCACACTCTGCCTAACATACAGAGCCATGTCCATCACATAATTGTTGAACATGCTCCATCTACAGATAACAACATTGAGTTGCCCTACACATTCCAGGGATATGACCCTAATCACAATGATGAATACAACATGCTTGTGGGATAGAGTACCATCCCAGACACTTTCCTTACTGTGGAACAGAGTCCCAATGTACATCAGACAGAACCCCTCGCTGACACTCTTCAATTGGAACCTTGATGAGTGGATGGGAAACAGACAATTCATGCTAGGCATCACATCAGCAGCCCCACTAGAAATGGGCTTAGGGTACTAACTATTAGAACTAGGCCTTGGGAGACTACCCAATAGTGTGGTGAAAGCTGCACAACTTGTGTAGGCTGATATATGCCTTCATGGAGATAGTCTACTACATACCTATGAACCTATGTGACAGGTACATGTCTACAGATAGTAGATGTGTACTTCATTGTACAGTCATGTTGTACAGCAGGCACATAGACCACATACACTGTAATGCTTACAGATACTGGTGGCTGTTATGTACAGTGGGAGAGATGTGCAACTCATGTCTTTCGTGCCATTGAGATGTGTGCCCTGGATGGCAACCTGTCATGGTCACCCTCTTACACTCATCTCTGCCCATCCATCATTGGCTTATTATACTGTGTTCCCCCTACATATATATATATATATATATATATATATATATATATATATATATATATATATATATATATAGGTATATAGGTAGGTAATAGGCTATCTGCCTGAAGGCATATATTAGTATGGCCAGAGTGTGCAGCTATCACCACCCATGGAGTTAGTTCCCTAGGCCTCTGTGTAGTAGAGCTGATGAAGTGATCCATGGTGTGACAGTTCAGTTTCACATACACTCATCAAGGCTCCTCTGGAAGAGTGTCAGTGAGGGACTCGGCTTAATGTCAGTTGGGAGCCTGTTCCAAAGCAGGGGAAGTCTGTGAGTTAGTAATGTATCCCTCCAACATGTTCTATTTAATGTGATGATGATATCCCTAGAGCATGTGGTACAGTGAGCTTGGGTTTACTTCAGATAGCGCATGTACATCAGTTCTGCATCGGACATGGACCTGTCTGTCGGGCAGAGATCTCCTGAGTAGACAGTATGCAGCAGAGTACAGACTGAGTTAAATTCAGTCTTGTTGCATGGGGCAACTGTATGAGGCCAGTAATCCTCTTGTTGAGGTACTTCAGTGGTCTTTCCAGCTGCTGAAGGTGCCTAGTCAGATTCATCGCAAGTGTGTTGTGGTACTCTCTGATGGGTCTGATGACTGCTGAGTAGAGGGAACCTCCTTTGACCTACATGCAAAGACCTTGACAGTTTGTGGCAACACATAGCATGACTTTCTAACCACTTTGCGAATGTGTTTCTGGAAGTAGAGATGACTATCCACATGTGTCCATAGATCCTTTATTATCACCCCCATATTTAGGGTGTTGGCACCTATGTGGTATTTGTATGACTGTAGCTCGAGGCCATAATTTTGACACCACATCTGTCTGACTGAGACCCTTTTTAAGGATGTCTCTGTTGTCCCAAACATCGATTATGACAACTTTTTTGCAGTCATCCACAAACTTTGCTAAACATAGCCCTTGTGTGTTTGACTGTATTTCTGAAAAGTATACACCAGACAGGAGGGGTCCCAGGACTGAGCCATGGGGGACAGCAGTTGTTACCAGATTGAACAGGAGACCACAATTCATACCTTGTGGGATCTATCTGTGCCCCAGTTGGCAATCCATCGGATGACATACATATTTATGCACAGGTTGTTGATTTTGTGGATACGACATGTGTCTGGGATGTTGGAAAAGGGCTTTTCAAGGTCTATGTGGGATGTGTGTAGCTCATCTCATTGATGTATGTCCTGGGTGGCTGCCTTGAAAACAGTTTAGCAGGTTTGGGAACCATGATCTGCCCCTGACCAAACCAAAATGGGTAGGGTTGGGTGTTTGTAGGCTCCCAATAGCTCTGTTTATGAGTTCCATCATGATGGACTCCATGACCTTGCAGATCAGGTTTAATAAGCTTATAAGACAATAGTTCCCATGGTCTGTTGAGCAGCAACACCTGTGGAGTGTGCCAAACGTTGCTGTAACCCATTCAACAGTTTCATATCCTGTACAGAGGGTGAGTCTCAACAGACTGTTCAGGTGCAGGGTCTGTTTGTTTTGGAGTTCACATATGACACAGCTAGGGAAACCATGTCATCCCATAGACGGCATGTTTTTAGGTTTGGAAAGAGCTGTTTAACCATTGTATATGTGATTTCTGGGTTTTCACAATCTCCAGGTATGGTAATGGGCCCATTTGTCAGTGAGAGGGGGGTAAATATGTATGAACCTGTCTGACAAGATGTTGGCAATGTCAGTCATGTACATGTATTCATTTACAGTTTGCACTGACTCAGAACATATATGAGTTTACGTTGAGATTTATGACATAGCGAAAGAAAGTTTGCGGTTCTCTATGGACTCTTTGACAATATTTTTGCCAGAACACGGATTGGATAATGTTAGGAGTGTTCATTGTTTATTGATGACACTGATCGGAGATTTATTGATCTTCTTTGAATTTTCACTTTCTTTGAACAACTTAAGTACTTGTAGTATATAGTTTGATTATGACCGGAGTCCAATATATTATATGGGTCTGTTTTCATATAACTGTGTGTGCAAGGCAGGATTGGTGAATAGTGACAAGTTTTTGGGGTAAGAAATGCAACTGCCAGATAAGTGTGGCCCACTGCTGTACTCAGACATGGCCTAAGTGTGTGTGAGCATGCCCAGTATGACTTTTCAGTATGTTGTTGACTGACATTTGCTTTGTTTATTTACGTGTGTGAGCACGCCCAGTATGACCTTTCAGTATGTTGCTGACTGAAATTTGCTAAATTTGTTTAAGTATGTCAGCATGCCCAGTATGGACATATATACTATATGTGTGTGAAAAATCAAGTTGTTTTTTACTTCAGGGCTCACCTTTGTGTTGTACATTGACAGGAAGCACGCTGTGCCTACAGGGCTTCCATGAGTCACTTTGCATAGACTTATCAACATTTCTACATACAGGGGGGACAGCTATTATTTGTACATTTCTACCCGGGGGCACACCTGATTGTTACTGTGAGTTTACATAGGATGAGGGGTTCACCTGACACTTATACACATTTGCTAGGCCTGCATTGCTATGTCAGGTACTCCATTTCAGTCTGTACTGTTGCCTATCGCACTGGCTTGAGGCATACTACTGTACTACAGATCTTAGCTTCCAATTTCACGTATATTAGTTTGTAACTTCATAGCCTACCCAACCCACATCACACTGACTGGCATAGGCCTGGGGGGAAGTTACTCATATGCCTCTTCAGAGGGCATGATACATCATTTGTTTGTGTTTGCATTAGTCTACAATTGTCCTGCTGTGTCTGTGCCAGTGAAATGCTGTCATGGCTTAGTGGGTCAGTACTGTGACTATAGTGCACAGTATCCTGAGTTCGAGCCCTGTCACTGCTTTTTATTTTCCTGCTGGGCAGACCAGACTGCTTAAGGAACATTAAAGCAGGTGTGAGTGTGTTTACCTAACTTTGCTCAACTTTGCCCTACCTTGCCCGACTTTGCCCGACTTTGCCCAACATTGCCCAACATTGCTCAACATTGCCAGACGTTGTGATAGTTAGCGTGGTGTGCAGCTCTGCCCAGTTGTGTTTAAATATGCTAAATAGTGGTAAAATGTGCTTAGCACTGCTTTATATTGCTGAAAATAGGACAATCATGCCTCAGGTGGTGCTGCAGGGCTGCCTATGTCGGATGCACATAGTACACTCCCTATACATGTTTGAAAACAGGTAGTGTCAAGTTAGGCATCCCTTTTATTGTATATGCGAGTCAGAGAGAGGTGTCATTTCCAGGGTTCCTACTGAGTCAGCGTATGTGCTATGCGTTGCCTCTTTGCCAAGGCCAAGGCATACAGGGCACGCCTCCTTCTGCCTAATGGGGCAGGTTCAGGTTGTTCCTCCTCTGAGGTTTTTACGGCTTTTTTGGGCCTTGCAAGGCTTG